>NW_024349800.1:56695950-57029156 GCF_902729225.1 Pteropus medius | reverse complement strand
TTCTCCCACCTAATGAAGATATAACTAGTTTCAGGCATATGAAAGAACAGACTCATAGGGATTCACGGTATTTTTAAAAATTAAAAGAAAAGAAAAGAGTCATCCCCAAAGCAAAATATGGCTTAAGTGATACCCAAATTCACTTCTGAAAGAAAGCAGGATTTGAGCACGGCCTGCCCCCTGCCACTAGGATGAGATGGCCAGCGGCTCATCTTCACAAAGAGAAGCCTGTGACACTGTCTCAGCATGGGCTCCAGCCTCTGACCCTGCCAGGCAGTTCTGGAGGCCCAGCTGGGAGAAGGCCAATGCCAGGGACAGGTGTGGCAAAATGGCAGTGTCTCCTCACCAGGTGGAGGGAGGGGGGACAGTGGAATCACATTTCGTGGATGTTCCTTAAATCAAATTTGCTGCATAGTGAGAATGCATATGGCCGAGGACTTCGGCGCTATTCTAGAAGTGGTACTCTCAGAGTCCTGTCCCAGGTGAGGACACGCTACTCTTCAGCCACCGCTCCTAACACCTATCAGAGCTGACACAGAGGGCCCTGACACTGAAATTCGGAAGACTTGAAAGATTACTCATTCCTCTGCTTCCAAAAAAAAACTCCTCATCAGATAAGCACAATAACAACCACTCTTGATTGTCAGCCCTGCACTGTTAAGCACTGCCCACAAATTATCTCCTTTAATCCTCACGACAATCCTCAAAAGGAGAGAAGCAGTTTAGTTTTAAGAGCTACTAAAGTGATATATTTCTGCTCAAACCACTTTTCCTTGGGCAAATGCAAGAGCTTGCAGTTAAGCCCTTTCTCCACTAAGGGGCGATATTATCTCGCATTAAAAACACCAGGCCGGGTCTGGGTAGGCACTTAGTATGAAAACAGAAGTTTGTAAAAAGGACAAAGCAGAGGGGTCAATTTCAACATCCCAAATATTTTCTACGTGTTATTCTTCTCAGTAGTAAAATTTTTTCAAACCCAAAGCCGTAGCACCCAATGTAAGTAACTCAATTCCTGTTCGGTCATTTCAAAAGCATTGCTCTTAACCAATTTGCTAGAAAAGGAGCCACCACATTTAGAATGGAAAAATTAATAGGTTCAGCCATTTGGCTTAGTAATTGTGCCCCCTAGCCCTTTCCACTAATTTCTTAACTCACATCTGCCACCGGGGAAACATCTGTCTTGTGGCGGAATCAACTTGACTCCAGAGATTAAAAAAAAGAAAGAAAAAAAGGCTAAAATCCATTCTAAACTCATCAAAATGAGTTTCTATCACTCGCTTTGGAGAAACTTTCACTTAAAGTTATATTTTGGAACTGGGAAACACTCCGGAAGTAGAAAATGAGAGAGTGGGAGATGCCCCATCAGCAGTCTGAACGCCAACCCCAGGGCTCAGAGATAGACAGGGTCCTGAAGGCCGGCATTTACATCCCTGCAGGAAACTCACAATACACAGAGAAGGCAGCAAAGTCACCATGCGACTTCCCTGTTTGGACTGATCAACCAAGACCACAATTGAACCAAACAAACAAACTCACCAAGTTTATCTCCGAATTTATGTGTAAGCCCAGCCCTGCTCTTGATGACTAAACCATGTGCTGTCCTGATGTGAACTTTACTCTGCAGCCGGGGTTCCCAGGCTGGTGTCTGCAACCACAAACGACTTTAAATTTGAAAGCTTTGCCCTTCAACTGCTATAGGGCCCAAAGGCCTCACAACAGATCAAGTACTGTTTAGGTTAGCTCTTCATTCTACTCGAAGATAGCAAACTTATTTAAACATAAGGTCTGGGCTGTTGCTCAAGTTCATGCCATCTGAGAAACCAGCTAAACAAAATCATCTCGGGTCATTTGGTGCCCGGGAGACACCGGCTCACCTTCTACTTGCTAGTGTATGGCCTTGGACATAAGTTTGAGAACCATTGCCCTGTACACTAAGCATGTGAAGTTCCAGAGTCAAGTCCCCTTTTCATCCTGTATCTGCAAGTGAATGGTTCTTTTAGGATGAAAGAAATCAGGAGTCCCCTTGTACTGGCTTAATATGCATTTTGCTTTATGAGTGAGTTCATATATTGACCTCTCTTGGCTCAAATGAAAGATCAGAAAGTAACCAGGTAACATTTATTGAGCCCTCACTGTGGGCCAGGCCTGTGCTGAGTGTTTGGTGTATGGTGTCCCAATGCTGGAGCCTGAGACTGTGGCTGTAAAGGCTTCATTCTTCCCATTTTCAATGCTGTTTCCCACTCTCCCAGCCTCAGTTTACCCATGGAATAAGGATCACACAGAACTTAGACCCGACAATCTTGCAGATCCCTCTAAGCTTTTATGAAATTTCCAAGGCAAAATTCTGTCTACAAGTCTTTGTTAACTAGAAAATCCAACTGTTTAAATGCAATACTCACTTAAGAAAAACTTTAAAAAACAGAAAACAATCAACACATTGTCTGCAATTCATTAATCTGACCTGTAATTTATTGTCCGTTACTCACTATTACTGTTCATTACTAGCGTCTCTCAATACCGGCAGCTCCCATTTTGTTCCGACTGGGAGCTCAGCAACTCGGCTCCATCCTGGAGTGTGAGCCGGAGTGTGACCAGGGAGGTGTGCAGGCTGCACGTGGCAGGGGCCATCTTCCCACCCTCCGCTGGGGAACGAGTTGGCATGGCGACGCCTGAGCCAGTCTTCACTCATCCCTCCCTTCCCTTCCATTCTATTATCACTGTGTGAGATCTTGCCCCAGAAAGACAGCGAAGTCCCGAGGGCGAGGTCTGATGTCAGGGGGAGAACAAGCAAGTCTTTGTCGGGCCTTCAAGGAGCCCAGGCCGGGCCGGGCCTCCCAGGCCGCACACAGACGGGCCTGTGCTCACTCAGCCGGGAGCAGCGGGCCTGCTCTGTCCTGCACAGTGGGGTCCTCCATGTCCACATCCGGAGTCCTCTTCCTCCCTGGGCACTGGAACCCGGCAAAGTGGAGGGGTCCCCACCTAGTGCCCTGAGGCATTTTACAGTGAGAAGCTTAAAGCAGAGCTTTAAGCACCGAAACCTAACTCCTCTGCTCTGAGAAGCCTCTGGTCTCCTGAAATGCTCTGGTTTTCCTAATGCTGTCACACACCAGTGACGTCCGATTGTGTTTATCTCTGTGGCTGACTTCAACCTTGAACCTTCATCGTCTGAGAAGTTCTGCACACAGGAGATGCTCCATCGACAGCCATTAAATGACTAAATGCACAACACGTGCCAGAAACGAACTCACTTTTAATAGAAAATTCAACAGAGGCGTTAGATCCAAATAAAAATCACCGACACTTATGGAGTCCTTACATCCCAGGCACCACTCTGTGCGCGGATGCATCCCAGCTCATCTGGTGGTCAGAGCAGCCCGACACGCCAGGCACTACTGGCTTTCTCATTTTGCGGATGAGGAATCTGGGGAACGGGAGGCGCAACAGGTGCCCCGGCTGCCCCCGGCTCACTCGCCTGTACGCGGCAGAGGAAGATGCAGCCCAGGAAGCGTGGCCCCGACTGTGCGCCCAACTGCAACTCTGCAGCATTTCACGGTGATCGCAATTAAACAAACCTCACCTAAGGGTCACTCCAATGCAAAATGCTTGCCATGTGGCATTCCATAAAACTGGGGACATGTGCCTTTGCAAATGTTGTCACATGTCCAGGCTCCTTGACTCCCACGTTATGGCCACTGAAGGTGATCGAGATCGCCACTCTCCTTCTTTGATCAGCAGCAAAGTCAGGAGAAGAAGAAGGGTTTTTTGTTTTGTTTTGTTTTTGGCGAGGGGCACTGCCGGCTAAGCGGAGGTCCTCAGAGGAAACATTTTCCAAGCTGGCTTTTGGTATTAAGAATTTTGCAGAATTCCTCTGCCAGTTTGCAGCCTGGTCATGATCAATGGATTCCTTCCTGCCTACTTCAGGGGAAGTCTCCATCCTGGAGCCGCTGGGCTGGCAGCTTACAAGGCGAGAACAGAGAAAGGCAGGCTCGCCCTCAGGGCTAAGTCAAACACCCCAAGCTGATTCTCCTATTTTCCAAGCCAGAGGAGCGAAGACAGAGCTGCAGGAAAGCTAGAGAGATCTAGAACAAAGGCACAAAACAAGGGCACCAGTGACACCAGCGCTCACAGCACAGGCTGGGGTGGGCAGGTGCAGGCCGAGCCTCCTTCACTCCATGAACTGGATGGGCTGTTGCGTGCTCTGGGGCCGACGGAGGCCTGGCCTTCCACGAAGAGGCGAGGGGTCTAGTCTCTCACCTCCCAGAGGCACTTCCTACTGGTAGTGATGCTAACGTAAGCCCCACGCTGGGATCCTGGGGGACCATGTGGGGATTCTGCAGGATTCAAGGACTGTCCTTGGGACAAGTTCAGAAATGAAAGCCCTGGACTATCAAGTGCAATGCCCTCATATATGAGGACGTGTCATTAGGCTGCCTGTGTCACCACGGCTTCGATCAGAGCAAAGTGCTCGCCCTTTAAGCCAGTTTTTGCTGAGACATTGAAGCCAGGTAGAAATGAGACATGGTTAGGTTCAGGGATGGCTCTGTAAGGAGGGCAAGGTGCCCAATGCCTAGAACTGGAACCAGCAGCCTTGTGAGGTAGTGAGTTCCCCGTCCCCGGGAGCATGGGAGGAGACTCTGGAGAAGATCTCTAGATCCGCACATCCCTGACTCCATAACAGGATGCCACCGCGCTGCCCCGTTCTGCACTTTGGAGATCCAGGTGAGGACCGCATCCAAGGGATGCTCTTCATCAGCTTACCAGAGGGGTCACCTATTCCTAGATTAGGTGACGTGGCATTTACGGTGTAAGAGAAGACAATTAGAAAAGTGTGTGGATCCTGGCTACCTCATAGCTGGGGCGCTTGGACAAGCTCCTCCCTCTCTCTAAGCTTGTTTTCTCCTTTGTAACCAGCACCAAATCTCTTGGCACGCTAGTGAATCCAGTACCGTGAAGTGCACAGACCCGGGCACACCCGAGGAAGTGTGCAGGTCTGCAAAGTCCACACTAAACCAGTCACCCATCTTCCAGCCAGCACGTGTGACTGGCGGGTATCAGCACCAGGCTCCGTGCTGGGTGAAGATGTATTCTATATGATATATATGTGCGTGGGTGTGTAGACCATACACACACATATAGAGCATGCACATCTGTACATGTATACATGTATGTACATACACACAAAGTATACATATTTTTTTTTTTCCAAGGGGAAGGTAGACGGACAGAGTTTTAAAGAGTTCTTGCAGTTTTCACTGTGAAGAAGCAGACCCAGCTCTCTGTAGAGCTGAATTTTGCCACTGGAGCAACGTCACAGTCTATGCCGTTGAATCCGTGTTTTCGGATGGTGGAGATGGATTCCTCCTCCTTTTCCTTCTACTTCTTTTCTTGGTCTCCCTTAACCTATTCTGCTCATTCACACCTCCATGGGGTCAGAGAAAAATCGACTCAAATTAGTCAATTTAATTATTTTGACTCACTGCTAGGAACAACGTGGGAGGATGAGGGGGTGGCTTCTAATGAGTTTTCGAAAAGCTGAGTCGAGGCATTTTCTGTGCATAATGATGATCACTTTGGCCATGTCCTCCCCACCCCCGGCGCAGAGGAACTGAGTGCTGGCCTTTATTTGTAGAGTGTTGTTCTGCACTAGGAGTGTCTCTCTCCACAATCCCGACTCCTACTCGTCCTTCAATGCCCAGCTCACACGGCCCCACTTGGGAGCCTGCCCTGACTTCCCGGGCAGAGAGCAGGCTCCCTCTCTCCACCGGCGTCACTTTGTTCATGCGGGGCTCTTACCCGCTATCTGCTCCCATGACTGGTGGCTCCTCTCTCTTTGGCGCCAGCTTGCGAACGCCGCAAGGGGCTGACCACGTTTGATTTGTCTTGATGTTCCCAGGCTCAGCAGAGGGTCTGGCACGCGGTAGGTGCTCAGGTATTACCTGTTTAATGAATGTGTCTATTTCTAAAGAGAACACTCTTATTTTAATATTCGATCGAGAGAAGATTAAGAGATGGATATTACCCATTCATTTTCTGACTAGGAAAATATATATCGAGACCTCATTTCCATAATTTCTAGTAGAATAGGTTGGGCTTTTGCCGGCCACTCTCTCCCTTCAGAAACAAGACTCATATTTTAACCGTTTCATAGCAACCTGTGTACCAAGGCATCACGTGAAACCTTGTCGATATTTAGCATTCACGAGGGCGGTCGGTGGTGGAAAGGGCTGTGGATTCATCCACTCGTGACAACCACCTCTTCTCATTCATCTGTATTAACCTATTTTATAGCTGAGGAAACCGCGATCTTTAATATTACAAGGAATGGGTGTAAAATGAGCACTCTGAAGAACCAGGGGTCAAATAAATTTAGACCCTTTGCTTCATAAAACTCCAATCTCATCAAGCCATCAATCTTTGCTTAAAGAACTGTCCTCAGCTCTGAGCTGTCCTCAGGACAGACTCAAATCTCTTGCCTGACATTGAAATGTCCAGCTTCTGTCTCGGACTTGCCTCGCCTCACGCTCCGGCGCTACGGTGAGTGGTACACACGGTTCTTCCACGGGGCAGCCCTTGCTTATGCTTCTCTGCGCTCCCTCACACCCACTCTTACCCAGCACTGATGTGTGCGTGTTCTCTAGTCACTAGCAGGTCTCACAGTAAAACCACAAATGACCTGAGGGCAGGGGCTACCTCTAGTCACCATTTATCCCCAGCATCCAGCACTGACGCTGACATATGATAGGTACTCAAATGTTCGCCGAATGGACTGGTCCTCCCTCTATCCTGTAGGCAAAGTTGGCAATGGTCTAGAGGTGGGTGAATTCCAGAAGAACTGGTAGAAGTGACTTGTGGGAGGTTCTAGTGGAAAAGTCCCACTCTGGCAAATTGGTTCCACTATGACCAAATTAGAACAATTTGAACTAGTGCTGGCCTGTGGGCTTCCGGGATGGGGCCAAGGCTCATTCATCTCCAGGGTCTCAGTGCCCAGTGTCCAGGACAGGTTTTTGAGTGAAGGGCTAATACTCTACTAGGCGAGAACGTCTAGCTGCTGTGAGGCATTATGTTTTTAGCTAACACCTCGTGGGACAAAGGATGGAGACAAGAGTCTAGGAGAAGGATGGGCCCTGAAGTCAGGCATCACAGAGCAAGCCTTCCAGGGCTGCAAAGGGCACCCAAGCCACAGCCCAGGCAAGAGGAAGGCTGCTACTGAAGACGAGCTCAGAAATAAAAAGGCTGTTAACAGCTCTTTCTTCTGCAACTGATTGGGACGTACGTGTCTGTACACCAGGCCTGTCCCTCGATTTTAGGTCCAAGGCTCAAATGGAACCTTATAGGGAATAAAAGCTGTGTTTCGACAGCTCTAAATAAGGTTGAACAAGGAAAGAAACTAACATTTTTTAAGGTCCGAAATAAACAAGAAACTACACTAATGCATCATCGTCTTTGATTCTCATCACAAGCCTACAACACAGAGCATCCTGTGGGGAAACAGATCAGGACTTTAAAATGACCCGGGCAAAATCACTCAACTAATAAATAGCAGAACTGAGACACGAAGTCAGGTCTATCTCATTCTGAAACTCAGCTCCTTCTTCTGAAGTAGGCCGCAGCTGAGGGACCACTCTAGGGAAAGAAACCATAAAAGGAAGAAAGAAAGGTGGCACAAAGTGAACATCTTTCCCCAGAGAATGAGAATCTGATAAGAGGAACCAGTTCGGGATACAACGATGCTAGGAGCTCAGAATCGGAAAATCCCTTAACCATCGCCTGGTCTTGCCTTCTGGGTGGTGCTCAGCTTTATAAAAGGCTTCTGGTTCTAGTTTTCAAGGAAACTCAAGACATCTGGATGTAAAAGGAGAGAGCTTCGGGAGGGAGGACAGCAGGTGATACCGGCAACTAGCGAAGGGTAACAGGTGTGTGGCCATCTCAGCATAGTGGCATCGCCTTCATGATTTCAGTCCAGGGAGCTTAACCCTCAGTAGAGCCTTAGTCATTGAGAAGGGATGTCAGCTCACGTCAGATCTCAGCAAAGAAGTTCAAGTAGATGTGACCTACTCCTTGTAGATACAGTGTCCCTAATTGATTGGGAGGAGGTGAGAGACGAGGGAAGGTACGTGTTGGCCGTGAGGGAACAGGGCGAGGGGAATAGTGACCTGCAGCTTGGATAACACAAGTGTCTCAGATGACAACTTTATAAACCAAATTCGTCTCTAAACATGTTATAGCGAGTAAGATGCCAGTGAGACCTCGGTGTGAGACCTAAATTCCACCCCAGGCTGGCTGCTTAAAAATGCCTCCCCTTGCTCGTCTAAACTGAAATGACCAGGATGGGCAGAAAGGAACCCCGATTGGGCCTAAACCAAAAATGGATTCTGCAAGGAAGAAGCAACCTAAAACTCCAGCGCTAATATGCTCTCCCGCACATAGTTCTAAGCTATTCTATTTCATGCCTAAACACTCAAAAGTCTCAAGATAGCAACACTTCCACTCAGAATGCACTTATGGAACCCGGGGACCGTTAACCACTTCAAAATTACAGCGACCTTGAAATGCATGTCAATTATTAATTACACACTTTTTTTTTTTCCTTTTAGATGTATGTGGTGTTAAGAGGCATGGATTCCAATCACTGATGATAAATCTGATGAAATGACCATCCTTAATACTTTCAATTATTCCATAAGCATGCACGTCGCACGCTCCCCACCTTAAAAATGGTGGTTATCAACTGTGCTTTCGCTATTGCTTAAGTCAGCTATTTCTTACCTGGAGATACCGCTTATGATTCAGGTTCACCAGATCCAGGCTGATGGAATGAACCAGCTGAGCAGCTGTCAAGCCAAGACAAGTCTGGCTCTCAAAATCAGGGCTGTGGCTCCCGTGAGTCCTGTGGTTTCTCTGTCCTTATGTGAGTGACAATCTGCTAAAAGGGAATGCAAGTCATGTTACTGGGAGAGGCCCTTTCCTGTTCTTTGGTAATGACACATTTTTCAAATGGAAGCGGAGTCCCAGAACCACAGATCGCCAGGGCTGGAAGAAATCAATGAGATAACTGTGTCTCATGGTTTCATTTGTAGCTGAGGAAATTAAGGCTCATTCAAGGATTTGACAACTTGGGAGGAGAATCCAGATTAGAATGGGTGTCTGACTCTTTGGTCTTTGGAATTTTTTAAAAAGCAGCTACATGGTCAGGCTGACTTCTCGAACAACTGGTCACTGACTCTGAATGGGCTTTTATTATTTTTTTTTTAACAGATTTTTTAAAAGGGAGGTGGCACTTTTTCCAGATTGCTGTTTTTGTCATTTTTGTAGTTTTACCCCAGGGAGCTAAATTAGTAAAACAGTTCACCTCAGGCATGTGGTTGGGACGGTCCTCCCTGTTTTCTCTTAGAAAAATATTTTTATGGGACAGCATGACCCAGGAGCACAGTGGTGGGTGGGCTTTGTTTTTCAGTGATAGGCATGTGTGCACCCAGCAGGAAAAGCTGTCAGTCTCTCTGCTATTCTGTCTTTCCTCTCTCTCTCTCTCTCTCTCTCTCTCTCTCTCTCTCTCTGTCTCTCTCTGTCTCTCTCTGTCTCTGTCTCTCTCTGTCTCTGTCTCTCTCATGTCTCTGTCTCTCCTTGCTTTCGCTCTCTCTTCTCTCTCTCTGTCTCTATATCTCTCTCTCTCTCTCTCTCTCTCTCTCACTCTCTCTCCCTCTCTCTCTCTCTCTCTTTCTCCGTGTTTCATCAGGAAAATACAGTAACAGACGTGGACTCTCCTCCCATGGGTATCATTTATTATGTGCTTTTTCTAGCTACTGTACACTTGAACAGCTATTCCTCTGTGCAGAAAACTAAAACCAAAGACAGGATCTTGTATTTATTAAGCAAATAATATCTGCCAGGCACTCCATGTGAATCTCATAGATATATTTTTCTAATTTGTCCTCAAAAATTCCCCATGAGGTAACATTAACTTTATTTGTCCAAAGGGGTAGGGAACTGAGCTTTAGAGTGTTAGACTGAACTGCAGAGTCATTAAGAGAATACGGGGCAGAATCATTAATGAACTCCCATCTAACTCCCAAATCTACGTTTGTCTATCTAAATTAGACCACCCTTACTAGGCCAGAACACTAGGAGTTTTGCAGATTTAGCACGAATGCAGGAGAAATTTCTTTGGAAGCTGTAAACTGTCGCAAGGACGCAAAGGATTCTTCTTATTCGATTCTCTTTCAGTGGGCTCTAAAGGCCATGGCTCCTTGCTGTGCTCCCAGCTGGGGCTCACGTGCCCCAGAAAGCTGGGCTGGCTCTGTCTCCAGCTCTGAGCAGCAGAGAGAGGGCCAGTCAGTCAGGAAATCATGATTATCAACGCTCCACGCTCTGTTCCTGTTCTCAGACAACAAGGAACATGGCTGGAGAGATGGGGGTGGGGGTGGGGAAAGAGGAAGAAAAAACAGGAAGAGAAGCGGGAGGAGGGAAGGAAATGATAGAGAAAACACAGCAACTCTAAAGAGCCCTTGGCCTGATGAGAAAGTGATTTCTGAGCCCACGTTTGTGGGGCTGGCTCTGCATTTTGGGAAAGCAGGTCACAGCGGCAGCAGAGAGAGATGTGGGGTGGGTGCCCCTGCTTTCCCACCACAGGGCACAGCCGGGGGAAAGGGCACCGTTTCCCACGGGCACTCGGGTGCGGGCACCTAGCAAGGTGAATTTCTAAAGGAGAGTCCTGTAGTAAGAATATCTCTCACCTCTTGGCTGTGGCTGAGAGGTGGGGTGTGCCCCCGAAGGACCTGAAAACAGGGGAGAAGGTGCTGAAGTGATCAGGTGTCAGGCAGTGCTCTCCCAGCCTGCCCCCCACCCCCCAACTTTGCTTCTCAAACACTTGGAAAATCATGTCCTAGCAAGATTCTTCCTTTCTTCTTCCACGAAACGAAGAGTCAGGCAGGAGGAATGGTGAGTCTCCTCCAGGCCATGAGCCTAAGGTACTTCCAGAATCTTTTCCTATCCATTTTGTCCACTCTACTTGTTCATAAGATACTTATAAAAAGTTCCCTAACTCCCAGTGAGCGTCATCAGGATGATGTTCGCCTGGTAAGCTGAACCACCACACAAATAGAAAACTCTAATAATAACCTAATCGTACTTTAATACTAATACCAATATTAATTTGCAGCATCCTGACGGGAGCCAGGAGGAGGGCAGGTAATGTACAGGCTCTCAACAGGCGAGCCCTCAGTGCCCCCCGCTCCAGGGGATTCCTAAACTGGCTGTGCCACTGGAGAAGCTAACAAAAAAATACAGCCCCCCAATCTTGAGAAGGGGCCAAAGCTTCTGGAGAGCTTTTATGTCGCCAATCTGGCTCTGGTCCAGCGACGAGAATTTGCATAACTTGGATCCTAATCCAGCCGTCACCATGTCCCACTTTCTCCCATCTGAAAGATGTGATCACAGAGTTCCTACCAGGGAGGATCTGCCCCCGATTTTGTAAATTATTCCCCACCATCCAAACAAACACAGAGAGACATAAAGCAAGCACATCTTTGAAAGGAGTTCAAGCTTTTTGAAGTAATGGCTAGTGATTTCCTGTTTGAGTCACTCATGGGCCAGATGTCCACCAGGGAGAACAGAGGTCAAGTGGGGAAAGACACTTACGACTCCCATCTCGGGCCCCCGCACGCAGCACAACCTCACACAGCATTGAGGCTTATTTGCTTCCATTGCCAACAGTTGTGGATGGCCAGAGCTGCTGTTGTCACGGTGCCCCTGCCACATGGAGGACAGTGACACCACCTGAGGCCGTCGGAGTCTGCACTTCTACGGCACCTGGCAGCCAGCAAAATGCTTTTCGTTATGTTGTCCTCTGTGGTCATGTTAGGAGAGGTACAAACCAGAGGGGTAATTATCCCACCTTAAAAATGGGGAAGCTGAAACCCAGAGACATGAAATGACTTATCCAGAGTCGCACAGCAGAATCGGGACTAGAACAGGCATCTCTAACATGCACTGACCTGGGACCTTTGCTCGACACCATGTGCCCCTACCCCAGCCCCATGCAGTGCAGGGGTTGAGGAGTAGCTTAGAAGAGCTGTGTGTCTTCCACTTTTGAAAGTTCTGGAAGTGGGAAGATAGGGCAGGGGCAAACCGAAGACAAGGCAAGATAGATAACATGGGTCAACATAAAGAGCTACGCGCAAACAGGCAGGATTTTAGATAACAACCCAGCTCCCATTCACTGTACATCTACCTCCCTCAAACCTCGCTGTATCCACACCAGGTACGCTCTGTTCTCGCTCCCTTTTACCAAGGAGGAAAGCGAGACACTGGTCCAAGGTATTCAGCTTTCGAGTGGTAGAGCCAAGATTTGAATTCAGATCCCTATGTCACGCTCCCTCTCCAAGCAGTTACATTAAAAGAAAAACATGGGGTGAGGCAGGCAGAAGGGCAAACCAGGGGGAAGGAACAGGGAATAAGGTAAGAGCACTAGGAACAGATGGCACCTCCATTCAAAAGGCAGAGGCAGAAGGCAGCTCTCCAGCTGAGGATATTGAGAGGCACTGCCCAGACGGGACCAGGAATTTGGTCCTTAACCCTCCTAGGGCGGCAGCCCCTCAGAGACAGTCAGTGCCAGTAAATGACATCCTGGCCTTGGTGTTTACACAGCAGCTCTCTTGGGAAGAGGAAGTAGGCTAGGCTGGGGAGGCGGCAGAGGGAGGACCAGAGACATCAGGGTGGGTGGAAGGGATGCAGTCTTGGGAACCCAGTTCCCACGTCAGTGGAGGAGGGACCTGCTCAGCAGGCGGGCAAGTGAGATGCTGCCCAAAGTCCCCACCTCAAACACTGCACATGCTTCTAGGGACAAGGGGCTCTGGTTCAGCCTCATGAGGACCTGGGGAGTGGGGCAGGACAGGGATCATCCCTCAGCCTTTCAGAGATGAAGCGATGAAAGCCAAAATAATAATAGTCACGAAATAATAATAATAATAATAATAATAATAATAATAATAATAATAAAATAAAAAATGCTCACCATTTGTTAGCAGCCTATTATGTGTCAGAAAATAAGCTAGATGCTTTACATAGCCTGTTTAGTGATCACGCCAACTCGGGGAGGGCCGTACGATTATTCCCAGCTTATAGCCGAGATATGCTAAGTAATTCACTAAAGGTCAAAAAGCTAGGCGGCTATGAGAAAAGATTTGAAGCGTTGTTTATGGGACATTCTGTCCCATGATGTCACCACCTGTAACCCACATATGCTGCGAGAGGCTGACTTGCCTTCCCCATCGTGGTGCAATGGTGCTAACCCACAGCCAACTTTTGAGCCGTCGAAGCACATGGTACAGGTTCTTACTTAAATATATCACCTGCGTTACATCTATATTAAGTGTGTGTCCATGGTCACTTATAACTAGGGTGACCATGTGGTTTATGACCCAAACTGGATACTTCTCAGTTTGAAAAAAGGGCCATTAACAACCCTGGGACAGCAGGCAGAAACCAGAACTGTCCCAGATACTGAGGACATATGGTCACCCTGATACAACCCACGGTCCAAAGAGGCCAGTTATTTTTATGCCCCATTGTGTAGGTAGAAAACTCTCCCAGACAATCCTCTGCTTTCTAACCCACGCAAATACTCCTTTGCACCAATTCATTCTTTGCTCACCGGGATGTCTTCTAAATCCATTGGGCTCGCAGGCCTTTTATATAAAACAGGCAGATGCAACTTGGTTATAAAGCAGTCAGGCTATGATTTGAGAAGTAAGGGTGTGACTAGCTGTAGCCATATATTTTTAAAGGACCGCTGGGGTCCCTGTGCCCTGGCACCCACGACCTGAAAGCACAGCTGTTCCGATGACCAGCTGGTTCCCCGCACGTGAGGGCTTGGTGGCTCTTCTACTAAGGCCACCTCAGGCAGCTGTACGGGCGACCAGTGTGGGAAGCAGCTGCTGCGGCCCAGATCCCCCGGTGACTGTACAGGCCACTTACGGGACGCTAGACCCCGTTTCCTCACCCTGTGGCTGGGACAGGCCTTTCTCCATGGCCAGCAGGCACTGACCTTGCCTGGAAGGTGCCAGCTGGGGCCCTTTGGCTGGGGGTCTTTCCTTTCACCCCACCGGCCCGGGGGAGGCGGGGATGGGGTGAGGACCTGGGCAGCACTTAAGGCCTCCTTCGGCCTTACTCTTTCCCTAAGACTCTTCCTTCCTAAGACCAAAAAGAGAAAGGGACCTGCTGTTCTTTCGAAATTAGGAAACCAGTCTTGAGTCAAACTCACACACCAATCCAGGTAAAGTCGAATGCTAGTAAAAGAGCAACCGGCCTTCATCCACCTGCTGCAGAGACCGCTTTGGCATTTATCTGATCCCAGAGCATCACCGGACTTTCGGCCCAGTGTTTTTCCAACAGCTCCAGAGAAGCTCACCAGTCTGAGGAGCCAGAGAGGCTCAGGGGCCCAGGGGCAGGGCGCTGGGCTGCCCTCCAGCAATCACGTAGCCAGCTGGGCTCTTTATCTATTTGGTATAGGGGCTTCTGCAAGTGATGATATTTGATAAATAGGTAAAACTTGTTTTCGAAATTAGGTGGCATTCACAGGTTTTGGGAGGTTAGGACATGGACTCATCTCTGGCGGCGGGCAGGGGGCGGGGCACCATTCAACCCACTATGGCTATGAGTGTTATCGTCACTTCTACTATTAACATTACTGGGGTTATTCAGGGACACTTGAGTTCTAGAGAAAATAAGGACTTGTCTGAAGCCACTCGGCAAGTGGGTGGAGAAGCCAGGACAGGAACACAGTTCTCCCCAGTGACGGGGCTACTTCCATCTCAGCTTGTGGCCTCTCATGCTGGGAACCCATGGCGGGAGCCGTCTAGAGACCTGAGGGTGACCGACAAGGGTGGCCTGGGCTCGGGCAGTCCGTGTCAGAGGTCTGCAAGTGGATAGGACAGGAGAATATCACTCTCCTTCACTGCGCGCTGACTGTGCACCGGGCGCTGTGCCGGCTTCCCTCGGTGGTCATGTCGATCCTACCGAAAGTAGCCCTCCCCTCAGCCACATCTTGCAGAGAAAGACCTGGACAGCTGAGTGACCCGCCCATGGTTAACAGCGACTTGGTAGTGAAGCACTCATTTGAATCCAAGTTCAAGGTCACAGCCCTCGGTCTAACCACAGTGCTCTGCAGCAATGATGGGGCCAGCCCATCACTCGCAGATGGCGACACGGGTGGGAGGCTAGTGGCCAGTGGTAGCAGAATCAGAACAAGAGCTCAGGTCTCTGCTCCCGAGCTCACATTTGCTCCATTTGACAAAGGGCTGTGGTTTAACATCGACATTGACCTTGGTTGCACCTAAACGGCAATTAAGGTGAGCACCCCTGTGTCAATGGCGGGAGGACGCTCATCAAACTTGCTGATGACTTCAGAAACCTCCACCGAGGTTTTCGACTAAACAAAACTGCCAGGTGGATCCCGCTTCTTCAAGACATTATTTCACAGTGTTGGTTACATCCGGTCCTTCTCCGGGGGTCAGGGGGGTGGATGAGGAGGGAGAGAGACTTTACAATCCAAATGAGATCAGCCGCCTCTTTCTGACAATGCCAAGCATCGGTACAATTAAATCTCAGACAACCTGGGCATTTTCATCTTCCTTCCCTGCTTCTCAGGGCTGCAACCACAGGAGCGTGGCCTTAACGACTTAGCTGGTTTAAGGCATCAGCAGCTGACACCACCTTGTCTCCATCACACAGGTGGCAATGTGACAGAGATTAAAAAGTACAAATTGCCAGTTACAGTAATAGTCATGGGGATGTAAAGTACAGCCTAGGGAATATAGTCAATAATACTGTAATAACTATGTATGGCATTAGGTGGGTACTAGACTTATGGGGGTGATCACTTATAGGTATTTAAATGTCTAATCACTATGTTGTACACCTGAAACAAATATAATATTGTATGTTAATTGTAATTGAAAAATTAATTTAAAAAAAAAGAGACAGAAATAAACACAGCTCAGGCTGCAGAGGTCTTGTCTGCCCATCGCCAGTGACACAAGCTAGGGGCACGCTCTGATGGAGCATGAGTGCTTCACAATGAGGCGAGGGAACGTGGGTCTGCCTCCAATTTGGCCTTGGCTGGGCCATGTGACCTTTAGTTCCTCACATCTTCTCTCTGATCTCCAGAAACAAAGTCCGTCACATGCAGATCTTTCAATGATACGCAACAGCAAGGCTCTTTGGGCCACTCTGAAGGTCCAGTGAGCTTTCTCTTCTAAAGCACTGTAGCTGTTTATGCTCATGTTTTATCTCTGCCACTGATGGAAAGTTCCTTACGAGGAGAGGGAGTGTTTCGTTTATCTTTATAGGATATCGTGACAAGCCCAGACTCCTGCACGAATGAGGACTGTGTTGAGGACTGAATTTGAAAAAATTTGGCTTCCTTGAGGACAATGAACCGCTCAAAGTGGCTGGGGATGGAGGTAAGAGGTGGCAGGGATACAGTAGAAAAAAAGGCCAGTGTCATGCTGCGGAGGACTTTACAAGCCCGATGCTGACTGTGATGCCCAACAGTATGCTAATATATCGAGTGCTGTTGTAAGTATTAGTGGGAAGATGAAGCTGGGGAAAGAGCCTGGGGTCTCAAGCCCAACGTCTGTGAACTGCAGCTTCTTTGAACCTTGGCTGTCCCGTCTCTAAAATGGAAACAATAGCTCCATTTCAGGGTTCTTAGGATTACCCAACATATTAAAAGTGGCCAGTGCAGTACTTGGCATGTGTTTGAACTTCACCAAACATGACCGCCCTTAAATAAATGGGGCAAAGCTGACCTGGAATGTCAGAGTTAAATAACTGTTAAGAAGTTCAAGGCCAGTGTTGCGTAGGAGTCTGAAACTAAGAAATAGTGCCATGGCCAGACTCCACTGAGCACAAACCGACTGCCAATCTGGCAGGAGTCACTTGTCACCCAAGTTCCTGATGACTCTGGTATGCTCCAGCAAGTCTACAGAAACTTGCAGCACCCATGTACCCCAAAACTACACGGGTCTCCTACGACAAACACCACCCGAGTACCACAAACCACCTGTGAGCTTCCCAGCAGCCCCTGGCTTACAGCGCCATCAACAAATGTGGCTTGAGTGGCTTATGGTGGGTGTTCTATAGACACCCCACTTACACTATGAGGCCAGGAGGAAGTTCTGTGGGTTGAGAAGCAAGTGACTTGGGCTCTCGTTTCTGCTTTGACCCTAAATCTCTCTAAGACATTGGGCAAGTCACTCACTGCCATTTGCATAATGAAGTGGACTTTGGAACTTGGGACCCTCAATGCTTAGAACAACCCTTCAAGGAAGTGCTTCTGTAAGAGCTTAATCTGTGGTATACGGTGCTATTTAGAAAAGTAATTTTCTCACAAGGCAGGCTTCTGCTAAAAACAAAAAGAACAAACAAATAAAAAACATGAAAATGGAGCCTCTCCTGCAGAATGCCCCAACCCAAATCCAACAGGAATATGCTGAAGCCCACAGGTACCTGGTTCCTAGTTCTCACCCTACTAATTCTTGGATGTGCAGCCTCGGGTGAGTTGCCTTATGCCTCTGAGCCTCAGTTTTCTCTCGCGAGCCTCAGAGGTAACGCTATCTAGCTCATATCATTTTCCAGCAAACTACTTTATAACACTTCCCAGAAAGTACAAATCCCATTTCACTCAGACACTACCAGGCTAGCCATCCTCCACCTCTGTGGACAGAGCCAGATACCACGTTCGCAAAGGAGGCCTGGGAGGAAAAACGGGGAGTTTCCATTACTCTCAGCAAGAGGGGAGAGTCACAATCGACAGCAGGAAGAAGAATCGAGAAGATACCCGTGACAGCTGGCAGCCGGCTTATCTACACGGCTGGGGGCAGTCACCCTGGCCTCGCGACAAACGCTGGAGAACGCCTCGTCTTGAGACAATAGCACAGCTGCTCCTGCGCCTGGGTCCCCGCTGCCAGGCAAATCGAGGGTCACGATCAGCATTCAGGGAGGCATTCATCCTCGAGACTCAAGGGCGTTCTGCCTTCCTTCACAGCACGGTGCTGCAGGGGGCGAATCACCTTCCCACTCACCGGGGTCCCAGCCACCCTACACCTCACCATGGAGAAAAGAGAGGTGGTAGCTGTGGATAGGAGAATGCCACACACACACACACACACACACACACACACAACCAACCACAGGAAGCACACTTTTCCTGTGAGAACCGCCAGCTTCCAACAAAGTCCATAAGCCTAGCTTTCTAGTCCCTCCGTGAATGGGTCCATACTGACTGAGAACCATCCTTTATATAAACTCTCAATTTAACCCAATGTGACTCACTGCAGCTTTGTGTTTTCTTTCCCAGTTCTGCGGACTTATACCTCTGTACATCTGCATCCATCAAGGCCAGCCGCAGCCTTACCTCCTCCATGAAGTCCTCTCTGATGTTACTCTCACAGCCCAGTCCACACTGACCTCTCTTTGCTCTGAATTCTCATAGCAATCTCCATCTGTACCACTCAGCATCTAACACCCGTGGGTCGCCTCATCACTTTTTGACTGGTCTGCTGCTCTAACCTCCTAACTGGTGTCATCCTGCCTGGACTTTGGCTCTGCAGAAAGAATTTTCGAAGGCACACATCTGCTGATGTGTCTCCTCTGCTTAAAACCCTTCTGGCACCTCCCACTACCTCCAGGATCAAATCCAAGTGCCTCCTCGTCTGGGGCTACCCACATTCTAGTCACACTGGACAACTTCTCGAGGTTATGGAACGAGGGGGTACCAAAGGTGGGACCAGAAACCAGGTCTCCTGAGAAGCAGAGGAGAGTTCTTCCCACAGTCCCAGGCTCCCCCAGGTACAATGTTGGACTATAGGGAAGATGGCTAGGAACATGTGGCCCAGAACCACGGCCTTTGGTGAAAAACACAAGATCAGCTTAGTACTTGATGAGTTTTCAATATCATGACAACCAGTCAATCTACCAAACAACCAACTGCGAGACTTGGTATCTGACGCTCAGACACAGGACAGGGTGTTTGCTCTACATGTCAACAGTGAGGAAGGGGTTATTGTTTCCCCTTTCACACACGTGGAGGCTGAGGCTTACAGAAGTCACAGTTCATAACTGGACTGAAACGCCAGCCAAGCCTTTCCCTGCACTGTGGCACAGCATATTCAAAAGCCTGCTGGCCGTCACTACCTGCTCCTCCAAGGACTGCATACTCTACACTCCCGATACTGAGCGACAGCCCGTAGTTCCTGCCCAGGAGTTCAGTCTGTCCAGAGTCTACTGATGAGCTCCCTGAGGATTCTGCTCGAAGACCAGAGCCATCCTACGGTTCCTGCCCCACCCCTGGGTGCAAAGGTTTTGAAAAAGAAATGTTTACTTAACAGAAGCGGGAAGAGGAAACGCCACTCAAACAGCTTATCCCGACAGATGGTCGAAAATTCCTACCAGGCTAAAGTTTCTCCATCACACCTCACAGTAATAAGTGTGTGTGTTTATGAAGGAAGGAGGATGGGCGGAAGAGGTCCAGAGGGAGCGAGACAGATATCTGAGCAAAGCACGCATAGATCCAGTGGCATCCTGGAGCTCGTCGACGCTGGCTTACCAGAGCCAATTATACATTATCTTCCCAGCTTCAGTCTTACAAGTAGAAACCAGCCATGGTGGGAATATTTACACTCTGAAATTGTCAAACACTCTAAATCGTGTGTGTTTTGTTTTTGTTTTTCCCAGAGGATCAGTTAATCAGTACTTACCAGCATACCACTAACTGAATCCACGAGAGGGACACTGGGTTGGGAAGACGGGAGATTTAAATTGTAGCTACAGCTCTGTCTCCAACTCACTGTTTGGTGGGCAAGTTTCCTCCCTTTCTGGCCCTCAGTTACCTTAACTGTAAAAAGGGAACAGAAATCCTTGCTTTCCTTACACATAACTATATAAACTAAGACAGTAGATATAGGGCATTTTGGTAAATGTATAGTTATAAGGACATATTTGGCAGTATCTGCAGACATTTTTGGTTGTCAGAACTGAAGTGTGTGACGCTGTTGACATTCATGGATACTGTAAACATCTACAATGCTTGAAAGAGTCCCTACAACAAAGACTTATTTTGCCCAAGATGTCAGTGGAGCCTAGGGAGAGAAACCCTGATCTAATGATATTCAAACACAGTGGTCAATTCAAGTTTCTCGAACACATCTGCATCCAGGAGAAAAATAAAGGAACCTGGGTGAGTTCACAGGAGCCCTGAAGGCCAACAGTGCAGAACATCGTGACACTTGAGTGAGATGGTGACCACGCAAGACTAACATGGTACCGGGTGCACAGCAGGTGCTCAGTAATGGTTTGTGGGAGAAGCAAGTGGGTCCGGTAGAAATCATAAGGCACTCTGTCGAGCAGGCCCGCATTCCAGTGTGGCACCCCTCCTACACACACACACAGTGACACTAGGTAGAAGAATCTGACAAGTGCGATATCACCTCCTTTGAGAGGGTAACGGGAAGAAATGGTGTGACATCCCAGCCCTGGAGACTTGGGTTAGACAAATAATTACCAGCCTGGGGATCACAGCGGCAGTGGTCAGAAGAGTGATTTTATCTAAGTCACTTTCTAATATGAGTTGAAACATCTCGAAAGGTGAGGTTTTCAAACCCTTCTCTGGGGAGGCAATTGTTAAAAACACACAGCAGGCAGCCCCGCTTCCGACACATTCAGAAATCACTTTTTTGTCGACAATCCTTTTATCCCTTGTACCACTTGGGATTGAAAATACATTTAGCACAAACCACCCAAAGCGGAAACGGCACTGGGTAAGAAACATTCCAGGCGTTGTGGAGACTGTGCAGAACATCTCAGAATCGGATGAGCCAGGCTGAGCTCGAACACTCACAAAGGAAAAAGCCACGACATGCAACATACTGACTGGCCCTGGGCCCCCAGGTCAGCGTGGCAGTGAGGGATGCTTAAGCACAAGCCCCTCCTGGAAGTCTCGCGAGGCTCCCAATTCCCCATCCTCGCACTGGGAGTGGTAGTTGATTTCTCAAAGAGGAGATGACAGGACAGTGGACCCCCCTCGGTGTCTCCCTGAAGATCTGACTCTTCCACAAACCATCTGACTCACAAAGTCCTTTAATTAAAAGCCCCAGTGTTCGGAGCTAATTCTACATGTGGCAGGACCCGGGGACTTCTCAGGCGCCAGAACTGGGAGCAGAATAATGAAGATAATTTTGCCCTTTCTGGTCTATGAATGACATCTCACTCAACTATAAATTAGACTCACAGAATGCTGGAGCTAGAAGCCACCTGGGTAACTGCCCACTCCCTTCACACGGTGGGTGAGGGCAGTGGCCTGGGTGGTAGCGGGCTGCCCCGGCCTGCTTTGAGTTTCTCACTGATTCTAAGTCAAATGTGGTGCCCAGAGAATGTTTTTGTTCAGGATTTTAAATTCTCAACTCCAAGGCTTACTCGGAGCTCAGGAACAAGCTTGTTACTATGGGTAGGACCTGAGGCCACAGAATGAAGTAGGACAGCTTCAGGAAAATAAATTTCAAAATACCACTTTGTGAGAACCAGCGCTATCCTTGGCTGAGGTGGCCTCTTCCATCCTTCACCTTCGTTCAGTCCTCACATCCAGTGGGCAACACTGTCTTAGTGTTACGTGTCTGTCTCATTGTGTCCATAACGGAGAGAAGAGAGAAGAAAAGCAATGTGCTTAAGGCCAACCCATGAATGGATTTCTTTGATTCTGATGCTTGTACTTTAAACAAATTCCTTCACTGAAAGTTGTATAATCTAAAGCAACAATATGATAACTTCTTCATAATGGCAAAATGGTTTTGCCATATTATGAATAATTTCCTGATTTATTGGATTGCAATTTTGACTTTCTATATACTAATAACGGCTAATATTTCTGAATATCCTTTATGTGCCAAATACTTTCCAAAATAATTTCTCATTATTCAAAAATAACTCCATCTAACATCTCTCTCTCATTTTTCTGATGCAGACACAAAGGCTCAGAGCATGCCGAGGGCTTGGGCCCATGGAGATGGTGAATGGGGCAGTGGCTACGACCTCATCTCGGAGTCTGAATGCAGCCACACACCTGAACGGCGCACAGGTCACTCACCAAAGCCTACCTAGTGGGCTGAGACCTTGTTTGGGGTATATCCAGAAGGACAGCATCCGGAGGGAAGTGTCCCACCAAGTGTCCCACCAAGGCCGACCGTGCAGCCCACCACTCACTTTCCGAGTTTCTTCCACTCCGCGGATGAAGAGTCTGAGAACCAAGCATGACGCTTCACTCGTGTGTTGCCAGTAGCTTGTGAGCCACTGGAAAAAACAAATACATGAAACGACAACTAAAATAGATCTGCAACGGGGTTACATCCTGATAAACCCGCTGTAACTTAAAAATATAAGTTGAAATGGCATTCATAAACCTAACCCACCTTACCCGAGCCTACCGCAAATGCGTTCGGAACACTTATATTAGGCTGCAATTGGGCAACAACATTAACGCAAAGCCTACGTTGTAGTAAAGCGTTGACTATCTCATGGAATTTATTGCGCACAGCGCTTTCGCCCCATCGCAAAGTTGAAAAATGCTAAGTTGAACCGTTCTTAGTCAGATCGTGGCAGTCGCCGTGATGGGAAGCGTAGGCTGATTCCACCGGCTCGGTGGGAATCTGGCCGAGTAAGGCTTCGTGGAAAGGTGGATGGATGCCTGAGCTGAATCTGGAATCCACGGAGGACTCAGCTGAGCAAACAGGGACGTGAGCGTGGCAGCAGGGAAGGAGGGTGCTCAGGCAGAGGTCAAGGGCAGCAAGAAAGGACAGGCGTGAGCAAGCTCTGGAAGTAAGAACTACGTGAAGTGAAGGGGGGTAGGGCTGGCGTGTGAGGAAAAGGTACATGGGGTGGGGAAGAAGCCTGGGCCAAAACGGGAGGCAGGGGCTGGGCCCAAACGTAGGGGGCTGGTAAAGCCTCATAAAGGAATCTACACTCTAAATGGAAGCTGGATCAGAGGGTGTCTGCTTGTTTTCCGTGTTTAGCTTTTTATTATTTGACAGTGACAGAGTGATGTCACAAATACATCTCCCTATCCTAGTGATGGTGACCTTAGTCGAGTTAATCCTTTACTCTGGCTTTCAATCATTTCATCTCTGAAATGGGGAAAACAGGATGTGCCCTCCATATCCCAGAAGCATTATAAAAATAAAGTGACATAGTTCATGAAAGGATTATTAAAGATTTTTTTTTAAAAAATGAGAAGCCTCTATGAAGAATTATACCTGGCTTCTCACAAAACTGTATAAAGGAGAGGTCAGAACTGTAAAATATCTATCCCAGAAGAATAAAGCGGATGCTGAGAAGACCACTTCCTGCAGCGTGGGTGTTCTGTCGGGAAGGCCCGACCCAGTGCTGTGCCCGGACCGTCTTGTGCTGGGAGCCTGTGCTCTGGGCTAACTCTGTGATCCATGCAACAGCTATAAAGAGGCAAAAAAAAAAAAAAAAAAAAAAAAAAAAGCCCAAACCCTACCTTTCTATTTATCTAGTTCATGTTTCCACCTTCAGATAGAAGCATTATTTTCACAAAGCCCTTCTTGAATCCTAGTGAACGCACAGGTCAGTAAATCATATCTGATATTCGGATGAAAGGACGAGGTCCTTGCTGTGGAGGGAGGGCACAGAAAAGCCCAACTGATCTGTTTCCTCCCAGCGTGAGCCTGGCTCTGTGGACATCTGACCTCTGCAGAAATCAGGCAACACAAAGCTTTTCACGCCAACTCCCCTGCAGAAGAACCTGGACCACAGGCCAGCATGGGGGATGAAAAGCTTCCTTCCAACCATCTCGGTCGCCTTTATTAGCATAACGCCTCCTCCCGCATTTTGTAAAACACTTTGCTTTTCCATCTCAGGAAGAATGCAGAAACAGAAATTGCTGCCACTGGGGGACCAAACGTCTGTAAAATTTAAATCATGGGGCATTCGTTCAAGACTCCTGGGTAATGATGTCTCTTGATATATAATTCATGATAGCCTTAAAGCCTGGCCTACTTCTGACACGGAGATCATATATTTTGGAGACGTCAGGAAGGAGGAAGGAGACGATCACTCTGCAATGGATCTTCCGTATTTGCCTTTTGAAGAAAGCCAGACAATGTTTTGGACCGCTCTTTTCTACCATAAGGGCTTCCCTTAACGAGCTTTTTAATTTTTTTTTCTCTCCTAAATTGAAGACACAGCATGTCATCCAGTTTCAGTTTTATCTTCTGTAACATTAGATAAAAGATGAGGCTGAATCCATCTGTTAGCACATGCAGGCTGCGAACTGCGCGAAAGCAGGAACACACGCGCGCACACGCGCACACACGCACACGCACACGCACACACACACTCCTTGCACAAAGGGGGAAAAATCCACACTTTTCAAAAATTTATCATCAGCAACCCTACTACCCATTGCCGACCAGATAGCAGTACTTTTATCCTTTTATGGGCAAATTCAGGAGGAAGCCATCCTCACCACAAAGGCTGTTCCCCCTGCACAGCCACATAAATTGGGATGCCGGGGCTGACTGCAGGCCAGGCCCTTCCCCCACAGCCTGGGGTTCCGATCTCACCGAAATCAGTGATGAGCCCCCTGGGTGCCACTACCTGGCCTGCCTCAGCCCACCCGAGCCGATGCTGAGAGATTCATAGAACGGCGCCTGGGTTTCCATCCTCTGCTGCAAAGGCCATGCCTCCGGGGCCGGATTTTCCGTAGGAGATGAGCAGGCAGGCTGCCTAAGCCCCATCTGGGTCACTTGGCATTTCCTATGGCACTGCTGGTCGGGGTGGCACCATGAATTGCCTCCCTGGGCTTTGAGAACTGCTTTTGCCCAACAATTCCTGAAAATGCTGTGGGCAGCTGATCAGGTCACATGCAGTGAATCAGACCACATAGCAATAGATGCTCGGACATTGGCGCTTGGAGGTGGCGCAGACGAGCCTTCGCCAGAACTCACGGGGCTCACATCTCCACAGCCGCCGCTTTGAAGCGGGCACATGCAGGTGGAGAGTCCTGAAATGCAGACAGTTTCTTTATTTCTCAGATGCAGAAACCATGTTAATCACAGAGTTCTAAAAATAAGCAGCTTCAGTTCATTAATGAGGTGACAGCTTGAACATTCACAGGTTGGAAGAGGATGGGGGTGGAGGTGACAAGTTCGAAAGCAGGAACACACGCACACACAGTGGCCTGAGCCACTGCACTTCAAAAGGCTTGTGTGGTTTTTCAGGGAGGGTTCTGAGCTGAAGCTACTCTCCAGGCACCTGCGCGCGGGAGAGCTCTGTCCTTTGGATTCGGCTTCTGCCGTTTCTCTTTGCCCCTCCCCTCTCCTCCCACAGCGGCTGCCCTAATTTAGGCCGTATTATCTTTCTCCAGGACAGTTTTTTTGCACGGGCAGCCAGATGACTCTTCCTGAAGGAGCACAGCGATGACTGCTACCGCGACACTTCGTGGCTCAGAAGCTCTCAACAATGTTGCCACTGGCTAAGAAATAAAGCCCAGCGGATCATTTCAAGGCACTCTCGTTGGGTCCCGGCCAAAATTCCAGCTTCAGCCTTCTTTCTCCTTCCCACAGGGTCCCCTCCAGCTCGGTGCCTCCTTTCCAAGCTGTCCCACCTCCATGGCCTCGGACGACACGATGCTCAATCCAACAGTCGGTTCTCAGGCTTCACCTTTTACCTCATCATCAGCAATTCTGACGTAATTGAGTCCTCATCCCATCTAGAAAGTCTTAGTTACTTGAGCTCAAGAAATTGCAGTCTCTTATTTTTCCGCTTAGGTAACGTCTGCTCCTTCTTGGTCTCCTTGACTAGTACCTTCTCTTTGTCCCAAAATTCTTAGCATTGGCCTCCCCTGGGACTCAGGTCTTCAGTGTCTCCCTTCTCTACCAAGACTCACTTCTTTGGTGATCTCACCCAGTTTTATGGCTTTCAGTATCCTCCACATTTTGATAGATCTCAAATTCATATTTCCAGCTTTGCCCTCTCCCTCGCCTGCAATAACCCACAGCTTACTCAAAATCTACACTAGGATGCCTTCTGCAAACTTAACGTGGCCTCAAATTGAACTCATCTCCCCTCCCAATCCTGCTTCATCCAGTGTTTCTCATCTAAGCTAATGGCAATTCCAACCTTCCAGTTTCTTAGAACAAAATATTGAGTCATCTTAGCCTCCTCTTTATTTATTAATGCCCACATCCAATCCTTTGGGGAAATGTAGCTTTATCTTGGAAATATATTCAGCACAGATCAAAATATGTCCCTTTCTTCGGCTCCATTTTCCCCATTGCTCTGCCAAACTTCTAATACACTAGAAGTTAATAAATAACACTTTATTGCCTTTACCTGAGTCACTATCAGTTATTACCATTACTATTTATTATCTAATTTCTTTCCACTGAAGTATCATATCCCCAGTGCCTAGAACTACACATGGCATAAAGTAGGCACTCAATGAATATTTGCCAATGCTTGAATGGATGACTTTAGCCTACGCTCTCTGAACTACAGCTCAAAAAATAAATAGCATTTAGCCACAGAGTAAGGCAAATGAAAGGTGTCTCCAGGCAGGAGAAATGTACAAAGCAAAGGCCTGAGGCTATAACCGTCTCTATTGTCTTAAGATACCAAGCGCCTGCCTGAATTATACCGCTGAAGAAGCAGAGTTGAGTAGTTTTCAGCTTGTCTAGACAAGTCAAGGAAAGTTCCGAGGGACTTCAATGGACAACTATACATTTTTGTAAAAAAGACATACAGTCAAAATGGAAATGAAACACACCAAAGTTGGTAAATAATTGTGTATAAACATTCCCTCTGCCATTTTATTTACATTACACATTTTTCACAATTTTTTTTCTAAAATATTACGAAGACAATATCTCTAGTTCTATCTATATTCTCCCACAATTCGACATCCTGTAAATACGTTTTCAAGACCGGGCTGTCAGTCCTGCTGACCCAGACAAATAATTTAAAATTATACGTGAAATGAATGAAGTGAATGAATGCATTCTGAATGTCTCCTGCCAAGACCGGTCCCACACTATAAGAATATATTCTGAGAAACAACTCTTTACTAGACTTGTCCTTGAGGCAGAAACATGCATCCACCCTAACTCTGCCCCAGTGCCTAGTGCGGTGTCTGGCTTCTAGCAGACATTGGGTAAGAATTTGATGCTTCCAGGTCAAGTTCATCCACCTGCAGGCCTGTGCTGATGTACGCCCTTCTTCTTGACTCTCTGTGCCAGCATCTTCGCCTTCTCTACTCTGTTGCCGTGGTTTGATCTGAGGCAGAGGGCTGGTTTGGGGCATGGCGAAACATCCTATTTAGTTGTAGTGTCACCCTGCCAGAGAGTTTACGAGTGAAATCAGAAAAAGTTTACTCTAAGATCAGCCCTTTTAGGGGACGGGCTGAGTCACGGAAGCCTCAGTGTCTGCATCCCTCTAAAAGGAATCATCACACGGCGTGCCACACAGGCTATGGAGAAAATCTGTGAGACTCTTTGAAGCCTGACCTCATCGAGTTCTAGCGTCAGATGACTCGTTCCCCCACAGGCGCTCCCTGCCATGTCTCCCGGTGAGCTGGAGCCTCCTACTAGGCTATTCAAGATGCATCTGTCAAGCGGGTGCTGCGGCTTAACTATTGTTGTCTATCCAAAGCTTCCTCTAAGTGTGTTTTCTTGGCAGATGTTTGTGGAGAGACTGGCCATTACCCAACTCAGAAGCGTGATTAGGGGCTTACGGGCTCTGATTTGAATCAGGAATTAACTGGGCTGGAGAAGCAACTTCCTCAGAGGCCACACTTGGATAATCACAGGGAAGATGAAATCAGCATTCCTGTGTTTGCTTCCTTTTACCTTTGGGGGGTCTTTTACATGGAAGGGGGTCAATTATTGCTATGGGAAATAAGAAGAAAGTAGAGCAGAAAAATAAAGCAGGATGCTCACAGCCTGTCTGCACGTACACGCACACACACACACGTGCACACACACACACACACACACACTCACAGTCATAAAACCACTAAGCCTATTGGTCAGCAGCTGATTGGATTTACCTGATAAAGGCAAGACTAATCGAGAAAATTGATTAACATCAAAATGAAAAAGTATGAATTCTTGTTTTTATAGAAATCAGGGGGAAAAGACTTGGGACAGTTAAAGTGTTCTTTCTCCTGAAAGTCATATTTCAATTGAACTTGCAGACATTCCAGGGGACAACTGGCAGATGCGAGCAGAACACATCCGTGAGATTCAACATTCTTCTCATGTTTCCAACACAAGGTGCTTTCACAACCACTCACAAAAATCACACATGACTTATGTCTGGCATTTACTAGCTTCTAAATTAATTAACTCATCTCTTCTTGGCTTGTATATTTACTCGGCAAACATTAGTTAAGGCAAGCAAGGATGTAACCTGCACTGGAGCAGAGTGTGAGGTTTGGAGCCAGAGGTCTCGGCTTCGACTCAAACGGCTTTGAACATGTACCTCCCTCTCTTTGAGCTTCAGTTTCCTCATATAATAAAATGAAGCTAGTATGCCACGCCCACCGCACATGGCTGCTGAGGATTAAAGGAGCTCCTGTAATAACAGACCTCGCACGGTGACCGATAGGCGATCGGCCTTCAAAAACGCTCATCCGAACTGAATGCCTGTTAAGTAGACGCCACTCTATGACATGAAGCACGCCCAGCTCCGCTTTCAAAGGGGCCGTATTATTGGCAAGGAAGATGGACTATGGTCAGCGATGACTCTACTATAAGGTGAGAAGTAGTAATAGTTCTAAGATGTCACGAAGAAAATGCTCTGGAGGGTCAGACTCGGAGAGTCAGAATATGACAAAGACTTGTCCCTACATCCTCATAAGCTTGTTGGGAAGGGGTCATGTGTATATATACATGCGCGCACGCGTACACACACACACACACACACACACGCACGTCAGCTGTGTCGGATAATTTTTGGCAAAGGGCCAATGAATAATTCAGAAATTCAGAGTGACTAAAATGGCAATGCCACCACAAGTATGCAAGAAGGTCTCGGGCAGTGACAGAGAGCTCTGGTTTTTCGGATTTTCCCTCTCAGGCCTCAGTATTTCCATCTGTAAAACAGATGGCTTGGTCTAATTCTGTTTTTCTTTTTTTCCAGCCATGCGGCAAAGATGGTTATGTCCTCCATCTAGAGGGACAGCTAGTGGGGTCAGGGTGGCCGGAGTCCTCCAGGCCATACTCCTGTGGCCACAAGCAGCTTCACCCGTTTCTTCTGTGTGCTGTATAACAATGACTATTTTCCTCGTGGCCAAGACCTAGAAGATTTTGAAAATCCCTAGTCTAGATGATCTCATCGAATCTGCCTGTTTGGTCAGCCTAGCACGTGGACCCGGACTCTTGCCCTGACACGGCACCACCTGTACCAGCTACTCTTGCAGAGTTCTTAAAAAGATTAGAGCCAAGACAGAACTTCATGCACACTGGGTGCTCAGTAAATTTAGGTCCCTTTCTCCATGTTAGACACCCACTCCACGAGGCCCTACAGGCCTGCCGGGCCTCCACCTGGCCCCTGACCCCTCTGGTCTCATTTACCCTCCAAAACATGCCACCGACCCTCTTCTTGTGCCATCGAATCAGCAAAGCACATTGTCACCTCGGGGTCCCCCCCCTGCTTTCTTCTCCTGCCTTGTACGATCCACACTCTTCCTGTGGATGTCAGCAAGGCTCGTCTCCCACTCCTTCCAATGCCTGCTCACCAGACGGCTTTCTCCGAACCACCCATTTACGAATGAATCTCACTCCTTCTTTACCCCATCACCCAGTGTTACCTCTCACTGTACTCAGCACTGCCTGACACTGTGTGTGTGTGTGTGTGTGTGCGTGTGTGTGCATGCACACACGCAAAAGATGAAAATTGGGGCTTTGTTTTGTTCAGGGTCAGGAATATAGTAGGTGTTCAATAAATATTTGTTGACAGAACGAGGGAGGAAATGAATGAACTAAGCCCCATCATCACAGCCTCGTTGCACGTGCTCACAGGTAAAAAGGGTAGACATTTAGTCTTGGGTAGAAGCCGAGAGCAGTATATGGTTGGGGAGATCTCACCCACCGGGGAGCCCAGGCTGGCTTAACCCCGAACTCTCCCCACACCCCAAACCGCTGCCAGGTCGGGCGCAGAGGGACCCTGTATGGGAGGCCACCTCTCCTGACCACCTGGACCACCCTCACATAAATACTTTGTGCCACATTATAAAGGTTTCCATAAACAAAATCCTCACCCGCTTTGGCCCAAGCAGCTGGGGAGATAATGTGCCCACAGGAAGCTGGGTCCGATCATCACACAAACTGGCCGCTCTCCTACACAGCACCAAAAACCCACGCGCTGGGCCAGACACTGGCGGGTTCAAGTCCCGGGCCCTCCACTCACTAGCTCTTATCACCTGGACCAAACACTCCTGCCCCTGAGACTTAATTCCCTCGTTAATAATGTGCGACTCTCATGATTGTCGTGGAGAGGAAGAGACACGATGTAGGCGGGATCAACCCAAAAATCAGTCTCCTTGGGCCCTTGCACACTCACCCTCAGAGCTGCACACAGAACGTTCTACCCACCAGTGCTGCCAGGAGGGAAAAGTTATTAACATGTAAATAAGGTTTATATTTTCCCTGTTACTACTAAAACACAGCATTTTAAATGGGCTGTTTTGTCTTGCTAAAACCTGTGAATCCTGGTGACAAAAGAGTTGGATGTTGAAATGGATATTGAAATGCCTGGATGCTCAGAAGGAAATGACTCAAATTAAATGTGTTAGAGAAAAGGAAAATTCCAGAATAAAATGCAGAATGACATTTTATGATTTCCAAGTTCATACTGCAGCTCATACTGGCCTCTTAGAACATTGTCTGCTCAGGGTCTGAGAGGGAAGTGCATGATGACCATTGCAAGGACCCCAGAAGATTCTGATTGCAAGGAAGGTGCTTTCGACTGCATGGGGGCGCTTTGCATTTTAAATGTCCTCCTGGAATCCCCTGACCCTCTTGCTGACACATGGCTTTGAATGTGTTTCCTGAGCTGCACTTCACATATCACGGCCACACATCTTTGACAGACTAGCCTGGCACTGCCTGACGAAGGCCGTCACCTGACACATAACCAGAGGCCAGGGAGAAAGGCAGACACTGTCGCTGTGAATGTCCCTTACGCCTCAGACGAGCATGGCTTTGGGAAACTGCTGTCCAAATCACCATCACAGCAGTTTGAGGACCACGGCTGGGACTGACTAGAAGTCTTGCCCAGCCAGAAAGCCCACTGGGTCCCCTGACTGCCCAGGCTCAAGGACGGCAGTGACAAGGACCCTGAACCTGGACAGTTCTCCAGTCTCTGCACCATGTCATGAGACTGTTCCAGACAGGAGTGTGGCTGCATCTGCTCAGAGGCCCCTCCTCCCTGGCTATCCGCCTCAGTCCCTCAGGGCACGGAGTCCCACATCCCCACTCAATCCAGGAACTCATATCTACTTTTGCTTTCCCTTCTCAAAAGACCAGCAACGTGGAGGGTGATTCTTTTGGAGCAGAGAGATGTGCTGCTCTCCGCCTCATCACCTGCTGCCCTCCCTCTGCACTAAGACGGTTCTTGAATGCACTGAGCACTCACTAGGTGCCCAGCATGGCTCCGAACGCTTCACATGCATCACCCCATTAAGTTCTCACGGCACCCCCAGGTGAAAGATGCTTATTATCCATATTTTGCAGATGTGAACAGAGAGTTTGAATAACTAGCCCACAGTCACACAGCAGGTGAGTTGAGCAGTAGCTGACACCCCCTACGTGGTCTTTGGTCCCACTCACACATCGTGGTGACTTGGTTTTCATTTCTCTAAATGTAAGAGGCTACCACTGCTTACAGTAAGACAGGATAGGAGCAAAAACAACAACAAAAGATATGAAGAAGAAGTGCTTTGGAAAGCCAGAAAGAAAGACGCAACAACGTTTAAAAGCACTGTTATCATTGTCCCCGACAGGATGGTGACCGTCAACAATGCTGGGGACCTTGAGTATGCACCATAAGAGTTCTTTGGTGTAATCAGTTCCGACACAAGGGTAGGGGAGGCTTCAGAAATATCATTATATTTGAATTTAAGAAATAAGTTGGTAAACCTGTTTATCTACCACAAAGTTAAAATACATGCTTTGCCAAATTTTCTCATCTTAAACAGACTGTGGAATCTTTAATTATATTTGACTATTGGGTTCCCAGAGTATTGAAGCAGCTGTGACCTAATGTAGTTCTTCAGAATAACTAATATTGTATCAAATACCTACTATTTGCCAAGCATAATCTTAGGTTTCACCCCGACATATGGGGGTAAATGATACAAGATTTCTTCCAACATGAAGCGGCTACATTCCAGTATAACTGAATGTTGGCTAGTATAGTGTAGTCTAGTTGACGAAAATATCAACACCAGATTTAAGCTCAACTCCTACTGTGTCACCGAATATTGTTTTACTAAGAACATAATTTCAGATCTTGTTTAATAGGTTTTCACTGTATGGGTCAGGCTGCAAGATTTTCTCAATTGTAAGAAGATTATCCAGCTTTTCTGGTTGCTGTGAGACTTGCAAGAACCACCTCCCCTCCCAGAGGAGGGGGACCCAGTTGATACAGTGCGTGGCCATTTGCCCTGTTTAGCAAATGGAATGTGAGTAAAGCAGAAGCTTCAAGAAGTATCTCAAGTTTCTGCCACCTTGCTCCCTTTCTCCCCTCTGTCATGAGCATGACACAATCCAAGAAGCAAGCCCCTTCAGCCCAGGTCCCAGAATGGGAAGAAATATGGAGCAGTGTCACAGAAGCCAACCTGCATCCCCTGACATGTGACATAAGCAAGATGCTTATTGCTACCAACCACTGAAATTTGGGGATCATTTCTTACTGCAGCAAAAATGACTAATACACCACATTTCCCTAGATTGAATTATTTCACATTCACAGGTATTATGTTGAGGTCAGCAAAGAAGAAATCATGTCCATTTTATGACGAGGTCCCCAAAACCCAACAGTGGTTGAGTGACGGCCCCGAATCAAATAGCAAAGAGATGAAAACAATGGGAACAAAACCATACGCTTTTCCATAGCCGAGTGCGATTAAAAATAAGACTGACTCATCTGTAGTGTAAAAAAAAAATCTCTTTTGCCAACTGAAGATTGATTAAAACACTAGCAAGTCATAAAGGTTTCATTGGTCTCTCTGTCTGGGCCAGTTCCTGATATCAGGGATGATGTAGCACAAGAATGAGAGATCCACGGTAAAGGGAAGGCAGAACTGACAGAGACTGACAGAGCCTCCATCTCCATCGAATGAACAGGCGCCTGCCTCAGCTCTTCCTCCCCGAGCCTGAGAGGCTGCACGTGGACAGAATGAAACTTCTCAGGGACAGTGGCTGCTCTCTGGCCATCGGGAGGCTTCCTGAGCTGAACACAGCAGCCCTGCAGCAGCTACAGGATAAATATGCCCAGAATGCCCACCACACGCCTAAAGTCAGCACTGAGGACGGTGTGTCGTTTCACCAGGAAGTTCACACATAAAGAGACCCTGACCTTCAAACTGAGTCTGGGAGGTAGTGATTCAGGACAGTGGCTCACAGGACCTATTGTTTTACATTCAAACCGTACTGCTCTTTTTCTTCATTGTCTTCTTTCCTTCTTACTTTCACTTTTTTAAAAAGCTCCTTTCGACAGGAGTGAATGAGTCACCTTAATCATTTATTTAGACACGTTTCAGGCGGCTCTCTGCTCTCTGTCCCAGCTTGCTGACATATATGGAAGGCATTCTGTAGCAGCTGATCTTTTCAGCAGAAAGCTCGATTTTCAACAACTATTTTTTTTTTGGTGGGGCGGGGGAGTTGAGAGAGTTGACACCCTGCATGTTGCTTTTCATGACAATTCACACTGCTGGTTTCGTACCCTGATCAGGCCAGCCTGACTTCTGACACCTCCCTCCCCCTTATGCCCACAGATGCCATTTTCATATCACCCCCAAGGCTTTCCACATCCTGAGCGACAATCCTGGGCTTTTTCTTCTATTAACGTAATATCAGCAACAACAAAAACACAATCAACCCCATACATATACACGGTCGTGTTTGGAAAGCCTTGCACTGAATTGCAGAAACTAGGCACTAATGGACAATCAAGAAAAGTGCTTCTGAAACCTGGAAGAAAGCCCCAGCAGACCGTTGGAGACACCAAAAGAAGCAAAGGTGATAAAAACAGAGCTGTGGACAAATGTTAGACTTCATCCAAACCTCTCGCCAGGTACCATGGTGCTGACAGAGGTCCCTCCTAGGCATGCTAGTAACACCTTGCAATTTGTACAGAGCTTTTAACTTTTTTTCAAAGCTTGTTATCTTCATATTAGCCCTGAAAGGGAGGGCGTGGGGACAGAAGATCAACCCCACAGGTGATGAAGGCCCAGAAAGAATGCATGACTTTCTTTAAACAGATCACTGGCAGGTACAGAATATCTCTCCATTCTTTGAATATCAGGCATTCTGAATTTTTTGCCTCTACTTTTAAACGTTTGCAACATTCATCTGAAGTCAGAACATTTGCACGTTCTTATTCCAAGTGCTTTGAAGTAGTGTTCCAGCAAGCCCGGGTAGAATGCAGACTCCATGAGGGCCGAGTCACCTGTGCAAGCACCCGGCACAGTCGAGTCTCAAAAAAAACAGCCATTGGATAATTATAACACAGCTTTTCTTTTTCCTTTTTTATTATTTCCACATAAACCCACCACCCAACATACCAGTTAAAAAGGAATTGTTTCCCGCCCCAACTACACAATTTTATAACTATGTCATATGCACTTGGACACACACACACCTCTGGTTGAAAACCCAACATCATCCCTGCCTTGTCTTGTTAAAATTCCCTAATGGCTTCCCACAGACTTGGGGATGGCCTCCAGCTTCAGTGTCCACTGATTGCTATTCACTCCCCCCAATGCTCCAATCCTACCGAGCTACTTGTCCCAACTCATAGCAACTGCTGTGAGTCACTCTCAGGGCCCTTTTGTCCTGAGCAGGCAGGACCTGGACTGGGCACAAACATGAAGGTGAGAGCTGACAGCCTGGGGAGGTCCCTGACCTGTCATGGCACGACTGTCACCTGTGGCCAGATGCGTCTGCTCCGACATCCCCCTCCCCCTCCTCGCATTTGCCTGCACTTCCCACGTTCTCTCTCTGCCTCAGAAGGAACCCGAGCCTCTCAGAGACCAGTGTCCTCCCTCTGGAGGAAAGTCCCTGCCAGGAGAATGCTCTCTCTCTTCAGGTCCCCGGTCCCCTTCCCCCCACTCCAGCTGCCCTCTGAGTCAGCAAAGTGGGGGGTGGAGAGTCCTGTGTGAAGTCCCGACACGCTCGCTGCTCTCCCGGCTTCTCTCTTGAGAGCCTCCTTGTTCCAGCCTGTGGTCACTTTTGTAAACACTAGTCCCCAGCGGGGACCCCTGGGGTGTCTGGTGAAGGCCCTTCCTCTCGACTCCACTTAGTGCTCTCTTCGCTATGATGTTCACTTTCAGCTTTTTTCTGGCACCTTATTCTTTCCCTAGCAAGTCTGACCGTGCCGTGCGGTGCTTGTCCAAAAAGACACTGGCTAAGTGGACTTTAGAGGCAGCATTCCTTCCAAATTCCCATTTTTATCAAAAGAATAATAAATAATCTTTAATTATTATTAAAGATTATTTATTATTCTTAAAATAAAAAAAAAAAAAAGAAAGAGAAAAGGAACAGAGTTATCATAAAAGCTGAACTCCCCCTGTCCCCAGGCCTGGAGCTTGGTGCTGGGGATATGAAAACTAATGACAAGGGCGGTGGCCCCTCCGGGGTGCCCGGGCCAGTAGGGTAGAGACCAGTGAAAAGGACCCTAAAAATACAGTAAAGGTGCTCAGTCAGAGGGCACGGGGGAAGACACCGAAATCACAGGCCGGCCCATGCCTATCTCCCCGACCTCACCGTCTGCCACTGTCCGCTGGTCGCTCTGCGGCCGGCCGAGCACACCCCGCCCCTGGGTCATGCTCGCTGACTCTGCCAGAACGTGTAGCTGGCATGTGGTTTCTTCCTCCCCTTCCTTCAGTTTTCACTTCCAGTCACCTTCTAGCGAGGCCTTCCCTGACCACCCTACTCAAAAGAGCAATTCTTTCACCCAAACGCCCCCTGCCCACCCGCTCCTTTGTCTGTACACCCATCTCGGCTTCATTTTTCTTCAGGAAACATATCACCATCTAACATAAGATACATTTTACTTCTTTATAGAGTTATGATCCATCTTACGCTAACAGAATATAAACTTCACGGGATTTTTCTTCTCTTTTCTTTTTTTTTTTTTTTTTTTGAGTTTTGTCTGAATCTCCAGCAGCTGACCCAGAGACAAAGTGCCTGCCTCACGGTCAATATTTGTAAATATTTGCTCTGTAAATATTTCTCGAGCGAGTAGATGAACGGATGGGTGGATAGATGGATGGATAAACGGATGGATACATTTGGTGTGCGTTAGGAGAGGTTTCCAGGAAAATGTAACACCAGAAGTGAACCTCAAGGACGTCTTTGGATAAAGAAAGAGCCTTTTGGAAAGAGAGCGTGTACCTCACGTGTGATCTTGGGTAAGTCACATGACCATTTTCTCTTCTGTAGTACGAAGCTCATGCATAATAGGTGCAAGTCTGTGATGAGCCATGAAACTAAAATAGGACTTTGCTCCAGGTAAAATGAGCCAAGGACAGCACGGCTGATTCAAGGTAGAAAAGACAAGAGGAACTGTGCTTCCTCCACGACCAGCGGGTCGAGGTCTGACTGCAGCGGCAGAGAAGGAAGCCGGGTACAGCGAGGGTGTGAGCTGGGCAGGTCAGCTGGACTTGATCTCACAGTTCAAAACGGAGGAGTGGGGAGCTTCAGTCCTGGGCCAATGGTAAGATCCCAAGCACCTGTCAGATCTACACCCTGCACTGTTAATTCACAAAGCAAGCCACAGCCTTTCTTATGCTATCTGCCTTCGGGTGAATAATTGCATCTCTCTCGGTGTTAGTTTTGCTTCCTACAAAATGAAGTCTATAACATCTCCTCCATTACATGACACGTGGGAGAGTTTCCAGAAAGTCTGACCCTTTAGAAGTACATGCTAAAAGCTGGTCAAATGGAAATTTATGATTTGCATGAAGTTTACATCCAGGTAGGAAGGTTCATGGGACTCCATTCTGGAAAAGCAAAGAAATCCAGCGATGAGTGTATTTTTTGAGGTGTAAGTAAAGTCATGGCAGATTAAAAAAAAAAAAAAAGATTTTATTTTCCTAAAAAAAAATAAAATAAAAACTGTGGCCTGGAAGCAGTTTGACCCACGTCGTGTGTGAGACTTTGTGGGCCTGGCTGACTTAAACCAAAATCCTGGGGCCCATTTTTCAATCCTCTGTCTGAAAACAAGTTTTTAAAACTTTCTTAGCTTCAGCGTCTCTATCTTCAAAAGAGCGATAAATATATCTACCTTACGAGGTTGTCCGTATGGTGAGAAATGTATCCAAACGGACGAGCAAAACAGAAGTGATAGATGCATGAGGCAAGCTGAAGAGCATGATTCATTGTTGTTAATTTAGTTAAAAATTGGGATCTACTTTGAAAAATGAGGGACCACGTTGGTCCTGGGTAACCTGTGAATCACTGGGCAGAAAAAACACATGTGCATATAGCACAAACTAGCAAGCACACTGGAGCTATTTTAGTTTATATGAGGGACTCAAATTATTTCCTAAATTTGAGGTTGGACGGACAAATTTATACAACCCACAAGTTCACCAGCAGGTTGCTGTGTAAACAGACTGAGAGGGAAGGAGAGACGGAGCCTTGACGCAGAGGTGGCCTAATGGGAGGAAGAAACGGGACATTCACGGAGCAGCCCATGTGCACCGGCGCCAACCGTCCTGTCCCTCTCCCTGAGAGCCTTGGGTCCAGAGTCCGGGGCCAGGCTTGCCCGGGCAAGCCAGGAATGGCTTCGGACGTCATCTAGTCGAAGCTGCTCTTCAGAAATGGAGGAACGAAGGCTCGGAGACGGGAGGAGGCTGACAAAAGCTAAGTGCATCGGTGGTAGACCTTGACTGTCCAGGGGACTCCCTGGACAGTGCTCTTTCCACCGCCCGTGAAGATTCCTTGACCCGAACTTTAGTAAGCAAAACTGTGCAAGGGTCCCTAACCCCCCGCTCGGTTTCTCCGCCTGTCTCACCTCCAGTGAGCTCGAGGGAGGACACTAAAGCACATCGAGGACACTAAAGCACGTCACATGTCGCAGGGCGAAGGCAGCTGCCACGCGGTCTCCCTTTAGCGTTTTTCTTTCCATTTCTTATCTTTTTCGTAATCTTTCCCGACCTTCCCCCAGCTGGTTATTAAATAAACCTAAATTTATTCCTGGTCCTTTATTTTTTAAGAGCCCGTATTCAGTTTTACTTTCATTTATGTTTAAAGTAGCATGCTCAAATGAGTCGAATCTTTACAAATACGTATAGAGTAAGATGACGGGGTTCTGTGTTTCTGAAGCAGCAGGATTAGACATTTCTCCCTAAGAAAACATTATTTAGTTGCTTCCTGACAGGTAGCCTCAGAATTGCCTTGCTTGGTGCTCACTGGTCCCTGAAGGCCAAGAGGCTTCTCAACTCCGTGACAGCACCGCGGCGGTCACTTCCATCCCTGAACACGAAGGCCAGCGGGGCAGCCTTGTCCAGAGGGCGAGTGGCAGGGCCATGGCCTTGAGAGCACCTACTAGGATCTGAAAGGGTCCCCAAAACATGCACGCCCGTGCAATCACACACGCTCTCTCACACACGCACCGACGCATGTCTGCATATTTACACAACACACAGGCACCCATGTACACACTCATTCACATACTCACACACCCACATCCCAGACATTACTCATATTCACAAATATCCACTCACACCACACACACACACACACACACACACACACACGCATGAGTCCAGCCCTCTCTCATGTACAAGGACCAGCCATCCTCGGAGGTGTCCTCATCTCAGTGTGCCCTGGTGTCAACCAACTTTACCACTCCTGAGTGGCTCCAGTGCTCTGTGCAAAGTGAAGGCCTTCAGATCCTAAAGTTTAAGGTCACTTCTCCATCGCAGAAAGCCCCTGTCTGCGGTCAGGCCCCTGGTTCCTACCATGAGTGACTGCTAAGTGAGAACCTCCTCGGTGAGCAGGGTGGGAGCTCAGAGAGGCCAAACCACCGGCTTGCTAAACCTCTGTAGATTCTGGAGGACATGTTAAACTTTGCACCTGGCAAAAATCTGAATGTTATATTAAGCCTAAATTCAAAAGACAAAGAAATAAAGAAAAAGAGAATGAGACAGAGAGAGAAGGAAGTCGGTCTCCCCACCCATTTACCTAAATGTTCTACCTTTTAATACCTAAGACACAGGCCAAGCAAGGACCTATTCTACTTCCTTGGGTAAGCCCTGCACTGGTCAACAATAGGGAACTTTCACTCTCCTTCCTGATGGCCCCTCAACAATGTCTACCTCAGCCTTAACTACCGCCACGATACTGCAGGGCCACTGCTAGTGACCGCCATCACCAGCAGGGCAAATGGTCACCTGAAAGGCTTGGTGATGCATTCACTGAGCCCTTGCTGGACACCAACTGGGCCAAACCAGCCTCAGGCATCAGAAAACCAGTGTTATGGGGGGAGGTAAAGAAATAGCCAGGAGGAAGCCAATGCAGAGCACAGGAAAAATCTTTTCATACCCTCCAGTCTGCCTGGAGGCTGGAAGGAAGCGACAAAAATGCGGCCAGGCAGGCTGCTCAGCCCTCTTCACTCTCTTGTGGGGCCCCAGCCTCTACTCCTAGACTCTCGGAGAGAGATAAAAATCAAGAATCCATTTACTTAGAAGCGAGTTCCTAGGGCCCAGAGAAGGGAAGTGATATGCCCAAGCTCACTCAATAAGTCAAGAGCAGACTCAAGAACCAAGACCTCCTCACACCCCGCACAGGGCGTTTCACTTCCCCATGCTCACCCTTCAAGCCCTGCTTCCTCTTCACGGGGCTAAAATGATGAGTAGGGTTTAAAAACTCCCTTCTACTTTCCCCGCAATGGCTAACGATGAAACCTGGTCTTAAACCACACTAGATCAAAAATTTCCAACTTATTTTTAGTTCTAAAGAATTTTTTTTTTAATTTCTTTGTCTCAATGAAACTTTGGAAACCACGATTTTACAAGTTTTTGTTCTTGTTATGTTGTGCTGAGCATGGTGATTTAATTCACTTCCTATTATGTAAATTGATGAAATATAAAACCCACCATTAAGGCTTTTGATGAGCACCAGATGAACCATGTCACCACACCATCTGGTATTCAAAGGAAGGACACTCGAGGGCCACACCCATGCCTTCCCAAGTTCCCAACCCCAGAGATGCTGGAAGCTCCTGTGGGCTTTTAGAAAGAGAGGTCCTTAAACCCTCTTCTGAAACTCTTTGCTCAGATGTGCATCAGAAATGTTCAGATTTTCACAAGGTAATATAGCATATATACCATGCTATGTATAACCTCTGGCAGGGTCTGGGGAACTCATTTTCTGATGATAAATTATTCATCCCGAATGAAATAAATAAAAACTATACAGACATACCTTGTTTTATTGTGCTTCACTTTATCTTGTTTCCAAGATATAGTATTTTTTACACATTGAAGATTTGTGGTAAACCCACAATGAGCAAGTCTATGGGTACCATTTTCCAACTGGATTTGCTCACTTTGTTTGTGTGTCACATTTTGGCAATTTTTGAAATATTTCAAATTCTTTCATTATTGTTATATTCGTTATGGTAAACTGTGATCAGTGATCTTTCATGTTACCTTTGTAATTGTTTGTAAATCGATAAATGTTATGTGTGTTCTGACTGTTCCACCAACCAGCTATTTCCTCGTCTCTCTCCCTCCCCTTGGGACTCCCTATTCCCTGAGACGTAACCATATTGAAATCAGGCCAATTAATAATCCTGGCCTCTAAGTGTTCAAGTAAAAGGAAGAAATACAGGTCTCTTACTTTAAATCGAAAGCTAGGAAGGATTAAGCTTAGTGAGGGAAGCATGTTGAAAACTGAGATAGACTGAAAGCTAGATTTCTTGTGCCAGTTAGCCAAGCTGTGAATACAAAGGAAAAGTTTTTGAAGGAAATTAAAAGTACTACTCCAGTAAACACACAAATGACAAGAAAGAGAAACAGCCTAGCTACTAAAGTGAAGAAAGTTTTAGTTGTCTGGATAGAAGATCAAACCAGCCACAACATTCCCTTAAATGAAAGCCTAATCCAGACCAAGGTCCTAACTCACTTCAATTCTTTGAAGACAGAGAGGAGAGGAAGCTGCAGAAGAGAAGTCTGAAGCTAGCAAAAGTTAGTTCATGAGGTTTAAGGAAAGAAGCCATCTCTATAATATAAAAGTGAAAGGTGAAGTAGCCCATTGCTCATGTAGAAACTGCAGGAATTTATCTAGAAGATCTAACTAAGGCAATTAATGAAAATGGCTACACAGAAAACAGATTTTCAATGTAGACAAAATAGCCTTATATTGGAAGAAGATGCCATCTAGGACTTTCATAGCTAGAGAGGAGACATCAATGCCTGGCTTCAAAGCTTCAAAGGACAGGCTGACTCTCTCATTAGGGGCTAATGCAGTTGGTGACGCTAAGTTATAGTCAATGCTCTTTTACCATTCTGAAAAATCCTAGGACCCTTAAGAACTATGCTAAATCTACTCTGCCTGTGCTCTATAAGTGGAACAACAAAGCCTGGATGGCAGCACATCCGTTTACCGCATGGTTTACGGAATATTTTAAGTCACTGTTGAGACCTACTGCTCAGAAAAAAAGATTCCTTTCAAAATATTACTTCTGTTTAACAGTGTACCAGGTCATCTGATGGAGAGCTCTGATGGAGACGTACAATGAAATTAATGTGATTTTAATGCCTGCTAACACAGCATCCATTCTGCAGCCCATGGATTAAGGAAGCAGTTTCAACTTTCGAGTCTTATTATTTAATAAATTCATTTCCTAAGGCTATAGCTGCCATAGTTATTCCTCTGATGGATCTGGCCAAAGTAAATTAAAAACCTCTGGAAAGGATTCACCATTCTAGTTGCCATTAAGAGCATTGGTGATTTATGGCAAAAGGTCAAAAGATCAATATTAACAAGAGTTGGGAAGAATTTGATTCAAATCCTCATGCCTGACTTTGAGAAGTCTGAGACTTCGGTAGAAGAAGTAAATGCAGATGTGGAAATACCAAGATAACTAGAATTAGAAGCAGAGCCTGGAGATATGACTAAATTGCTATAATCCTGTGATAAAATTTTAATGAATATGGATAAGGAATTGCTTCTTGTGGATGAGCAAAAAAAGTAGTTTACTGAGATGGAATCTACTCTGGTGAGGATGCCGTGAAGACTGCTGAGATGACAACGAAGGATTTCGAATATTACATAAAAGTTGATAAAGTAGCTGCAGGGTTTGAGAGGACAGACTCCAGTATTGAAAGAAGCGCCTCTGTGGATAAAATGCCATCAAACAGCATTGCATGCTACAGAGAAATTGTTCATGAAAGCAAGAGTTGATAGATGTGGCAAACTTCATTGTCATCTTATTTTAAAAAATTGTCACAGCCACCCCAACCTTCAGCAACCACCACCCCATCAGTCAGCAGCTGTCAACTCTGAGGCGAGGCTCTCTCCCAACACAAAGATTATGATTCGCTGAAGGCTCAGATGATGGCTATGTTTGTTTAGAAATAAAGTATTTTTTAATTGAAGTATTACATCCTTTTTAGATATAATGAATTGCACACTTAACAGACTATGGTATAGTGTAAACAAAATTTTATATGCACCAGGAGACCAAAAAGTTTATGTGACTTGCTTCATCGCGATATTCGCTTTATTAAGGTGATATGGAACTGAACCCACATTATCTCCGAGGTTTGTCTATAAACATGTCATGCAAGATCAGGCCAGCTTCTGCCTCCAAATAAGCTATGAAAAACACTTGAACTTTTCAGAGCATTTTCGATTTTGGACTTGTAAATAAGGTAATGTCAAAAAAGAGCTTACAGCCCTTAATTCTGAAGCTACTCAAAGGCCTAGATTTGAAACCTCACACTCCAAAAAACACACATGCGTTTATGCACACTTGCGTGTGTGCACGCGCACGCACACACACACACACACACACACATTTACACCTTAAGAAAAAGATTTCGGGTAGGCAAATAGATCATAGAGTAAGTGCAATGCTGGATGCTGACTGGAATCATTATCCTCGTTACACTCTAGTAAACTTCATAGCCAGGTTCATTTCAAGTGTGAAATGAAGGCTCACACGCTAGAAACATAAGTCCAGAGGAGCAGAAGTGGGGGGGCTTTGTCAGGGGCGATCCAAGTTGGTGTCTGTCAGAGAAAGAAGTTCTCTGTCATTTTCCACCCCAAACAACGAACGGATCAAGAGGATCCTAAAGGAACCGGCAAAGTTTTCAATGACATTTTCTTCTAAGACTAGGCAAAAAGAAAGACCGACATATGTTTAATTCATTTACTCTTTGTAATATTCCTCCTGAGTCACAAATATTAACTTTAGTTCACAAATTAGAAAGCTTAGCAAGCCTAAAGAATTTGCCCAAGGGGAGAGCCAGGATTCCAGCCCAGGTCTGTTTGCTTATAGACGCAAGGTCGCCTGAAGCCAGGTACCCTCACAGAACTTCTAGGTGAACCTCTCGCCTCTCTGGATTTCAAAGAGTTGTAAACCAGTTGTAACTTTCACAAGGCTGAATTCCTGTCTGGGCCTTGGGAAAGGCTTTGATTTTGGTTTCAGTCAGTCAGTCAGTCAGTCTGTCTATCTATCTATTTATCCATCTATCTATCATCTATCATCTATCTATCTTTCTCTTGACCCCAGTTTCTATAAAATACAGGAATTAGATGAAAGATATCTTTTCAGCTTTGATGACAGTCTGTCATTCTGTAAGCAGAGACCAGAGTTCCCTTATGTTCCCATAACCTCCAGCTGTCCCAGGGAGGAGTCTGAAAAATAAGTTTTGTGCAACCTGCCTTGATCGGGTGGGCTCCACAGCTCAGCAAGGCCATATGCTGCACATAGCAGAGGCTCAGCTCATTACTGCCAGGTGGCATTCTCTGATGAACTGAGCTGAGCAGAGGGCGCCCTCCAAGGAAATCCGTCCAGTGCAGAGAGACAAATCACAGGGAAGATTTTAAAATACGGCTATATTTTATTTATTTATTTTTTCAAATTTTAAGGTGTGGAGGAATATCTAGCTCTTTGAGATGAGGATTTTACATAAGACATGTGCTTACTAATTCTACACTCCTCACATTCACAGCTCTCAATTATGGTGGGGTGGTGGGGGTGTAGTAGAGACAGATCAGGGTTGGGAGGCACAAAGACGTGGTCTCAGGTACCAGCTAAGCAACCTTCCTAATGAGGTGACATTTTGCAAGTTCCTTAGCACTTCTGGACTTCGGTTTCCTCATCCATAGAATGGGGATATCTATCTCAAAGTCTCTTCAGGAAATTGCTAAAAGCGGGCAGAAGCGCTTGTTTTTCCAGCCCATATGACCCTATATGGCTCAGAAGGTGCTGCTGCCTGCATTTTCCCGAGGGGAACCCAAGACTCAGAAAGATGGATAACTCACTAAAACTCAGTGTGGGTGTAAGATCCGAGGTCCTCCCTGCCTCTCTGTTTGCTCCCCACCCCCACCCCAACCACGGCACGTGACCTCTCTGCTCTAGGAGCCTGGGATCCGGGCTCGACGTTGCTACTGGAAGGGACCGCGTTTGATTGCCAACGGGAATAAAGGCACTTGATGGTGTGCTGAGAACAGTGTGTTTATCACTGTTCCCCATAATCCTAAAATGACAGTGCATTTTAATTTATTCTGAAACTTGGACTTCATCAAACCAAATGATTTTTTATAGGGCATTAACTTCAAACAAGAGCACGCCACAGTAACCAAGGCATCTGTGAGGTCGAGCCCTCTGTATCCACGCCAGTGGAGGCCCGGGAACAGGGCAGTAAGCTGGTGACTCTCTTCCCGCCTCTGCTGAGTAATGCTGTCCCTTTTGTCACTGGTTCTGACTTTCAATCATTTATCAGATGCTCAGTCACAATGTGGCTCCCTTTCTGGGAGGGATAGCAAAGTTTCTCTGCTCCCTGAGAGATTCGTCGAAAACACACTTGGCTTTCCCCTTCCTTACCTCTGTCTCGGCACCCCTGCTGTCTGAAGCTGCCGACTTTTACTTCTTCACCTGTCACTAGAGAAAGGAGCCCAAGCTCCTTTAGAATCATAGGCTACACGTGGAAGGGCCTGTGTAAGTTATCACATCCAATCTTCCCATTTTATCAGCAGTGAAAATGAAGTACAGAGATGTGCTCCATTCCCACCCAGGCAGAGAGGAGCAGAGCTGAGGGCTGAGCCTGGGCCGTTAGCCGTCCAGGCCAGGTGCTTTTCTGTCCCATGCTTCCTCTCCCTGCGACATGTCAGGTGTAATTCAGGTGCTCCATAGGTAACACCCATGTGTAAGAAAATGGGCTGTCACACTGAGCTGAAACAATTGCATTTCTGCTTCCTCCCAGCACACTGCCCTCTGAATGACGCTGGCCAAGCTCCACTGTGACACCTGCTTTCTCCTCTGCCTCCCTGTGGAGTGAGAGCTACCTGAGGGCAGGGACAACGCCATATTGATCACCGCGTCCTATCCTGTGCAGCACAGGGTAAGAACCCACCCTGCACATATTTGTTAACTGAATGAATGAATGATCTCATTTTTATGCTCGATTCATCATAAACTGCCATTAAACTCTTTGGGGACACTGTATTCCCCAGTTTCATTTTAAAGATCTAATTATCCATGCCATACAGAATTTTTATTAGAAAGGGAAGTCGTTAAATAAGCAGACACCAGACGCAGGCCCAAGATAATTGCAAATAGAAACGCATCTGTCTGCGGTGCCGAGGCGGGCCCGGGAAGCGCACCGCTGGCAACCATGGCGCCCGTTTCCAGCACTGGGATTCGCTGGGATGGTGGGTGCGTAAACCAGGCAAATTAGGCTTCTAAATTCCCGGAGAAAGGTTAGTGAGCAATTCTATAATGCTTTTCAATGGCTCTGTCTTCCTAGAGAGGAGTTATACTTCCTGAATCCAAATCAAACTTGCATTTGAGGAGACATCCGCCCACATTTTCTGGCCTTCTTGTTTTTATCCCTGTGGCCCCGGAATGTAGCTGTCATGTTTTCCATGCACACGTTCAGTTATAAAATCTGTTCAATTAATTTCTGTGACAAACTGGCAATCCATTTGTGTGTGTGTGTGTGCAAAGGAAGCGACGTTTAGCATTATCAAACATTTCCTCTTAACGAATACATGTCAACTCTTCTATTCATCACTTCAAGTAAAGAAGCCTCGGCCAGTTGCAGAAAGGCTTGTTAATGCTGTGCTGAGAGCAAAACCCTAATAAAGTCTCTAAATATTTACTATGAGTCTCAGTTACAACACTGACCAGTTCCACCCCCGTTAAAATCTGCCCGCATTCTTCAAACACAAGTATTTTAGGTCACTGACACACCAGCCAAGGAAATGACAAGACTGTATATTATGGCACAAAGAACAAACAGGACCCAGATTTCAATGCTGGCTTTGCCACTAACTGCTGGGCTCTGTGGAAGCGATCTCACCTTTCCCAGTTTCCTCAAGTATAAAAAGAGGATGATAAAACGAATGCCCAAAAGTTACATGGATGATTTGAGAAAACATAAGCACACATATATGGTAACTTTAAAAAATGAAAGAGAGTTAAACATGCTCCGAATAAAAAACATGAAGCACTCATTTTAAAGTGTTTTCTGAAGGAGGAGCCACAGTTATACAATGGGGAAAAGACAGACTCTTCAGTAAATGGTGCTGGGAAAACTGGACAGCCACATGCAAGAGAACGAAACGGAACCACTGTCTTAGTCTCTATACAAAAATTAACTCAAAATGCATTAATGACTTGAACATAAGACCTGAAGCACCTACGAGAACACATAGGCAGTAAGCTACTGGACATGGGTCTTAGCGATGAATTTTGGGGTTTGACACCAAAGGCAAAGGCAACAAAAACGAAAATAAACACGTGGGTCTATATCAAATTAAGGCATTCTCACCAATGGTAACATGTTTTTGAAACTCCGGGCATTTGTTGTCATTGCAAACGTGTTCCTCATTGAGAAAACAAAAGCCTTGGTAATTTGCACAGTGTCCTGGTGTTGTAGAACATAGCTTATCTGGTGACAGCTCACTCAAAGATTACCCAGCAGTGTGAGGAACCTCAGCATGGGCAATTTTTAAGCTTCCCAGATAATAAATGAATCTCTGAAGACCAGAATTAGTCTCGAGTGCTTCCCACCACAGTTCTAAGAGGACCCAGAGGCCCAGTAACTGAGAATTTTTTTCTAATCAATATAACTAAATAACAGAAGTCGACTGTGAGGTAGGCACCATGCCAAACTCTATAAATACATAAGATCATTTGCTTCTTAGAAGACAAGTATCATTATTGCCATTTTACAGATACAAGAAGTTACTCCTTCAGAGTCCCACAGGTAGAACATAACAACAGTAGAGTTTGAATTCAGGTCTGACTCCAAAATCCACTTTCTTTCCAATTGCCTGAGAAAGGGTTTTAACCAAGATGAAATAGGAAACCAGCAGCTACTATGAGTGGATGAGTCAAAAGTCAGCAAGGAAGGCAGGGCTGGCTCCCTGCCACATGCCTCTCTCCAGTCCTGCTCACCAGAGCTGAGGGAGAGACTGCAGCCATCACCCCATCGCTGTGAGGGCTGAAGTAGGATTTGCCAAGCGGGCAGGGGGCAGGACTGCTGTATTTTAGCCACAATGAACAGGCTCCCTGATTCAATCTTAATGGCCGAGCTAGTCAAGTCGCCATCTCTGGGCCGCACATTGCCTGCCCTGCCTTTTCGCTTATCACACAATCTCTCTGACTATATTACAAGGATCTCCTTCCATGTCCTCTTTCACCGCCAGACTATATTCTTTGAAAACAAGAAGAATGTTCTTTTTATTATTATTTCTTAATCCCCATTTCCCTAAAATGTGTTTGGTGCAGAGCAGATGCTCAGTTAACCTAAGGTGCATAAATAAACAAATTCAACATCAAGGCTGGACAAGATGACTAGAGAATACCTCTAAACCTGAGATTATATGCTTTGATGATTCCTAAATCAGTTCTCAATCTCTGGGCAGTGGTTTGGGGTCTCTTTAACTGTGAGGCCTTCTAATAGAATGAGGACACTATGAGTCCTTCAGGCTTTCAACTTTTCAAAGCACTCCTTATAAGCTACTCCATTCCATCCCACAAGAACGAGGAAATGTGGCCATTAGGACAGATACTGTCACCCCATTTTAAAGAATGAAACTGAGGCCCGTATGTGTAAACTGACTTCCTTGGAGCCAACATTTGACCTTGAGGCTGCTGATTGCCTGGTCTTTTCATGTTACCATAATGCTCTTTACTAACAAGTCTAGAGCATGGGCAATGTGAAGAGAGAAAGGTGAGGGAGTGGGAAGAAAAGAGATTATGCAATGAAGGGAATAATAAAAGGGAAGAGCAGGGGCTGCTTCTCTGGAGAGTGTCACTGACAGCTGACAGTCAGTGACCCTATGGCCCTGGTGAGCTACGAACCAGGGCTGGCTTGGAAGGGACTGCTTGGCTCTCAGTGTCCCTGACTCATCCGGTTGCATTTAGGCTCTAAGAGTAAAATCAAACTGAATGCTTCTCAGTGTTGAGTAAAAACAGGAAGTCACAAGTGGCTTCACTCTTCTCTCAACTTGAGTCCCAATACTTGGGGTCAAGGGTGCACAAAGGATCTGAAAGGCAGTTGCCTGGCAGATCTCCTCCGTGGGAGTCCAGTGGCATATCTGAGAAACGGGAAACCTGGGGAACACCTTCTGACGGGCCTCCCAGAACATGGAGGCTCTGCTGTCCCTCGGGGAGCAGGGCCAGGAAGCTCACCCACAGGGTAGAAAATGAGGGAGATGCTGGCTCCAGCACCGTTCCATTCATTCGACAAAAACTGAGCACTGACTATGCGCTAAAATCAGTGTGATCTTAGAGAAACAGCTCACCCTGAGCTTAGTTTTACCATCTGCAAAGTGGGGACAGCCCCTACCCCACAGTGTTCAGAGTCATGAAGATGGAAAGCAAACACATCAGTGAGCTCCTCCACCACACTTGGACTCTGTTTTTAGCACCAAGGCAGGATGCTACCCACTGTGTGCCTGACACTGTGACCAACCCTTCCTAGAATTGAGGGCCGGAGGGAGTGTGGGCAGCTCAGTCCCCACCTCTGTCCCCTGTTCTCCCCTCGCAGCAGCCCAGGGCCAGGAAGAGGTGAAGTCCTGCCAGCCCCCAGGCTGGGCCCAGTGCCCATGTTTATGACTGTTTATTTCAGAGCAAGTAGAAAGGAGAAATTAAAGCCATAAAAGACAGGACAACAGACCAATAAAATCCAGCTCCCAGAAGAGTCAGGAGGAGGAAGAGAGGCAAAACTGTCACCATAGCAACACAAGACAGTCAGAAGCATGCAGGAAAACACAGCCCTGTTCTGCCTCCTGTCTTCTCAGCAAAGAGAGCCTTCGGACCCCATTCGGAGCTCAGTGACAGCCAACGACCCACCCTAAAGCCCTGGTCCCCGGGCCCAGATGCCCAGCTTGACCTGGCTAGCAGCCAGTTTCCTCATGCCAGCCCAGCACAAGTCCTGGCCCTTCATGGTCCCAGCCCAGCTTTCTATGTCCAGGGGATTCAACACTGTGCAGACGGCCCAGGCCCAACCAGAGTGATGGCGACTAGTGAAAGAGGAAAAAGTTTCAAACAGGGAAAGGAAGGAGGGCCACAGAGCAGTGGGGGAGGCGAAGGCCCTGAAAACCAGCCCTGCTACCCTGCCCAGGGTTCCCCAGGGAACAGGCAAGAAAAGAAGAGTGTGTGAGGAGAGACCAGGCCGGAACTGGGGCTCCTTCAGTGCTAGACCCTGCACTCCCAGCACAGTGGCTAGGGTAATTCTGGGGGTCTGGGGCGGGGCTGGCAAATAGCTTTGGAGCTCTTGAATGATGAAGCTCTTGGTCCTGGTCTCTGGGGATACAGGGAGCAAGTCAGGGCAGCTTGGAGGAGGACCCAGGGCCCAGCTGGCTCATTTTGACAGAGGCTTCTTGGCTTTTCAGCTGGCAAGCAAGACAGGTGTCTCCACCAAACAGCACGACTGGCCTGGAACCAGCCTTTTGGGAAGTGGGTCAAATTGTTCCCAAAGCTCAGGATCCATCAAGTCAGTCCCCTTCTCCAGATTGGGAGGGGTCGGGGAAGAGGGATGGCAAGGATGCCTGGGTCCTAGGCACAGCAGCTTGCTGCCTAAGAATCTCTGGGGCAGGTGGCAGCAGACAGGTCCAGGTGTGCAGGTGCTGGAGAGGGCTCACCTCTGCCTCTGGGGCTGTACAGAGCGGTGGGGAAGCCGGGCCTCTGCTAGTGCGAATGGGGAAGCAGAGGGCTGGGGTCTCCTGGAAGAATGGTTTTGGAGCTAAAGATACCTGGGGGCGGGGGTGGGGGCGCAGGGGCGGTGAAGGGATAAGGGGGTTGATTTAACACAATCAAGAGGCTGTCCTGGGGAGAAGGAGCGATGGGGCGCAGAGACGACCGTCTGTACGGCGATCGCTGGAGAAGGGCTAAAGACTGGGTCCTCCGCTCACCCTCCCTCCCGCTCCCAGGGCTGCCAGGGAGTCGGGAGCTGGGGAAGGATGGCAGGGTTCACCCGGCGCCTCCCGAGCCCACTTCCCTGCAGACCCCCGGCGCGTCCCCGCCGCGTCCTGGCCGTGCTCACCCGAGCCGCCGCCGCCCTGCTCGGCCGCCTGTCCGCCGCTGCCCCAGCCGCCGCTGGGCGTTCCCAGCTTGCCGCCGTTGGATCGCCTTCCGCGGCTGCCGCAGGCCTGCGAGATTTGGCCCCGGAGAGCCCCGCCTGCCCTGCCTCCCCCTGTAGCCTGCCCCTGCGGGGTCAGTCTCTGCCCCAGCCCTGCCCCGCAGTCTGTCCCTCGGCCTGGCTCCCTCTGGATCCCCACCCACGCCCTCGCCCAGCCTGGTCCCCTTCCGAGCCCAGGAGCTGGTGCTGACCACGTCCGCACGCGGTAACCCCTGCTCTTCTCTTGGCCTTGGCCACTGGGCTTCGCCCTCCCAGAGGAAGCCCGGATCTGCCCTTACTGTTTCTACATATCGAATTCCTCCATACCCATCCACTGTTACCCTTCAAAAGAAGAAAAAAACAAAACAAAACAAAACAAACGAAATCTGATGAAAGGCCCTGCAGTCAATTCTTAAGCTCAAGCCCACCTTCAAATGAGCGCCCTTGTGCCAGCCAGAGCGTCCCAACCCTCCCCTCCCTCCTAAACCACTTTGGACTGTGAACCGGCCTCTGCGTTCACACTGCCGGCAAGGTTCCAGCCTGGAGTGGGCTCTGCTGAGACCACCAGAAAAGTCTTCACAAATGCTTAGTCCAGATGTAACTACCCTAAAGAGTAAGCCTGTAAAAACACACACACACAAAAAAAAAATCTTGTGATGCAAAGGGAAGGTAGGGGATTACAGTGTCATTGTCATAATCATTGTTTTAAAACATCTGCCATGAAGGCTTTTTGCATTAGAGAGAGAGATTCAGGAAACCAGAGAGGGCTGCACCGTGCCAAACAGGTTGTGAGTCAGAGCTGGCGAGGGGGTGGGGGGCGGGGGGTCTTGCAGGCCCAGGTTTCTCCTGCTTCCTTTCCCAGTCAATGAGCTTGAGCATCATGAAACATTTATTAAACCCCTACAATGGGCCAAGCCACGTTCTGGGAGGAGCTGTGTCAGTGTGGGAGTGTGTGGGGTCTGGAACATAAGGCACCCAGGTCTCGAAGCACAGGAAACTTCAGGAGACCTTGGTCAAATCTCTCCCTTTTTTGACCTCCAGTGTCCCCCACACAGGACTTGATGCCATCCCGGCCTCCTTCAGGGTCAGACAATCCGTGGGGCTGGAAATCGTCCACGAGCTGCCTAGCCCGGCACTGGCTCTGAGTTATGGCAAGAATTAGGATGGGAGCCAGAAGAGCGCAATCTGGTTAGGATAAAATAGTCTCCTCATCCGTAGGGGTCTTTCGGATCAGAATGAAGAATGAACACTTTCTCTCCTTCACTTGTGTCTGCCAAGCCATCCCCCGCCACATGCCTGGCTTGGCCCTTATCGTTTTTCTCTGCAAAGACGATCCATTTTATCTCTGAGTGGCTCTATGAGAAAAACCCTTCTTTCTCCATCCCCATATATACACACATATGTACACACCAAAATGTCTGACTTAGTCTGTCCACCTTGAACCTGGCTGGGCTCTGGGAAGGGCAAGGACGAATCAGCCACAGGTGCCATTCGCCCCATAAAACGCTGTCATTTCAGACGAGAGGACTCCTTACTTTATGCCCATCTATCTCTAATAATACAGCTTAAGTTGGTGAGAAGAGACTATTCGATGTATGAAATTTCATTTCCACACACATAAAGACAGCCACTATTTCAATAATTGAGGGATACCTGCATGATATTGCCTAGCCCATTGGGAAATAATAGGTTTTCTAATTATCGGTGTGGAATTTAATAATTAAGCGTTTCCTAAGACACAATAATCAGATGAAATAGGCTTTCAACTTCATCAGTAATACTAATAACAAGTTTAGAGGTTAGTATAATAAAGATTACAGTGAAATTAAACTATCATTGAGGGGGCAGGCAGGTTGAGATAAAATTTCAGATAGTTTTTAGTCACAATATAAATTTGCTAAAATAAACCTTAATATCTTTGTTAAATTAAATTTAAACTGAACTGTTCTAGTTTCAAGGACATCCTCGTCATTTATTTATTTTTTAAAAAAGATTTCTTGAGCTTTGGCAAAGTACCAGCCTAAATGATGGAGTAAGGACACATGTCCCCGGCCTTGAGGAGTACACAAACAGGTTGCCGGCCCAGTTTATGACAAGGAGGAATAGGGAACATTAAAATAGAGATGTTGGTCGTATATCCCCAGGACGAGAAAGCATTCATTGTGATTGAGGAAAGTCGGGAGCAGATTCTTTTAAGCTGAACCCTGAGGGATGAGCTAGACTTCAATAGGTGGGAAATGAAGTCAAGGACACTCCAGATTGAAGGACAAAGGGCAGGCCCTGTGGGAAGGGGTTTGGTGTGGCTGCAGTGCTGAAGGCACTGGACAAAGCAAAGCTGAGTGTGGAGAACCAGAACATCAGCCCGAGAAAGCTGCACCTGATCTGGGAGTGTCTGGAGGCTGGGCAGCCTAGACTGGAGCCTCCAATAAAAAGACTGATGACAAGCTAAGGTTCTTGGGAAGAAGAGCTGGAGAGAGAAATGGGGCAGCAGTAGGAATAATCAGGAGAGCAGTACCATCCTTGCCCAGGGGCTGTGGGATGCTCTGCATGAACCCAGTTCTGCTCCCTTGCTTTTGAAAACATATTCTCTGAAGCATCCCCAGTACTGAGAATAATACTTGGTACAAACTGGTTCCCAATAATATTGACTGAATGAACAATAGGATCACAAAAGATGGGCATCCACTCTGGAGACAAAGCAACAAGGGCCGACCCCATCCAGGGCTCCTCCCCATCCACTGAGGTCCATCCTGGGGGTGGTGGAACACTGCTCTTTGTCAGCATAAATCCCCTTGCTCCTTAGAAAGGTCATTTCTGCTTCTGCACCTTTGCTCCTATATAGTCACCTAGGATGACTTCTTCCCCATCGCCAGCTTTCAAGGACCACTCGCTCCAATGCTTACGATGCCTTCAAGACAGCGGTGACACGACGGGCTCACATTTCTTTCCCCTGAACTCCTATAATCTGACAATCTGAGCCACTTACTTGCCTGACTCTTCTCGTATGCAAGTTGCTTGAGGACAAGGACCTTATCTAAGACACAGATAAAGCCCCCACTCGATTTGGAATCAAGCTGAGCATGCACCCTGATTCTACCACTCACTAGCTGTGTGAAATGAAGTTACTTAAGCCTCTGGAGTTTGGGTTTTCTCTTCTATAAAGTGAGAGTAATAAAACTCACCTAGAAAGTTGATGTGAGGACTGATGTAAACTGCTCTGTAGCTGTGAAAGATAGATTAGTGGGGGATGTGTGTGTGCGTGTGTGTGTGTGTGCGTGTGCTACCTCCCAGGGCCCTGAATAATACTGAGCATACAGTAAGAGTTTATTTCAGACTTGCTACTTAGTGGGTTGATTCACAGATGAGGACCTGGAGTGGACGCTGAGGGATTCGGAGTCATGAATCCGTACAGGTGTTCTCTGCTTGCTACTCTACAGGAAGGAGTTTGCATTTTGTCCTTCTAGTTCACTTATTTCTCCAGGAATCATATAGTGCTTTTCCTCTGGCATTACTATAATGGTTTCCAAGGGTGGTGGATTTGCTTGCCAATTACAGTCCAGGGGTCCTTTATGTAACTAGGGGTTTCTACGGAAACATGGCCAGGCTTCAGAGGGAGCATAATAGATTTGATTATGAATATTGAGTCAATTTTCACAGCTGGCACAATGTATACTTTTGTGGTGCAAAAATCACAGCCCGAACTATGTAGAGAAACTTGGTAATGGCTGAAAATCCTTGCCTGCAGCTGAAATGAAGCCTGTGACTTAAGAGACCTGACTTAAGTCACTTCATTAGTTACTGAGAGTGTCCAGCTTTTTCAGACTTCTCTTCCTTTGCACGTGGTTACCCTGTGCTTTAAATGACCTTTCTTCCTGGTCCAGTCTTGGAATATCTGCTCATTTAAAGAAATCCCTGTTCAAAAGCAACCGCTCTTTAATATCTCCTTCAACTCTCCAAGGCTTCCATAGCAATGCCTCGCCCCTTTACCATAGCACTCACCAAGCCCTGTTAATCAGGTCAGATTATATACAGTTGATTTTTGTTACTTCCAGTAGCTATGTTTTATGAGGTTATCACAAACACTGAACTAGCAAATCCTGAGCCATTGTTCCTAGTGGCAATACATGGTTCGGTTCCTATGAGCCTCTGATCACAATATTTTCATCAACCGATCTGTACATAACCTTGTTTTATGCGTGTTTCTGTTTAAAGCCACCTTATTTAATATACAGTTACTTCATTAACATTGAACTCACAGCCAACAGCACTTTAACTCACATGACTTTGGAACAAATCTTGTCTATCTCAGGCTTTTTGTCCATAAGGCACATCATAGCCTTCTCACACTTAGAAACGCTAGACAGCACTTCAGCACGATGTTTGTGGGGCACTTTAAACAGTGAGATCACCAACATAAAGCACAAAAATGTGACAAATGTGGCACCAGATGGATCACGAAAAGGGCGATTGATTGTTGACTGTATGAGAGCAGAAACAAGAACGCAGAACTTTGGGAAGTTCTATTACCCCATTATATATGGGGTAATAGAACTTCCCATAAAGAGTTGTTTATGCAACTGACATTTACTGTGTGCCTACTATGTGCCAGATAGAAACATGAATATGCACATAATAAATGAATACCTAGCACAGTGCCTGACGTGACCCAGCTGCCAAATTGAAAAAGCGACTTTAATTATTTGCATCATAAATTTATTTCTTCTTTCATTCTCCCTCTCTTTCTCTAAGTTGCAAGATTTCAATGTATAACTTTTATTCTCTTCTAAGGCTAAACTCTCTGATACTTTTTCATAGGTCAGTAGATCTCAATCTTCATCTGGCCAGGTAAGTCCAGAAATTGCTGATCACATCGATTTTTGGCACCTTTGACAAAATGAGTCAGCCCCTCTAGGGTTCAACTTCACCACCTCGCAAGGCTTACACCATCTGCAAAATCGCCATCAGTGAAATAATGACACGTAAACAAGGACCTCTGAGCAAAGGCTGAGAACATTTTATAGGCATAGTGTAGCCATTTATGTAGCATCACTAACAGGTAAGTAGGGAGTCATGTCTGACTGTACCCATTTTATAGCTAGAGAAATTAAGGCTTGGTGTAACTTATGCAAGTTATCAACTGAGTCCCAGCCACAACCACAAAAATAAAACACATGTGTATATCTCCTTGGATTTAGAACCAAGCCTTTTATTCCTCAACCAGATAGTCTTCATTTTTCTTTATAGACAGTTTCTTTGCTTTACAATAATTTATCAGTGAGCAAAAAGGCAGGTTGATTTAGCATAGGCCAGGATTCTCTTTCTCGCTACCAGAGATTTTGTCTAATTTAGGGAGCTGGAAACAACTGGGTACTAAGTGTTAAAATTCCCACCGAACAGAATGGTTGACGCTATAGAGCTTCTTTACAAGTCCTGCTAGTAATATGTGAATGTTTCCTGTTTAAGTTCACATAACTACTATATGTAACAATCACATAAATGGCCATTTTAATAGTTTTCAGCGTATTGTGTTTGCCTTTTGACCCTTTAATAACTTGACATATCCTTTAGAAGAGTGATGCTAGCAGAAACTTTGGTATATTTAGAGCTCATCTTTATCTTCTTTTTGTTATTCTCCCTTGAGCCACTGTCCAGATCAACTCCTATCAGCTCTCACCTGAGTCATTTCAAGTTATTCCTGATTGGTCCCCTGCCGTCATAGTTAGTCTATCCAATCCACTGTCCATCCTGAAGCCCCAATGGCCTTTCAGAGAGACATATATGATCATGGCAGCCCCTGTATTCAAACCCTTCAATGGCTTCTCACCTCCCCAGAACGAACTCTTTCATTCTCCGCAGAATTCATATGGCCATTTGCAATCTGTCTTTCATTTCTTGTCACTCTTTAATGTAAAATATTATATCCTTCATCTCTTTTTTTGTACTTGCTATTTCCTGTTCCAGGAATGCCCCACCTTCCATTATCAAATGGATAAACCCCAAGTTATCCTCCCAGTTTGGAGAAACATCACCTTGAAACAAAGTCATTTCTGAACTCTGATCGTCATCATTCTCAGGCCAATAGCTTGCAGTTTAATAAGCAATGTTTTAATTCTGCCAAAAGCTACTTCCTGAACTCCTAGAATGTGTGTGTGTGTGTGTGTGTGTGTGTGTGTGTGTGTGTGTGTACACATCTGTATTCCCAGTGCTTGACAAGCTAATATACACTTAGTAAATATTCACTGAGTTGATCTGATTTAAAAGGAATCTCTCAAGACCCAGAGATTAGAAAAAGTGCCCTTTCCAGTTTTTTTCTGGAAAAGTAAAGTATAGTCAAACCTGAAAGAACAACATAGGACCTTTTTAATAGAAGAGTGATTCCGGGTCATTTTTTTTTTAATGGTGGATAAAACAAAACCCATAATGTGCTTTTAAAATTGTGTGATCTTAAAATAAAATCCACATTGGCGATTATTAATCAAATCCAACAAATAGTTCTTGGCTTCTGATGTGGAAATGCTTCCTTTCCTCATATGCCAGCACCTCTGTGTTTTCTTTGTTTTAATTATGCTTAGGATCTTTTTGTTCTTCCCTGGACATTTGCCTGGGAGGGTGGGGCAAGCTGCAAATAATAGTCATCATCATTATAAAAAATATTATTTATACAGTCTATTTTTAGAGCTGCAAACTAACTCACAGGCCTGCCTTTTATGACCCTGGCGGAGTGCAGCTATTTCTTGGGGAGAGTCCTGGGCTCTTGAATATTTCACCTGTCTCATTAGTGTCACTCATGTGGCGTGACTGCTCAGATGGCAGCTGCTCCATCCAATAAACTCCACCAAACTGCTTCCCATCTGTTAATGGGAAAGGAAATGGAAGATTTTAGAAAATACAGCGATTTTTATGTTGTTATACACAAACGCATTGGTTTTCGGACTTCCACATTATAGTCAATCAATACCCAGACTTCTATGAATCTATTTAATATGGTTTTTAAAGAAATACTTAGGACATTACCTTTTATTATATATATTTAGACATTTCAAGATCTTAGAAGAATCTCAGAGCAGAAGGGGACTTAGAGATAATATAATTCAATGTATTCATTTGACAGATGGAGAAACTGAGGCCCAGAGAGGCAAGGTGATTTCACAAGGTCACAGGGCAAAGAGGCAGCAGCCCTGGGATTGAAAACATGGAGCACTGGTTTCAGGCCAGTGTTTTTTTTTCTCTCCCTGATGCTGAACAAATCTTCTCCCACCTTCTGATTTGAGTACTAAAGTTTTCAGCCTGTCGTGTATCTAGGATGCTAATTTTCGGTATATAAATTATCCGATTTCTTCCACAATTTCTCATAAATCCCAAAACGATTCAATTGGCCTGCTTCCGGTCTTGTCCTCAGGTGGAATGAGTCTGTGAGTGACAGGTCCAGGCCAAGTCTGAACACAAGAATCTGAAACCACTGTTCCAAACAGGCAGAGTGATCTGGTGGGAAGAGCTTGTCCTAAATCCTGTTCCAGGAACATCTCTGCTTTGTTTATTGTATGATTTGGGGCAGGTCAGTAAACTTCTCTTGTTTCAATGTTTTCATTTGCTTACCATGGATAATAAATGTCTTCTCTGCCTCCCCTACAGGAATTTTGAGAGAATCAAGTGAAATGACAGATGCGAAAAGCTATATGAAAAATCATTATTTCGGGTAGCAGTAAAAACACAGCAGACTATTTTGCTTTTGATTATTGCCAAAATGTCGTGCATGGTAATTTGATGCTCAGGTCCTGCAGGTGGTCAGGTTTTCTTTGGCCCTTATTTTTCTTCTACTGAACGTCACTGAAGTTGGAATAACTTTTATATTTTCCCACATTTAAAAATTTATTTAGCTCTTACTCTATGCCAGATCCTCCGATGGATACTAAGGATGCGAGGAAGGATGCTTTGTGGACTTACTGCCCAGATGGGAAGCAGGTATGAAAATACATTAAAAATTCTCATATAATATGAGAAGTAGGTTAAGGAAGCAAAAGACAGGCTTTCAACTTACTATGTGAGAAGGTCTTTCAGGAAAATATGTTAAAAGTTGAGGCGGACAGATCGAGGGGAATTTTCTTTAACCTTTGCCCTGATAACCCTGTGGGTTCCTGAAGGTAAAGCTCCTGTGAGTGAGAAGCGCTACCTAAAGCGAGGCTCCCAGAAATTTTTATCCCTTGAGACTGTCTTCATTTAGTCTCCAGCAGTTGGTCGATTAACCTTTAAGTGTTTCTACCAGGCTCCACGTGTGGCTTTTGCTTCACGTAATCTGTGACTCCCTATGTCTACCTGGCTTTCCCGTTTTCAGGCCCTATGGCCTCAGTTCTCCGACGGATCTATGAAAGGTTGTTGATTTTCACTTTGTTCAGCTTTTTGTTGTTGTTTTGAGGACGAGAGTGAAGACTTCCAAGTTCTTTACACATTGAACAAGAAACTGGACGTCTCCAGCTTTGATTTTTTTTTCTTAAATACTCATTTAGTTCATTTTAGTTTTACTTGTATTTTGGTGAAAGAACACATTTTCATTTATGTCCTAAGACATAGTTAATTTTTAGAAATGGTTTCTGTGTACTTGAACACAATGCATGCCTCTGTGCTTGGGGTGTCATGAGTTTTTTATTGACTCATATTTCTAATTTATTTTTCTCTTTTTCATACTGACCTTTTCTTACATTGTGATTTCTTCTTACTCCTTTATTTTTGCAAACATTTAAAAATACTTCTTTTATAGTCTTTTAAAAATTGTTTTATGTCTCCAGGATTATATGTTGTTCCTCTTGCTTCTTCTTTCTGGTCATTCATTTTCTCATATGGTTTATAATTTTGGCCATGATCTTGTTGTCTGTGAGGATATTTTCCACGAGAAACCCATGTGGCTTGCTTTGGTTGACAGTTTCTTGTTTGCATCTGCTGAGACTTTATGAATATAAGTGTACTGGACTAAGGTTTATGTTCATTTATTTCTCTGGAGTCCTGACTCCCTGAGGTAGCTTAAATTTGGACCCTTTCCTACGTTCTGATTGCTTGTAGGTATGTTTATTTCCATCCACTGGCTTAGATGGATAGGACGCTTCACTACAGCTTTCCTGGATTAGGCGGGCAGTGATTTCCCTACAAATGACAATGCTGGTGGCTGCAGAGTCAATTCAGGTCACTCAGTTCCAGCCACCCATCCATACGAGTATGCTGGCTGAATTTCCCCTTCTGTGAGGGGATCCGTTCTTAGTTCCAGCTGTTAAAGCCTGTAGCAGGGTCCAACTGCCCTGTATCACTTTTCAGGTCTAACTTCACTTACCAATTTCGAGGGGCCCTCTCATTTTTTCTTTCTTTTTTTACTTTGGAATTTTCCTTTGCTGGTCTCAAGTTAGGCTACAAATTTACAATTGTTAGTTAATTTTTTTTTTTTCATTTTTAGTCCAACATTTCTATCATATTTTGAGTAATAGGGATGTCTTCCGCTTTAACTCAGATTGTCTTACTTTTCAGAGGATGGGGATCATATATATTCTGAAAGGGACACACAAACCCTAAGTAGAAAGGAAGGATTTCCTGGGGGCCGCCAAACACTCTGTGGGGGCGCAGGAAACATTGGTCTGACGCTGGCTTGTTCTCAACACTCACATCATGCCACCTACTTAGCAAAGAGTCGGCTTGGCCTGGTGACACAGCTCATTTTTCCACCACACTTTCCTTTTGGCCTTCGAGGTCAGGGAATCCTGTGCCTGATTCTTTAGGACTTGTCCAGCTGAGGCCTGTTCTGGATGGTACTCATTTGATTCCCAGGAGACGCCTCAGCCTGTGACGTGTACTTGGCTCCCATGTGAAGTCCTCTGTCCATCTCTACAGGATGACACGGTGCTTCCACTTTGAACTGTGGCCACAGGTGTTGTTCCAGATGGTCATGCCTTTAGAATGTATGTCCTCTTTTTTTAAAATCTGGGTTGGTCCCTAAGCTTACTGACTTTAGCTAAAATATGTGATTGCAGTTAAAGGTACCCAAAGATGTCAAAGACTGCTTTTCTGTCTCAAAACTTATAAACTTGAAAAAAAAAAAAAAGTTATCACTATAGTTCAATCACTCAGGCTTTTAAGGAACTGTGTCCATTAGTCCACATTTTAAAAATTTCTTTAAAGAAAATTATCCACATTCTGATATTACTAAGTATTGGAAATAACGCCCTAAGTTTATTAATCTCTAATATGATTTTTCTCCTTTTGTTTCCCAATAAGAAAAGCTTTTTCAAATTATGTATTTCAGAGGCCGAAGAGAAGGGATTATAATTGGTTTTTTTCATGGCTATTATCAATCATAAGAGAAAAATACAGCTAGTTTGCAATTTTCAAAGAAGTGGAGAGATGACTTTGTTAATGTCTATTCAGTTCATTTTCTATTTGAGAAACTGAAAATTTGAGGATGGTTACAGAGAAACGACTGGAGAAAGCTTCAATTGCGATATAGTGGCATTCTCCATCTGCGGACCTTCTCTGAAGTTGCTTGTAGTGAATACGGGCATGTGAGTAAGCGCCATAGCCACCGGACAGGTGAAGCATTTACTTAAAGGACTGCTGTATGAAATTCTACATAGGCTGAGGGGGATGTGTTAGAAAAAAATACTGGAAGTCGGTCAAGAGCCCCAGGTGTTGGTTCTGGCTTTCCTAGCACTTGGCTGAGGGAACTTGGAACTTACCCAACCTCCCTGAGCTTCACTTTCCTATGTGAAGCTGGACGAACTTAAGAATTCGGACTATAGTTATTAACGAAAAAGTCACCTATGATTTCTTTACATATGGGAAATAGTACATGAGTCCCCACCTCCAAGAAGCTCAGTGTATTTAAGAAAAACAAAGGAATCTAGGTAGGGCGATGGCAGGAGTAAAAGCCTAAGTGTGGCTGTTGTCAATTTATGGATCCACCACAGGGCACCAAGCCCGAGGAAGAGAAGGCTCCAGGAAGCCATGAAAGTAATTTCCATAAAAAACAGTTGTGCAGGGCCTGCCAGGGAGAGAAGGAAACTGGTTCCCCAGTGGCGCCAGAGGACAGTGGTGTGGCTAGGGAGACATTACACTGGGCATCGCTCAGCTAGATCTGAGAGAGACGGTGTGGCCTGGCATGCTCAGAGACTGGAAGGCAGCGTAGCTATTCTGGCCTTGAAGTCGCACCGAAGTGCTGAGTGGCAGTTCATCATAGCTGTCTGGCCCGGTTTCATCCATGTACCATAATCGATGCAGGTTCCAAGGACTTTATAAGGCCCTTTTCTCTTTGATTTTGAGGGAGAACTTCCCATTAGAGCAGCGCGAATCGGAAAGGAATGGGGTGGCAGGGATGCCATTACCATGGGACACGCCGAGGCAGGGCTGCCTGCCACCTGGCAGGGTTGAGGGGAGCTGGCAGGGAGAGGAGTTGGGTCATCCTGAATGCAGGTCTGGAAATGAACCGTTGGCAGCAGCCTGAGGATCCAGGGGGCCGAAGGTATGTAGGAGAAGGCTGCAGTGGCCGGAGCTAGTGAGGGTGAGGGGTGAAGGAAGGTGGAGTCTGGTGAGGCTGTGACAGAAAGACAGAGCCAACTGGCCAAGAACTCCCATATAGAGGGAGAGGGAGAGGATGACGGGGCCATTCCGGGAATGGGAGGAGGGACTCTACGTGGGCGATCACAGAAGACGAACGAACACTTCTGTCTCTGCCAAGTTCACTGGGCGGTGGGATGGAACCTCTGGTTTATGATTCAATTTCATGCCTCTGTGCAGAGGCTGTAAAAGATGTTCAGGGTGTCACTGTGAGGGCACAGACACAGCTCGCCCAGGCGTGGCACACGGAGCTCTGGCCTCTAAGGAGAGATGGCCCGTGCACTCAGAGCCAGAACGCAGAGAGTCACAGACCAGGCCCATAGACCTGCAGTCCTCAAAATGTGCACCTTGATCCTGATATTGACCCTCAGACGTTCCCTGGAGGCTCAGGGATGGGTAGTTACTAGGAAAAGATGAAACTGAAGGATGAAATAAAATGTTAAATGTGAAAATGATCTGCCATTATTTGGTAAGGAAAACAACTTAAATTTTGATGGTTTCACAAAAGCTGTGTTAAAGCACCCACATTAATATTCTCAAGAACTGCTTGCAGTCCTTACGACCAAATACCACGGACCCAGTAGAGGGGCAAACGTGGTTCTATGGGGACACGGAGGGAAAGGACAGGTGGTAGAAGAGGGTGGTTTGAGCAGAACATTAGCCCAAGTAGGCAGATTTTCATAATAATTCAGAAGAAGGTTCATGGAAACTCAGAGCTGGGGTAAGAAATCTCTGTACCAACAGCAGCACGCACTCCAGGTTCCTGTGATCCGTGTGGATCGGTGCACGGCTGCCCCACCACACACAGTCCCATGGCACCGATGCCTTCCGACGAAACTGTCTTGCAGTCGACTCCCCTAGCACAGCGCCAGGCACACAGCATGGAGGTTTCTCGAGTTATTTTTCTACAAAACTTGCTTCATAACCAGATTTCTTCTCGTCTTTACAGGCATGTTGCTGACGCCCCAATCAGGGTTATCCTGGAGCCTGATATTTATACTCGTGGGTAGAGAAAGCTGACAAGCAAACAAGCAGGCTGGTTCCTCCACTTCCTGAAGTGACGCTTCTGCACAAAGGCCATTTTTGTGTCACTTGTATGGGGTCCTTTCTTTTTGTTTCTACCCGCTGGTTCTTATCTGACCCCAAGTCTCTGCCAGGCTGATGCTCCGGTTTCTCCTCATCTCCACTTTCAGTTCCCATTCTTTGTGCCCACTGAGGCTCAGCCCTTGATACTCAGAGACTAAGAGCTCAGAACAAAGAGAGGAAGAAAAAAACGGGCTTTGGATCAGCCATAGGACAGGTGGCAGGATGGGATGACCCTGCTTCAAATAAAAGAGCAATTTGTCTAATTATGAAGCTGTACTACATGGTCCAAGACATTTAATTTTGGAAGAAATTATCGCTGGAAACGGATTGGGTAGATTAAAGGAAAAAATGAGAAATGATACTTGAAGGGAGGTTGGGACAGATCGTGGAGTCGGTTAAATGTCAGGTTAAGTAATTTCCTGGGAGTTTATCTCACTTTACTTTTTCTTCCTACTCATCTTTCTTCTCATTACAATTTATTGAAAGGCCACTGCAGGAGGAAGTCACATGGTTACCTCTCACAGCAACTTGGATCTGCAGAGAAAACGGTAATATTTTTTTTCTATTTATATATGATTAAACGGCTTCACTCCCCAATCTCTACATGCTGGTTAGCAAGAATAAAACAAAACATACACACATGCTAAACACATACATGTAAACACACACGCCTTTTAGACAAAACTATTTGGACCTAAATTTCTATCTGGTATGAAGCTTAGTCTGATATTAAAATTCAAATCTCTTGAGGATTATTCAATCGCTTTTTGGATAAAAATTTCTCTGCCATTTGAGGAGTCTGCCTCTAACCTCCTCTGCGTGGGACAGAGCCTGGGTATGTAGAGGGAAGTTAGTGAAGCCTCGGGCACTGGGGGAGCAGAGGCCTCTGACATTATTCTAGTTCTCAGAGTTGCAGTGGGTCCTACCCAAGAAACTGCCCCTCTCCAGGCGATTGAAATCAGGAATGTCACAGAGACAAGTCACATCTTACTCTCTGGAAGCTAAGGAACGGACAGTCTTTTAATCTAAACACCCAAAAAGTGTTACTTGGGATAAATGTAAACAGACCTGTGCTGATAAAAGCTCAGAATAAAAAAAAAAAGAGAGAAATTCTTCGAAGTTTCTAGAGATAGAAAAAAGTAATCAGAATACCATCAGAGGCTTGAGGATTAGATTATCACCTAATTTTCTTTGGCAATGTCAATTGCTAAAAATAATGAAACATGTTTTTTTCAAAATTATGAGATAAAAATTATTTTGATAATAGAATCCTAGAACTGACTCGAACTAAAATTCATATAGGACAAAATAAAAATATTTTGGCAATGCAAAAACTCATAAAACTGACAACTCAGAGAACCTTCCAGTAGACTTATTAGAGCATTGATTCTGACAAAATAAATGATAAATTTGAGAAAGGGAAGACAGATGAAAAGAAGTAGTTTTGCAAAAAAGTAAAGAAAAAATCTATAATAAACAAAAACATACCACATAAACCTCGGCGACCAATAAAACTTATGGCCAAAGTGATTCTTTTTACATAATTTAAAAATATTTTAACACCCACCTGTATCTTGATATAGAAGGATGCTAGGGTTAGAGAGAGGAAGGGAGAGACATTGTACAAAGGTTTTTATCTCATTGAGGTAAAGGATATGGGTAGCAGCTGGCTCAGAGTTAATAAGTAGTATAAGGATTTAAGGGTTTTCAGTACAGAAAGTTAAATAGGATGTACAAGCATTAAAATATTAGAGGAACAAAATGAACAAAGAAAAATCAATCAGTTAAAACAAAAGCAGGACAGAGAAATAAAAATAAAAAAGCTAAGAAAATGTAAAAAATAGAAAATATAAATGCCAAAATAAGTTCAACAGACGTAATTACGATGAATATGAAATACTTAGGATTCTGCTTATGAGTGGCACATCTAAAACAGAAACGAAAAGCGACTCTTTTATCTACCCCAGGCACATCGTTGGAGTACAAAGGTCAAAGTAGCAATATTAACTTTAGGCAAGAGACAATTTAAAGCGAGGATTTCTAAGCAAGACAACAGAAAGAGAAAGTATTTAAGAAAATCGTAGTTCTTAAGAAGATATGAACCATGGATTTTTAGACCTCTAACAATCTTGCCTCAAAATAGTCAAAGAAAAACTGACAAATTCTAAAGCAAACAAATTCATATCCATGTAGAACATTTTAATACACGTTTTTCTGAAATCAGCACATTAAGTAAACAATAAAAATGGATTGAGACCTGAGCTTCCCAGCCTTTCCCACAGATGGGTCACTGGAGTACTGAGATATTGATCCACATGGCCATGGAGTGGCTTGGTGGGACCTGAGGCAGCCGCAGCCTCGAATCAATTACCTCGGACTTCAAACAGCTTTGTTCATTTTCCGAAGGTGCCATTCGAATAAATTTCTATGTGAGCCGTGCTCTGACCTGAACAAATTTGGGAATGACTGAGGATAATTAGCTAGAATCTGATACGTGTAATGATGAGACATGTGTGTATGATTTTTATATATATTCATCTTATATATTTACATATATATATAAGTATATATATATACACACACATATATATATACTTATATACATATATACACATATATATGGTTTTAGTGTCAAGATATCATTAACTGGCTGTGAACCGCCTGTCTTTTTCCGTGCTCCAGAACAGTAAATATAATGTGTGTATATATGTGTATATATGTGTATATATGTATATATGTATATATATACACCCCATGAAAGAGTCCTGTCCAGATTGTTTTTAAAAGTGAGGCGATTTCTGTGTTATATTTATATTTACTGTTCTAGACGCGAGCAGTAGATGATTCAGCTCAGTCTATCAACCTATCTTGACACTAAAACCCCTGAACTCACTTCTTCTGAACACACACACACACTGAACTGACACACACACACACACTGCAGCACACACACACACACACCACTCTGCAGTAAGCTAACAATAGAAAGAAACCTCTTCACTCCCATAAAGTGAATCTACGAAGTTACACAATTCACAGAATAAAATCAAAGAATAAGAGGCATAAATATTGGAAAACAAAAAATGGTATTTGCAGACCATTTAATTATTTCGATGATAAAATTAACAAAAGAATAACAAATTTTGTTAGGTGTCTGGACTGAAAACCAACATAAAATTGCAATAAATTCCAATACGTAATAACTGTTACTTGGAAATTATAAGGGAAAAAATGTGATATTCTTATGGCTATAAAAATGAGTTAAAAATACCTAGGAATAATCCTAACAAAAATATTCATAGTCATGGGAAATAAATTAGAAAAGCACTGAATAGTATTTTTAAAAAACACCTGGCTACAAAAGATTAATGCGAAAATATCACTTCACCACAGGTCAATTTATAAATTAAATGCATCTCTTTTGGGATTCTAAAATTAAAGAAAAGATATTCGACAAGCAGATTCAAATGTTTACGTGGAATTGAAAATAAATGTAAACAAGGCAATTAACTGATGATAGAATTAAAACTCAAATCCCTTTAAAATGTATCGAGGAAGTAATTTTCCGCTGCTCTTCAGTGAAAACTCCACACAATTTTTCTCCTCATTCTTAGATTAAAATAACTACAGTCACTGTAAGTTCCAAACAATCTCAACCCAGAAATTGGAATTTAAAGTCCAAGATACTAAACGAAACTCCAGACTTGATTTAGAGTTAACCTACCCACTCGTCGCAACATGAATCTGTTTGAGCACGAAGCCTTCCACATCTACTCTTTATTTCTACCTTACATGACACTCCCACCCCCACCCTATCCCATCTGCCTCCACACTGCCTTGTGAGGCAGTTTCTAAACCATCAGGTTTGGAGATCGGGAGTGAAGACTAGTAAGGGAATCAGTTCTTATTTAAACTGGCGCCTTGACAGACAGGCTCGGCTTTGGGGGTCTGGGAGACTTTGGCTGTGGACTCCCCTTCGGATGCTATTTTGTGCTTGTTGGGGAGCCCCACTGTTAAAGACCTGTCGCCTGTGATTCCCAAGTGGATGGCATTTAGGAGTATCCTTCTCATTCCAATTTGAAAATTACTTTGTTTTAAATGGGGAAAGGATATTTGTTTTATCAAATGCACGCTTGCTTTCTGTAGAAATTATCATAGGGTTTTTTCTTATCTTGTTAAGGTACTAATTTGCTTTAATACATTTCCTAAAGCTGAATTGCCTTTGCATAACTGACATGAATCCTATCTGTCCCATTTGATAAAATTGTTCACTAAATGGTAACCATTCTGTCCTGAGTAACCTTACAGAGCAGTCTGGTTTTCAAGTCGTGAAATATAGGGTCTGATTTGCTAATATGTAATTTATTTATCTACATACATATTTTTTTCAAATTATTGGTTTTGTGGTTTTATTTTTGAGTACCTTTATAACATTTTGACACTAGCTATAAAACTAATTATAAAATGTTCCATTTCTTTCTATGCTCTAACAAATAACAGAACAAGAATTATTTAATTCTTAAAGGTTTACCTTTTAAAATATTTTGCGCTAGTGCCATTTTATGTACTAGTTTTAAATGACTGAGTTTTAAGTGTTTTTTCAAAGTTATTAGTCTATTCGGATTTTATTCTACATAAGCCAGCTTTGGCAATTTATATATCCATTAAAATAAAAGAGATTTTTGAGTTCATTAGCATCCATTACACACAGAATTTTCTTATAATTTTAGAATCTGTTTTAAAGGACTGAATTTTGCTGCTTTTTAATTGTTTTATCTCTTCTCTGATAAAATTTACTAACGAAATCTCATTTTTTTGTTTCTTCCATCAATTCTGTTTTCTAAAAAAAAATGAATATAATTTTTGTTGTTTTCTAACCCACAACAATGTATTATGGCTTTATCTTTATAAATTTATTACCAGTTTTTGTTTTTCTTTAATTTTTGAGCTTGACGCATATTTCAATTATTCTCAGTCTTTCTTATTTAGTAATGAAAGACCTTAAAATTATGGATTTCCTTTAGATATATAAATTTTTAGATTTTGCTATGCTGTATTTTTATTGCAGCTTATTAGTTTATTAATAGTTTATAGTATAGTAATTGATTTTCTCTTTGAAACAGTTATTTCAAGAGTGATGTTTTAATTTTGTTTAAAATTGTCATTTTTTGCTTGTGATTTCTTGTTTTATTGCAGTCTGGTTATAAAAACGATCTGTAAATTTCTATTTTAGGGACTTTTTTCTTTGCTGAGTTTTACATGATCAATGTCCTGTGTACTAGAAAAAATAATTATGTATTTAAGCTTGTTCAGTGTAAACTTTAGTCTATCACATTATTATTGTTCACTTGTTATAGCTAATTCTAGGAGATCTTTGCTAAAATTCTAAGTGTTCATAAGAATTCTATATTCATTGTGAAGTACACATTTCAGTAATCTGTAATGTCTTATTTACAGCTTTTTACTTTGAATTCCATTTCATAATTATACTGTGGCCACTACAACTCGTATTTTGTTTGCATTGGGGGTGGGTATATTTTAATCAGATTTTTAAAAACTTGATACATTTTGTTTTCATAACCCAGTCGCATTTATTATAGGTAACGGATACACTGACCTCATCCCCGCTGTGTTGTTCTATGCTTTCTGTTGATTGTGCTTTCTTATCATTTCCTTTGTGGTTTTTACTACATTGATTTGGAAGTCGTTAATTCTATTTCAAGTCTTCTCATGATTACTCTACATTAAAAAGTGTATTTCTCTCCCAATGTCAAGAACGAAGCAGAATGCACGGATATACCACCTTGAACTCCTTCAGAACACAAGGAGAGTTTGGGTTTGTTTTGCTTTTCTTGTGTTCTACTTCTGAGATTCTGTCTTTCTACGACCCATTTGCTCTGAGTGCTGAGTTTGGTTACCTTTAATAACCTCCTGAAAATTTTGATCTATCCAGCGACATTTCTCTCCTTAGTCATCTTCACAGAGGGAGGGCACACTGTTAGATGGGAGTAATTAAGGTGGACGCCCACAGAGGTCCTGGAGGGAATCTTGCAGTTCTTCCTATGATCAGATTCCTCTTCATGTCCATCCTGTTCATCCAAAGCCATGATATGTCCCTGGCTGTGTATGTGTGTTTCAAGCAATGTGTGAGGACCCTCATCCTGATGAGTTCTGACACGTGACTTTATTCCTCTTCTGTCCTTGTCCCTCGTTCTGAAAAACTGAGTTATTATGATATTGGTGAGAAGCTAGGAGGGATGGGAGTGGGATGGGCTCCATTTACTTACTGCCTGGAAGGGTTTCGCCTTGTGTGTGGTAAATGGCTGCCCTCTCTCTCCCCGATCTGTAGCTTCAGGCATGTACGAACCATCACGATTATATCTATGTTTCCCTGAGTGAGTCACTTCCGTGAGACATTGGAAAGGAATGTGGGGATGTTGAAGGGATCGAATATTTGAGCCACTGAGACCCCAGAAGTCCTACTTGGTACTTTATCGTATCATTTGTGTTTCTGTCTTATGCTCTTCACTAGCTTGAAAGTTCCTGGTGGGTCCAAGTCGGTGATACATCTTTCTAACATGAAGCACAGGGCTTTCACTTAAGAGAGTCCGATTACTATTGGCTGACTGAATACTAAGTTAACACTATTGTAGTCATATCCATTTTTATACAATTGTAATCTTCTTTGGGGGCGAGAAACTTTCTGAGTTTCTCTAATGAAGCTGAGTTCATCAGAAACAGACTGTGAAAGGAAAACTTATATGCAAATGATTTATGTAGAATGTGTTGTCAGGATAAACCAGTAAGAGAGTGACAGGAGCGGAAAGGGGAAGAGAGAGGAGGAAGAATCTAAGTAAGCATGAAATTACAAGCAAAACTCCCGCCTCCATTCTGATGCCACAGGAGAGCTCTGGTGTGTTCATTATGCCTCAGAGTTGGTCTCTTCTTAAGTTTCACGAGTCTTATGCTCTCAAACCAGTCATTTGGGTAAGGACCTCAGAGGGTTGGGGTAGTTGGGTGATGATGGAGAATGAAAACCCCCAGACTTCCTGGCTCAGTGCGTTTTCAGACAAAGCAGCTCTAGAAGCCCAAGGAAGAGTCTTGGTTGAAGCCTTATGAAGCAGAGAATGATGAATAAGCACCCCAAAATAGTACAAGGACCTGAGGGGATTTGGATGGAAAATCAACAGTGTTTGCCACAGAAATCTCATTTCCATTTTATTTTCTTAGGTCGTCGCTTCCCTGGGTATTCGTTCTGTCAATATGTCCATTCGACCATGTTCGCGTCTCCCTTTTCCATAAGTGGTGACAAAAGTGATCATTTCAGTGAAGGGACAGGGCTGATGTTTCTGGCTCAAGCCCAGACAATGCTCACACTGGGTCTTTCCTTCTGGAAGATTATTCGGGGTCTCCTGATGGCTACTTGCCATCGTCACTTTCTAATAGAGACTTCCGGTCATTGCAAAAAGTAAATAGCAAAAACTTTTCTAAAGGAAGGAGCAGTGCACAGACACTCAGTTTCCTTTCGGCCTAAGCTTTATGTGGGCTTTCACCTGACCAACGTACTTTGAAAATACCTGGTAGTTCTGTTTTTATTTTTTGAGGAATCTCATACCGTTTCCATAGTAGCTGAACCAATTTTCATTCCCACTAAGAGTGCAAAAGGCTTTTCTTTCCTCCACACCTTCACAGATATTTATTTCTTGTCTTTTTGATGACAGCCATTCCAACAGGTGAGTGGTAATATTTCATTATGGTTTTGATTTGCATTTCCCTGATTAGTGAAGTTGAGCACTTTTTCATTTACCTATTGGCCATTTGTATGTCTTCTTTGGAAAAATGTCTAGTCAGGTCCTTTGCTTATTTTTTAATCTGGTTATTTGTGTTTTCGCTATTGAGTTGTGTGTATTCCTCATATATTTCAGATATTAACCCCTTATCAGATAGGTGGTTTGCTTGATAAATTTTTTTATATTTTATCAGGTTTTGAAAGGAAAATCTTTGTAAAAAATAACCATTCTCGATATATGTTTACTTGTTTTCTACTACTATTTTGTTTGTTTATTTGTATAAAGTTCTTTATGTTTTGATGATTTTTATTATTTTGTTCTTCATCATTGGTAATTCATTTGTCTTAATTTTGTTTTCATGTTTTCTAATTGATTTATTTGCTTCATATTTTCAATTACTGTTTTAATTATGTCTTCCAATTTTGAGATGTAGTGTATTCTGTTTATTTGTAAGTATTAACTGATTTTCATTTTTATTTTCTCTTTAACCCACAATTTTTTTTTGAAAATGTTACTAGTATCTAATTTCATACACATTTGACATTTAGTTTCGATTTTAACATTTATAATTAATAAAATTCAGACTTACAAAAGTATTTTATCAACTTCTTAACTATTGTTTTTCTTCTGGTTTTGTCTGTTTGCTGAATTAAATTCTTTATCATGTGTATCATTTAGTGTGTTATTTAGAAACTGTGTTGTTTTGACTTTCATGTTTAGATAAACAATCTGAAATTGGTGTTTGTGTACGATGTATATAATGGGAAGTAAGGGTCAAGATTTATGATTTCCAGTATGAAAATCCATTCGACCTGGAACCATTTATTGAAAAGGCTGTCCTTTTCAGATGGTATTGCAGAGCCACACTGTCCTAAATAAATTAGACTGTGTTTGAACCCTCTATTATGCTCCATTAACTTCTTTGTTCTTAGGCCAACATCATGCACAATTATTGTAACTTCCTAATAAGTCTTATGTAATAGTGCAAATTCTCCAATTTTGTTTTATTCTTCAAGACTATCATGGCTTCATTTGGTCTTTTGCCTTTCCCTTTTAATTTTATATCAGCTTGTTGATCTTTTTTTTTCAGAAAAATAATGCAAAAAGAAAACCCCAAAATCTGCTGGTGTTATGATTTTGTTAGCAATGAATCTTTAAATTAATCTGAGGAGAACTGAATCTTTATAATATTGGATCTTTCAACCCATAATGTGTTATATCCCTCTATTTATATCTCCTTTGATTCATCTCAGTGATGTTTTACAGCTTTCTCTACAGAGTCTTTATATATCTTTTGTTAGATATATTCTTAAATATTTGGTATTTTTTACGCTCTTATAATGGAATTAATTTTAAATTTTATTTGGAAGTGTTTTATTGTTGGAATATGAAAATACAATTTTTGTTTTCTTGATCTTCTACCTAGAGATTTATTTAGCTAAACTCAATTACTAGTTCTATTAGTTTGTAGATTCTTTGACATATTTTATCTTCACAATTATGTAAATTGCAACTAATAAAATTTTTATTTTTTCAAATTTTTTATCATTTGTTTCTTTTTCTTGCCTAAATGTGTTGTCCAAGACCTCCAGTGCAATGTTAAATAAATTGGCATAGTCAGCATCCTGTCTCATTTCCACTCTCTAGGGAAATTATTCTATATTTCCATATTAAATATGATGCTGGCTGACATATTTTAGTAGAATATCTTTATCGGAATAAGTCTGCTCATTTCAAAGTCTCAGTTACTCACATTTTAAAAATATTATTAATGAGTATTGAATTTTATCAAATGCACATTTAAAAGTGAATTAGTTTTATACCAATGACTAAAATATACAATTTTAAGGCAAAATGTAAATATAAAAATTGACTCACGAAGAAATCAAAACCCTAAACAATTACCGTCAAATAAATTTAATTCACAGGTGAAATGATTAACCACAACAGCTCCGCTCCACATATTCCCCATGCCTATGTGGCTAAAGATAGACATTTTACCAAATGTCAGGGAACCCCTAATTCATAGAAAACATTTCAGGGAAGTCAAACAGAAAGAAAACAGACCAATACACTTTATGAGGCTATTACAGTCTTGAAACCAAAACTGGTCACAGCTTGTTTAAGACAGCAAATATAGGCCAATCCTTTTGAACATCCTTTGAATGCATACTGGAATTTCATATTTTAGCTTCTATTTCTCTTAGATTCTACTACCTATTTTCTATCTCTTTTCTGAATTCTCAATGATTCTCTTTCTTTGGTAATCAGTTATTAAGCCAATTCATTGATTTTAATCCTTTATTGTACTTTTCTAGAATTTATATTTTCTTTTTGAAATTTTCCCATTATTTTTTCATTCCATTCTATTCTTACTTTATTTATTTATTTTTTTTTCTTAATTTCCCTCTTAGGATATTTTAAACATTACTGATTCAAGTGTTCTTTGGGCATAAATTCCCTTCTTTGTTGCAACTTCTGATTACATCATAAGGCAGTTTCTTTGTGTGGTTTCTCAGGCTTCAGTAGAGTTTTGTTTTGATTTGTTTTCGTTTTGTCTTGTTTGTTTCTGTGTTTTTGTGTGGGAGTTCTGGTTGTGAACTGATTTGTGATTTGTGGAGGCAGTTAGATGAAGACCAATGGGGATAACCAGGTCACTTTTTACACATTTTCTAAACCAGACATTTTAACATATTCTGAAGTGTTCGTTAGGGCCACATGATAGTGCCCTTTTCAACCCTGGAGCTTTAATTTCTCTCTGAGAACTCTGCCTCTATCTCCTCCTTGCACAAGTCGTACTGCTTCTTGTTCACTGGTTAGAATGTTTCTAGTCTCAGTCCATAGGCAGCATAGTTTCTGTAGCTCTAGGTTTCAATCAATGAGCCCAGTTCTAGATCCCCTCCAAACACATGGCAGTACCTTTTAATTTTTTTACAGGTATCCAAATCTTAGCTCCTGAGTCATATGTACAATACAGATACTCATAGAAATTTATTTTGACTTACACTCTTACAATTATGAAAATACATTTTCTCTTTCTTTTTTCCTTCTGTTAGAAGCATGAACGTGTGACGGAGCTGATTATCAGCCTGCCATCTTGCCTGAATGTCAGGAGTATGAATTAATAAATGTTTTTTTTAAAAGATATATTTCTCCCATTTGTAAAATACGTCTATTGTTTATTTTGCAAATAGGTGAATTAACTAATGGATAGATCAATCCCTGAACAAGATAATGAAATTGTCCTCCATTCAATTTACAGCTTATTAGGTACTTAGTGCATTGAGCACATCAGACGCACAGCACTAAAAGGAATAAAAGCAAATTCATAACCATTGTTGCCTTTCTGAGTGCCATTAGAGCTCACAGAGAAAGCCTTTGAAGTGAAAGTTAATGGTGAATGTTTGGTTCTAGATATTTAAAATCAAGTGCTCCAAGAAAAGTTCCTTAAATTGAAAGAATAAAATGAGCTTTTCTTCACTTAGCTCTTCCTTCTAAAGTGCATTTTGCACCTGCATTTGTTAGAATATTCTAGGCCCAAGGTCTTTATTCTCTATGGAATACTCATGTACTTCCTGCATTATTTAGGGTTAGAGGTATTCCTTACTAGTAAATAGTGGGTCTGATCAGCATCTGGGGAAACATGTGGATGGCCTACAACCCAGAGTATGTTGTCTGGAATCTAAGATATTGGCTTTTAATCTAGAGAAACCAGAATCACTAAGTAAACTAAGTTTTTTCTTCCTCATAAGTACACGTGCGTATGTGTGTGCATACAGTCATGTACCATTAAGGGAGCTGGCATTTGAAATAAGTCAGAGCTTCCTGGCCTGCCTGGGACTTTCATTCTGGTACACTCTGGTACCCTCAAGGCTCAACCTGTCTCAAGGAGCTTTAGTTGGGCAACAAGGTTTCTCCAAACTGGAAATGACCTTGATGATAAACTTGTTTATCTATCCCGTCATACTGATGGGGAAACTGAGGAAACCAAGGGGAAGAATTATAGGTCCCAAGGGATCATCCTCCAGGTTTATTGGTTCTGAAAGAAAACAAAGGCGAGTGAGTGCCTTCCTGAGTCTGCAGGTCCTAGCCTGGAGGTGTGACAAGGAAAGATTCTTGCCCATTTCTGTCTTTGTGTCTCAGTCAGTCTCCTCTTCTTTTCACCACTCACCCAGAGATAGAAAAGAAAACCTTAATTAGAACCCCCTTGCCTTGCAAGGAGACAGGTTAAGAACAACAGCTGCCTTGTGTTGGTACTGGTTGTGCCCTAAGGATGTGAGTTCCAGATCACCCTTATGTTAAGGTGTCCACATTCTCTCCCAGAGGACAGAAGTTGGCATGTCTTGGAACAGTTCAGCAGGATCAGAGAGTAAACGCCAACTCTAAGTGACAGGTAAAGATGCTTTTCAGAAAGCCAGTTTTGATAAAGGGGGAAGAGGAGAGAGTCTTAGAGTTCTGAATGATAAAAAGTAGTGTTCAGTGGCAGGGTGGAGCAGTTACAGTCCCACATCACCTGTACTAGAAGCATCTTAAGCATCATGACACTGACTTTCTGTCTTGACCAACTATTTAAAAATATATCCTATTTTTTAATGAAGTATGATAAGACACATAGTCATAGAAATAATTGTCACAGAGGAAGAAATGTTTCACTGTTCTCTAGAAATAGAAGACATGGTGTGCACACAGTGTCATGCAGGGGAGCACCAGGGACAGTCAGCAGGCAGAGAGAGGGAGGGACAAACATGGTCAAAACCTTTACTGTGGTTTCCTCAGGAAAAGCGAGGTAAGGAAAGGTAAGCAGACTTATAATTGACTTATTTGAATAATTTCAGCAGTCTCTGGGGCATAGGGGCTGTCCCTAGCTGTCTGGGACCTGGCACTCACACAAGTAAGGTATAGAGGATTAATATTGCCTCCTGGAGTGTAGGAGCCAAATAGAAGAGATGGCTGGGAGTGTGGGCTCTGGATTTGTTTGTGTGCACAGGAAAAGTACACTCCTGGACAAGGCTTTTGCTATCTCTAAGAGTTAGCTAGCTCTGGGAGGAGCATCTCTCCCGGGTGAGGGAAGCTCCAGATGCCAGAGCATCCCGAATACAGAAAATAAGAAATCGCTCTCCGTCCCTGACCCTCATAGCTCATTCCAGCTTCTTCCTTTCTTGGTCTAAAGCAAACGCGTCTGTTTCTGACATCTGCTCCAGCTGACTTGTTCTCTGGGAGGTGAGTGCCCCTGGATTTCCTTCTTGCCTCCCTTCTGCCGCCCCCCCCGCCACCCTTCTCCTACATCAGTGCCAAGAGAGTGAGGCTCTTGAGTGTGGTGAGAGGAAGGAATGACTCAGGAAACCTTACATGGAAGAAAGAATTGGCCGAAGCTCAAAGCCACTCCTCACTTGCTTAATCAGTTGCACTTTGGGGAGAATTGGGTAGTGGGATAAAAGGCAAAAGGCATAATGTAGAAGTTATTAATTAACATCAGGGACGATGGAGGGGGTAGTGTACACTTTATTTTCTTCTGTCTCCTAAGAGAATACAGTGCTTCATTGAAAGATCTCAGAATCATTCAGTTAAGCAAACTCCCCTAGCTCCAGGTCCTCTTTTGTAAAATGGGAACGATGACATCGCTTTTGCATGGTTTTATCGGCCTTAAATGGGGATGTGCATGTACATCTTTTAGTGCAGATCCTAGCACAGAGTAGGCAATTGGTAAATAAGATTTTTCAGATGTGAAGGATTACATTTTCAAGACTATATTTCTCTTCTCTTTGGCTTGAGAGTCATCCAAGATGGAAACGACGATTCAAGCCACTGCAGCAACCTCACACCCGTGTTCCCAGGCAGAAGCACGGGGGTTTCCAGACCTAACAGTCTTGGTCCTGGTAATACAGTTCCCTAATGAAATTTCCATCATGCTTCTGCTGTCCCAGCATCTTGGCTCATGCTAAGACTTACGAGTTCTGAGCTGTGTTTCTCACGCAGCTGAGGGGTATTAGAGGCTGTGACAGAGGGCATTGTGGGGCTGTGCAGAACAGACTGAGCCAAGACCAACGGAAAATTGCGTATGAGTTAATTAGGATACAGTGGGTTAACTAAGGAATCATTTTTCAAACACGGGAATGCATAGCCAACGTAAAAATTTCCACAATAGAGAAGTATACAGAGGAATAGGCCAACACACACTTATAATCCACTCCATTCCTCAGAAGTAACCACAGATAACTGTATGAGTACCCTTCCAGAATTTCTGCTATGAATTCACATATACATATACAGATATATCCATGTTACATACTATTGCCTCAAGGATTAGGGCTTCAACATATGAATGTAAGGGGACACAAACATTTAATCCATAACAATACTTAATAGTAACTAAAAGATGTAGTTTGATATTAATAAATATTATGAGAGAAATAAAACAATAATACAACAGTGTTATAGAGAATATTCCTTTATACTGACTTATGAAGACATGCTTATGTGAGAAGGGACATTTGGCTGGAGACCTAAAAGATAAGAAATAATCATCCATGTGAAAAGAAGGGCGAAGCGCATTGTAGACAGAAGGGACAGGAACTACAAACACTTTTGGGGTGCTCCAAGAGGAGACAGAGTCACTGTGACTGGAGAATGGCAGGTGGCGTAAAACATGGTACAAAATTAGGCTCAAGAGAAAAACAAGGGAAAAATCCTGAGATTAAACGTTTAAATTTCCTCCCAATTTGGTCGGAAGCCATTGGAGTTTTTGAGAGAATGGAGAGCCATTATTTGATTTACATTTTAGAAAAATCACTCCACTTGCTCTGAAGAACAAGAGTACATATGGGAGAATAATTACGGGACTTTGAAATCACCTGGGCAATTCCTGGTCATGGCGTGGGCCAGGGCAGTAGTAGAGTAATTGGGGAAAAGTGGAGACATTCAAGATGCAATTCAAGGGTATGACCATTAGGTGGGACCTGCTGCTAGATGGAAATGGGACCATGGGAAACAGTGGAATCCAGGGCATGTGTAGGTTTTGGCTTTGAGTAACTGGGTGGATTACAGTGCCTTTGACTCAGAACGGAAAGAGCAGGGTTTGGGAGGACGCAGGTGGAATGACAGGGTGTTTCGAGGGAAAATGAGAATCACAAGACGTATTACTTATCTATTTGTTATATTTTAAGTGGTTATTAGACATTTAAGTGAAGATGTTGACTAGACAGTTGGATAAGTGAGTTCAGAGGTCCAGAGATGGCAGTATAAATTTATGAGTCAACATTTAGATATTAGATACACAAAGCCATGAGACTAGAAGCAACTGAACAGGAGTAAAATGTGGCTGGAGAAGAAAATATGTCCCCGAGAAAGCACTGGACATTCTCATACTTAAAGGAAATCAGAGCGGGGTGAGGGACCAGGATAGGGGACTTGGAAGGACACCAAGGAATCAGGGGAAAAACGAAAGTGTGTGGAGACACAGGAAGAGGATGTTTCCAGAAGTTACAATAATTGTAAAAGTTATTTCTTATAACTAACTTTAAGTCCATATCACTTCTGCACATTGGTCTCAGTTCTTAATGCTGGAAAAGATACGAAAAAAGATTAAAGGAAAAATGTAAAAAAAAGATTTCACTGTGAAAGAAACCACATTTTGCAATTATCCTGTTTCTGGTTTGAATCCCGGGGCCACCACTGACTAGCTGTGTGACTATGGACAAGTGACTTGGCCTCGGTGAGTTTCATTTTCCTCATTTCTGGAGTAAAAATAATGACATTTACCTTGCATGTTGTGGCAAAGCCTAGTAGCAAGGCACATCACACATCTAACCTATAACATTATGCTCAATAAATTGGTGTAATTAATATTAGATTGATCCCCTTTCCCTTATGATAGCCTTAGAAAGAATTCATGATCACCCCCACATTACTTTGGGACCCAAAATTTCTAAGCTATCATTTCTGTCTCATTTCTGTCTCTTTTCTCCCACCTTCAGCTTCTTCTTTTCACACATGACCAGCTTTCCAGATCTTAAAGAATTCTAAAGCAAACAAGAGATATCACCCACATAGGAAATACTTTTATATGAACATAAATGCTTGGAGGGTTGTGCAGAAGAGATCTCCTTTGAGAAAGTAATACACAGTGGATAGAAGTTCGGTTTTTGGAGTCATATTACATGGAGTTTAATTTCATTTCCTCCACTTAGAAGCTATGTGAACTTGGACTAGTTACTTAAACTTTCTGTGTGTCGCTTTCCTCATTTGTAAAACGGAGGTCATAGCACCTACCTCAGAGGTATTGTTATAAGTATTACAACCCTCTGAGGTAGGATTTAAATGGATAAAGTACTTAGAAGAGTGCCATGGGCTCAGTATTGAGTAGGCATTCAACACAGGTGAATTACTATCTATATTCAGGATTTCAAGTATATGGCTGGCTGGCCTTCCTTCTGGGATGTGTCTCGAAGAGGAGGTGTGGCATGGCTTCTGTGGGCCTTCTTGGCTTTGACATTTTTGGATTTGATAACTAGTGAGACCCAATGGTTTGGGGGGGGACTATGTCCAGAGGTGGAGGAGAAGCGGAAGCATTCATCCCTTACACACAGGAAGCTGAGACACGTTCAGGAAGAGCAATGTTTTTTGGGTTAAAAAGTCAAAACCACTTCGATTTTGAGTAAGGCATTTTTTTTTTTCTCAAATGTTACAACTTCGACTGCTCTTCTAGGCTTATATGTCTTACTCAGGTTTTAGATGTTTCTTTGATAATTTATCTTCAGTTCTAGAAATTATAGAAGCAGAATGATATAGAGAAAAGACCCTGGGTTTAGAGTTAATTCTAAATTTAGCTTTCAGCCGCTCTACTTTCTACAGAATGACTGAATGTTTCTGAGCTTCAGCTTCCTCAATTTAAAAAGACAAATAATAATAGTTGCTTTGCAAGATTATCGTGAGCATTAAGTAAAATAATAACATAATAGACTCAACAAGGTGAAAATTATGCTTTCCTTCTCTACTTGTCTCACAGGACTGCAACTCCTTCCTATCCCTGCTTTTTCTCATTTCCTCCCAGATTCCAAAAATATCAGTGCAGATGACCCTTCCAGAACCTGGAGAAAGCGTACCTCTATATTTGCAGGACTAGGTCCTGTTATTGGATGATATTTGTATTTAAAAAAAAAAAATCTTACTAAAATTAGACTTATGACTTGAATTAATTAAAAAAAACCCAGTGGTTTCTGCAAGTTCTAAAAATATTACTCAGAAATAATGCTCTCCAGACCCTTAATGCTGAGTAAGGTAAAACTCACCTCTCGGTTTAATAGTCTGCTGATAACTCCTTTTATGTCAATGGGAAAATTAGCTAGTGCCAAGATATTTTTAACTGGTCTGAGCAAACACATCTTCATTTGCATCCAGCAAGATGTAACCTTAGCAACAGTGTGTATTTTGGGACCGCTTTTCATTTAATGCAAATGAAGCACCACTGATACACCCGGCATCTGATGACAGAATTCAACGTGACCAATTCATGTGTCTGAGGCCTCCAAGTCCCTTGCCAGCCTCACAGCATTCTGATTTCTCGTCACCAGCATGAATCAGTATGGCCCAAACTGAACTTATTTTAGAGGACTAATTGTTCTCGTTTACTTTCTTTGAAGTCATGTTTAACTGTCACTCCCATTATAAGTGTTCTGAATTGTGGAGAAGGCTGTATATTGTGCAAAGAGGTTAGGTTTCTCATTTCGAAAGAGAATTAAAAACGCATCTATGCTTCTTCCAAACCATGACCTGAAGGCAGTTGCCTGCCGTCTTTAAACCACAGCATCTTCTATGAAATAGAGGTAATCATCAAGCTGACAATTTTCCTCTCTTGTAAAGTGAGATTAAATAACATGTAATATGGAAGTGATTTGTAAAGAGGTAGAAGGGACATCAGTTTGAAAGTGTGCTTTTGTGATCTGCGGCCTTCCAGCGTGCCTGCCACGAGGCCCTGGACGTGAAATCAGTGACGCTGAATTGAACCATCGTTTTCTTCATAGGAGTAGAAATGGAGATTGAAGAGCTTGGCCTCCCAGAAGACTGGCCCTCTCCACTCTCTATAGCAACGTGTTTTGTGTTGCTGAGCTTGAGCAACTGAAAGATGGACACACATGGAATTATTTGTATATGTGGAGGAATGAGAAGTTCTCATTTTTCACCAAGAGTAGGGCAACAAAAATAACCCCAGGACCAGGGGGTTCTTCCAGTCCCGTCTGACTGGCTGAAGTTCCCCTAGCAGTGATTCGTCAGTCTTTTGCTGGCCATTGGAATGGCCAGATATCTTCAACCGTGTTTATCTATTGTACCCTGGAATAAGTGATGACATGAGTGATTACACTGTCAAATAGTCAGACAATGATTCCATTGTCGAATGGTCAGCATGACTCACCAAGTCACAGGGTCACACTTGATTAAATCCATGGATGAATGGTGGATTGGGATGGAGGGTCAGGAGTAGAAATTCGAGTAAATGTAAGTCTCTGGATGCGTGCATGTCTGCGTATAGACCTGGCTGGGTCTATGAGTGTGTTCATGTATCTAGGTTCATGAATCTGCACATGTGACCTTATGGACCGGGGTTTATAGGCCAGTAAGGAAGTCTGTGAGTTCCCATGCTGCGCCCGTGTAGGTCTGCGTCACTAAATTTATGCATACATAGTTTCCGTATGTTTGTTGTTATGTACCAGGAAGGGAGCAGCTGAGGATTAGGCATCGTTTATTCGTTCATTCAAGAAATATTCGTTTAGGGATGAGCGAGCCAGACTTTGATTCTCTGGGGTCACAGGTTCAGTCAATGGAGGAATCGTGCCAAGCAGAGATGGAAGGATGCTGGCTTTGCATGTGTGTTTGGAGCAGCACTGTGGCAAAATCCTCCGTCTGTGGGCGTTCGGGGCTCAGTGAAGCCTTAAATGATCTCGAAGTTCATGCACACTCTGCCATAGAGGGGTCTGCCTTTTCCTTCTGCTTTTGGTAGGTCTTACTCTTCCGCAGGAGGGGCACCACATGCGTGCTCCTTCTAGTGCAGTTCAAGACTGCGTGACCTCGGCACAGCGGCTCAGGCACGTTCCTCATGGAGTAGACCCCAGGATGTCTACAGGGGCTTCGCAGATGGTCCAGCCCCTTTCACATCGTGTTTTCAAAATCGGGGAATTGGTCAGGAAGGTGGGTGGTATTCCAGTTGTTGTCAAAGTAGAATTTTTGAGGATTCTAGGAAACAGAAAGAAAGCTCATTATTTTCACAGTCAGAGAATTTGGCAGAGGCGATGCCTTCACATTTCTTACAGGACAGGAGAAAGAAACGCAGCATAGCCCATAACGACATGCCCTGCCCATGGCCGTCAGGGGGGAACTGTGATAGAAACCCAGGTCTCCCAGTTCGAGATCCTTCAAAAGCCCTCCTCCTCTGGGAAGCCTCCCAGTGATGGTTAATTTTCTGTGTCAGCTTGACTGGCCCCGGGGTGCCCTGATTAAACGTTATTTCCAGGTGTGTCTGTGGGGGTGTTTCTGAATGAGATCAGCATATGAATCAGCAGGTTCAGTAAAGCAGATCGCCCTTGTGCAATGCGGGGTGGGCATCCCCTAATCCACCAAGAGGAAGGAGGAAGTCCCCCCTCACTCCCTGCCTGCTGAAACAGAATGTCGGTCTTCTAGCCCTGGACCGGAACACCACCGGCTGCCTAGCTCTCTGGCTTGCAGATGGCAGACCGCACGACTGCTTGGTCTCCATAACTCCATGAGCCAAGTCTCCACGGTAGATCTCCACATCTCTGTCTGTCTTATTGGTTCTGTTTCTCTGGAGAGCCACTCTCTGATCTCTCTTTTCCCCGAAGAGCACTCCAAGCTTAACTGCAAACACATCGTGCAGCACTTTCCAGCTCACGAGGCACTTGAACTAGGTAGTGCTTACTCTTGTGTGATCGTCACCTGCCCCGCGTGAGGCAGGTTATATAGTACTGCCCTGCAGAGACGCTGAGGCTCTGAGACGAGGAGAGTAAGTGGCAAAACCAGATCTGAAGGTTCAAATCCAGGTCATCCTGACTTGGGCATGGTTGACGTCTGCAGAGCAGGAGGCACTTGGGCAGAGATCCGTCCTGCTCCTCCGAGCATCCTTCCCCAGTGGTGCTTGGCTGGCTTGGTGTCTCGGGTTGGGTTCCCCAGGAACAAGACTCTGAAACTGAGGTTAGTGGGCAGGAAGCTCATTGGGACGTCAATACCCGTGGGGGAATGAAGGAAGTAGGACTGGGCAGACGCAGAAGCTGAACTTCAGCGTAGTTACAAGAAAGGCCTCAGCTGCTGCTGCAGGCAGCTCTGGAGCTGGGATGGTCCTTGAGTTGTTTTAAATAGAAGAGAGGAGCCCAAGGTTTTGTCTTCTGTTATTTTGTCTTCTGTCATTGGTCGTAGGCTGTCTTTGGGAAGGGTGTGACCTTGGGCAAAGTGGTTCACTTTAAGGAAGTGCAATTCAAGGATTCAGAGAGAGGAACTCAGCTGAGAACTGTCTGCTATACACACTCCCAGCAGCTCGGGGAACGAGTGACTCAGCCCTTTGGGGGCATCTGAGTGACACACTACAGAACAGCCAGGAAGGGGCTGTGAAACTGATGTATTCCTGCCACATGCGTCCTTGTTCCCTTACCAGCGAGTACTCCTGGTGCATGTTTGGATTTCCCTGGACGGGCCACCCTAGATCTTTGAGAATTCCTGCCCCTCCTCCTCCTGGGATCACGTTCTGGACATCACCTCCCGTGCTATTACCTCACTTGCGTGTGTGCACGTGTGTGTATGTGTGTCCGTGCGCGTGTGTGTGTGCAAGCGTGCCTGCGTGTACCTGTGTGTGTGTTTCTCACTAACCTCTACTAAGACTCATGTCTGTGTCGGTGTCTCAGGTAGGGGACTCAGTGTCTCTTGGCCACCCTGGACGGCGCTTGGAGCTGAGGTGATAATGATGGCATCCCCGCTCTGTTTCTGTGCTCAGAACATGTCTGGGCCCCAAACTTGTGACCTTGAGAAACAACTTGTGCCCTGACACTGGCAGAGCAGAGCCTCCGCCCAGTGGAGAGATGACTCTGATTTGGGTGGGTTTGAGGCCTCCCGTGGCCCCCTGGGACCTCTCACAGGGTTGGGCCCCAGCTAAGAGGGTGGACCAGCTGGTGTGGCAGCGAGGGACTCAGCGAGGGACAGACGCTGAGAGGCTGGCCGAGGCTTGTGCCAGAACAGTGGTTCCATTCTCCACAGACGGTCAGAGGTCACGCTGCAGCAAGTTCCTAGGACTCTCGCTACGTCCCTGATTTCGGACTCTGTGGACCTTGATTCCCCAGGCCGAGGGGCATGACAGCCCCTCCCCGAAAGCAATACAACCATTGGACAAATTTCTCCTGTGTCCCACAGGTAAACAGCAGCGTCTTTCCTCCCCCGGGAGTTCATCCTTGCCCATACCCCACATATTCCAATCGGGAGTCGGGCTCTACTGTCTGGTTAGACGGCATTCTGGAACTTGGCCCTCTCTGAGGCTGCTTTCCAGGCCGATGGGCTGTGGCGGGGAGGTGGTCGCTGTGTATTTGGGTAATTCCAGGGTCTGCAGGAAGTCTCTCTGGCTTTTGCCATGAGATCCCCCTGGTCAATACCAGAATTCCCTGTTAGCAGATGACGGCATTTTTCAAAGACAGCTCAGACTCCGAGACCATCATTGAGGGTGGGTGGGGTGAAAGTGTCTGACCTTCAGTTTGGGGCCAAGGTCAGAGGCATGGCCCATCCTGGGTGCTAGATGTGCTGGCATTAGGGAGGTGTGGGAGCTCGATGTGGAGAAGGCTTTGGAAAGAATCAGAACCAGGAGCTGAGAACGCATCAGCCCAGCGCTCAGAGTTTGCCAGCTTGTCAACGCCATCTCAATCCGGCTGGCATGTGACCTTGGGAAGGTCAAACAGGGAGTACATCCACATAATACTGCAGGCTCAAGTGTGGACCTGGTGGTGACCGTGGGCTCCAGGGCTGCACGTTGCCTCGCGCTCACGGCAAGGCTGTGAAATGGACGTGCTTGGGTTCGTTTCGAGGCAGCTGGCTCTGAAATTGGCGTGTTCATTTGTAAAATGGATCACCTCTCTTGGACTCAAACGAAGCTTTCCAGAACAGGTGACATCTGAGATGGGGCTTAACCAGCGGGTTAGGAGTTTGACGATGGGCCTTTGTCCCTGTCCCGTTCTGCGCTGGGAAATTCCCGGTGGGAGGAAGCGAGCATCCATCACTCACGGGGTCTCCCAGGGACTGAGCCATAAGCCACAGACACCATCACTGAACAGATTAACAAGCAGGAGCTTCCAGAAGCAAGAGCTGTCAGAGAAACGAAGCTGTGTGGAAAGTCATAAAGAGTAAGAGAAAGGCTGCAGCGAAGGGAGAGAATTTATACAAACATGAAGAGGTCGTGGTCTTTGAAAATAAACAGTTCTGTGCTGTAGAGTTCTTTCTTTTTTCTCTTTCGTTCTTTTTCTTTTTTAACTTTCACATCTGCAGTCCGAAATCTCATCAGAGGGGATCAAGAAGGATTCCGTGGCCCAGAGTGGTGATGATTCCTTGCGTTTCTTAAGGAAACAGAGCAGTGGCCGGGCCTGCAGGGCAGGGCCCGGGCTGGGGCCAGGGGCCTGCGTGTGCTTCTCAGCCACCTGGTGAACTCACCATGCGTCTCTGGGCGAGCGCCTTGCCCTCCCTGTGTCTTTCTTTGCAAAATCATCAGCTGAAAGGTGCCTTTCAATTCTGTCCCTCTATGGGTCTATTTTTAACAAAAATCACGCTTGCTCCCCCACTCTGAGCTTGCCATAATGACATTCGTAGCTACACAAGCTTCCCAGAATCAGAAAGAAATAGCATTTGTAAAGTGTCAGCTCATCAGAAATGACTGGCAACCGGGGGGTTCCAAGCCCATCCCCAAAACCTGCTTCACGATGTGAACACAGGCCAGGCTGAGCAGGCCACCTTCCCCCCTCTGCTGCCTCTGGCGTGTTCTCGCTGCTTCTGCCGTGTGTTCTCAAGAACAGAAATAGAATCCGTCTGTCACATACCAAGTGCACTCCTGGGAGGATGGGGTGTGTGTGTAATTTTTTTTTTTTTTTTTACTTAATTTCTTTCATGTAATTTTCTGTTAAAGAAAACAATTTTTGAAGTGGAGATGGGGGCTCTGAAAAGCTGTCATCCCCCTGCTAGACAAGTCACTTAGCACAGCATCTTGGCGTCCCTGACTGGAGGCAGTGCCAAGAATGCTGAGCACTCTTGCAGGGAGGTCCTGGGGCTGCACAAAGGAGCTCACAGGCCTTTCGGGTGTAAATCCACTGCGATGCTAAGCTGGCAGCTCTGACCTCATGTGGTCCCCAGATCAGAGACTGTGATGCTCTGAGAACATGGTTCTGGCCGTCTACTTGGAGCAGGGCTCACCTCCTTGGACCCAGGCCGGGGGCATCCAGTTGCCTCGTTTGCCATCTGAACTGGGCATTGGGGTCCCTTATGTCCTAATCTGATCTCACTGATGAAACTATCGACAACTAGAAAACCCCTTGATAGGAAGTAGAATCAGGAGTTCAAGTCCAAACTCCCCCACATCGCCGTTGCGTGGCCTTGGGCGGCCTTTTAGACCCCTCTGTGCATCCATGTCAGCTATAAATTAGAGATCATGAGACCCTTTATCTTACCAATCTGGTGGGTTACTCTCGTCACATATCACGTTGGGCGTCCAACTGTTTTAAGCATGGTCTGGGCTGAGTAGAGGCTGCTGTACTCATGGGACAGTGACAGACACCTGCAGCTGAGAAGGAGGGGTACAAATAGCACCGAGTGGACGACCTCGGGGAAGAAAGCTGGAATCTGGAGCATAGGACATTGGAAATGTGAGCGAGCAGGGGAAGTAAAGTCACCTGTAAGTGTTTCTTGATGGAGACCCATATCTATGTGACCCCCTTTCCAGAACACCCTGGGATCACTGGTTTTATCGAATATGTAAGTTCTATCCCCCAGCACCTTGACAGACCCCTATAAGAGGCCAGAGGTGCCAGTTGCCTTAATCTCTCCTCAAAGTCTTCCAGCTTAGCACCTGCCTGGCTCACCACAGGAGCCCTTGCAGAGCTGCTCCACCTGGGCACACCTGTGCTGCTGTCCTGCCATGCCTTGCCAAGTCAGGTCTTAGGCGCTTCCCCACCTCTGCTCTCCTCTGCCTAACGCCCCCTGCTGGGGCCACAGTGGCAGCTCGCTGCCAGGCTCTTTCACAGGTTTATTCAGGCTCTTGGTTCCCTATTTCCTTAATGAGAACAGACACATTTTAGACCCCAGGTGGGCACTGTGGGGATTCAGAGATGAGCAGGCTTGGTCCCCACTCTTGTGGATCTTGGAAATCGAATGAACAAGTCCTACCGGATCTGAGAAGTCCTGACACGCTCATTGCCAAGCTCCAGACCTGGTTAGACCCATTTCAATCTGGGCCCCACCAACAAGGAGCATCTAGAATGACTAGCTACTTCCTTTCATCCACACAACATCTCTGGGAAGATTTTTCTACCCATCTTCCTGATGAGGACACTGAGGCTCATGAAAGGGTAGAAAGTGGATGAGCCAGGATTAAAAATAAAGTCTTCTAACTCCAGGTAATGTATGTGCCTGATAGACTGAGATGTTTTAAATGGGGTGCTGGGCGAGAGGTCCAGAGTCAATTCTGGGATGAAAATAGTGGATAGAGTGTTAACATTGGTCTTGTTCTGCTTGGGATAAGAAGTTTTCAATATGCGAACATGAGTCAGTGGGGAGGCAGCATTTTCTCCTTGGAAAACATGGGTGTAATTCTGCAATTAGACATTCCAGTAAAAGTGGGTGGGCAGCTCCGTGGAAATATAAATTGCTTCCAATAGGCAAAGATGAACAGCTGTAGCTGCACAGGCTGGGGCTAGAGGTCAGGGACTTTATGTCATAACCACCTTTGAACTCGCCCCCAACTTTGACCACATATTCCTAACTGAGATTTCGTCTTCTCTTTTTCTATTACAATTCCTCTTCCTCCCAGCCATCTCAGTGATATTTACATATATATATACACACACATATATGTGTATATATGTATGTATATATATGTATGTGTGTGCGTGCGTGTATGTGTGTGTGTGTGTATCCATGTCATGTTCCTAATTAAAATACTTCATTGGTTTCCTAGCTCCATAAGGTAGAATCTAAATTCTTGAGCATGGCAATATGGCTTGCTGGGTAGTCTTAGCTTAAGTTGTCCCCAAAGCAGACTCTGAGACAAGGACTTGGTTCGAGTATTGCCCTTTGAGAGGTGAGACACCTGAGGCATTCACCCGCTAGCTCTTGTTCCTTATTGGTTAAGGCTACTGAGGGTATTAGCTTCCCAACACATCTGTCTGTTCCATGCATGGCCAGCTCACTCCCGAGTGTGGGGGGTTGGGGGGCTCAGATGGAGAGGTACGGTGTTTGAGGGAGTCACAGCATGTCAGGAGCTGTCCACCTAAGCTGCTGATCGCCTCTTAGAATGAGCCAAAGGGATGCAGGGGGGTCAGTGTGGCATCTGTGACAAGGACTCTGTGCGAGTTTCCTTCTTGAGTGGTATCTTCTGTTCCTATCTATGGTCTTAGATGTCACAGGAGCATTATTATTCTATGCGGAAGTAAAACACATGGATCAGACAAGGCAGGCAAATGACAGTGAGACTCTTGGAATCGAAGGCTTCCGGTGTGGTCGGCAGGAGGAAAGGACCTTTTTAGCTCCCTCCCTGGGCCTTGGGCAGAAACACCTTATGAAATTGAGTCTTAGAAAATTCTATATTACAAAGGAATCATTTAAGAGTATTCTTTAAAGATTCCTTAATAAGGCAAAATGATAGGACTCGAGCAGGTCTGAGGGAATTTAACTTGAGTTGTTGATTAGATGAAGTTTGACAGCTGTTCCCAAATACGCCATCTCTTCTTAAACTCCTGTATTTCGCACATGCTGGTCCCTTCGCTGAGGTTACTGTCCCTGTGTTCGTCCGTCGCCTCCTCTGTGGAATGCCCTCTGACCAGTACGTGCGGACTTAATCACTGCCACGCTCACCTCTGCATCAAGTTTTATAAATATTTTATTATTTATAACCCTCAAAATCAGCGACCTCTTTCTGGGCTTGATTTTATTCATAAAATCATAATATAAAATGTTCACAAAAATGAGCTTCGAGGCCTAAAATTTTAAAATCTATTATAATTTTTAATTATTACTTTAATAGCAAAAGCACCTAATTCGTAGGATAATATGTATGCTTTTCCCCTTTAAAATTTTTAAATCTACTTTAGGTTGGCTGTCATAATAATTCTCTGATTCAAAAGCATTTGCTAAGTGTCTTTTATGTGCCAAGCCTGGAGGGACACACCTAGAATTTATTATTCCTATCCGTGAGAAATTTATTTTCCTGCAAGGAAGCTGACATATAAGCCTAGAGCAGGGGACAGGGGAAAGAACAAATAAGAAGTCATTTCAGTTATTTGGCAAACCAGCAGGAATCCAGACCAGGAGGAAGTTCACCATGAGTTGGGACGATGCTTCAAGGATACGAAGCTCCAGCTGAGTCTTGGAGGAAGAATAAGACGTTATTTCTGATGATCGGAGGAGAACATCCTAAATGAGAACAACATCGATTGCTCAGATCCACAATGGGAACAGACAAGTGTAGACCGGAGGACGTGAGGACCAGGATGGATCTCCTGGGAACAGCCTGTACGTGCTGCAGGGGAGCTGGAGCTGGATTTGAAAGGATGCAGACCAGGGAGAACCCGGATGCCAGCCGGTGGAATGTGACATCAGATAACATGAAACCAGTAAGATTTTAAGATACAGAGGGACACCGAGAGGTTTGTGTTTGTGGAAGTCTAATGTGGCAGTTGTATAGAAATTGCGGCGGGTGAGGATGAGGGAGAACAAAGCCTGAAGTGGGGAAAGGAGGGGGACATGCGTGTTTGATGGGACTTTGATCCAGAAGAAAGAAGACAGAATAATGAAGGCTGGGTCAGGAGAATGGTGTTGGCGGAGGGGGCATTAGGAGATATTGACCCAAAGAGGTAAAGCCATGTTCAGGGGGGTCCATGTGTGGCAAGGACACAGAGTTTTGGTATGAGGAAGTCTGAAGGAGGGAAGAGACAGAAGTGGTCAGAAGTAGGTTTGAAAGCCCTTGTCTCCGAACACAGCCTGGTGTCAGACAAACTACTTGAGCCATTCTTTGCAGCATGCAGGGGCCCTGACTTCTGAAGCATCCATCATGCAACATGGAAACTGCAGGTCTGTCCCTGAAAAAAAGACACTGGGATTCAGGAAATGAGCCATTCCCAAAGCTCTTCCTTCATCACAGTAACGACAAACGTGGCCCGTGGGCAGAACCCGGCGTGGAATTTGATGCTCGACTTCCCGAGACATGACCAGAGTTTCCATTTGCTTTCTTTTTGGGCTGACGATGCTACTTAGTTTCGTACGCAGATAAAAATGCATTCGCTCACAGCATACAAAGAAACGTGTTCACCGATGTTTTGCACAGGAATCATTTAAGTTCAGTGGCTCTCGAAGTGTTTTTGTCATCCCAACACTCCGGAAAGGTATGTAGTACACTCAAATCAGTAACAGAGAATCAACTCCTACGTCTCCAGTGTCAGCGGGGGAATGGCAGGACATACATCCCTCAGGGCTCGAGTCAGAATCGGAAGAGGAGAGTCAGAGTCAGAGTCAGAGAGGAAGAGGAGAAAGCCCCAGGTGGCTCTGATAGGGCCCAGGAGGCAGGTCCCCACAGGGACACACTGTCTTCTAGTTCAAGCACATCTGGGACGGTCCTTCTGCTTAATCCGAACTTTCTGCCCTGCCCCCTGCCCTTTTAATGCTAAACCGGACCTCAACCGTACACGCTCTTCAAGACCCAATTGTAATTCCCCTTCACCTGAGAAATTCCCTCTGCCTCAGAAGATCTCTTCCGTGTGCTGTCCTTGCCCTTCATTCGACGTCCGACTATCTGTTTGTCTCTCTACCGGGCTGTGAGCTCCGTGAAGATCGTGCCCTGTTTGATTCATCTCTGACACCCAGCATCTAGCACAGTGGTTGCCACAGGGTAGATCCATAGTGAAAGCTCACAAATCGAATGAATGAATGAATGAATGAATGAATGAATAAATGGAGTGGTTAGATAAAGCAGTCTTTCCAGCTCTGTGAGTTTAGATTCTACGACACGTGGCTCGTTGCGCATCGTCGTAGGTTTTCAATAACTCCTCGTGTGTGGGGAGCGTTTCAGAATATCCTCACCTCACTGCCATCCTGGGGGCTCACCAGGGAAGGGATCGCTATTCTCCTGTTAGACACAAGGAAACCATGTTGCTGAGGAGTGAAGTGACGTGAATGAGGTTGCTCACTAGGAGTTAGGAGTGGGACAAGTACGCGGACTTGAAGGTTGGGCTTTTCACATTTCATTACATTTGATCTTTTCAATCAATTCACATATCTTTTGTTCCTTTTGGGATTTGTCCAATATTTCTCTGTCAGAGCCAGGTGGGGGACACCACTGCGGACGCCCGACCCCTGCCTCTTCTGAGACTTTTGGAAGGACCCTTCTTTCCTTGACTTGAAAATCCCACGGGAGCTGTTATTTCTGAGATGCCCAACATCTGACCTCTCAAGCCTCCCATGTCCCAGCTCTATCCCGGAAGCCAGGCTGACCCAGAGGACTTCGGAGCTTCCTTCAGAAGCTTGGGGCAAGATTGACTGGCAAGCACTCTTTGGTATCCACCTTCTTAAAATAGAATTCTGGAATATACTATTTTCTATAAGTTTTTTCCTCCTTTCCGTCCTCCTCTTCCTTCTTCTTTTTGCATGTGTATTCCTTGAAGCACTTTAAAACTCCTCCCGGATATGGGCAATTAAATTTATTTACTAACTTACCCTTGGCTTTATTATAATAATGCATATTTTTCTTTCCAAAAAAGTTTGCTAAAGTCCCTAACTAGAATACGAGAAACCTGTGTTCTAGTCATCTTTTCATAGTCATTGGCTTTGCAACTTCAGAGAAGTCATATAACCTGTCATTTCTCTCGCTGATCGGGTCGTATTCTCAATTATTTATTTTCACGATTGCTGGTAAACAACCAGCAGGCAGGAGCAATATCTCGTTCAAATTTGCACTCTCAACACTTAGTACAGTTTCTAGCAAATATTGGTTGAATTCCATGAAGCATTGAGTGCCAGATAGAGGATGAGAAGCAATGAACTGCAGAAAAGGGATCTTAAGAAGCCCTGCTCACCTGTCTGATGCTTCCCTGCATGTTTGAGAAGAAAAGCAGCACGGTCAAAGGGGGTGAAAGGTGTCTTTTTATGTGTGCGTGTGAGTATGTGTGTGTGTTTGTTCACTTGAGTACACAGATGGCCTCTGTTTTGAATGGAGGTCATAGAGTTGTTGATAGCAAGAAAGGGGAAGGAGCCATGAGTGACAAAAACCTAGACTAGAGAACGGGTCATTTAATATCAGGATCTGACATGACCGGGGGCCCTTGACTCAGAATTCCCTCGTCAATTACCCAGTACATACCTTGTCAACTACTCATGACCTTAGCATCTCTGTCTGTGTGGAGACAACTGAGAGTTAAGAGTTTTTCTAACTCATTGAGTGACCTAAAGAAAGTTGTATCCAACTTAAGATGATCTTTACCTTTCTAAAAGGGCAGAGGGACAATGAAGGTTGTTAGCTGAACTTTGGAGGATGCAAAGTACTCATAGGTTGCTGAGTATATTATGCTGTTTTCTGTGGAAATAGAGGCACATCAGGATTTGCTTGATTTAGAATTGCGTCATATCGACGGCCAGGGAAAAGTCTACACACTGCTGAAAAATGAAAATATTAGTAGAGAGGATTGTTAGGTTGGGGACAAAAAATACCCAGAATATAGAAATTTTATTCAAGAGAAAGACCGTGAAATATACGTACGTGAAGGTAGAGAACGAAATAGAGTAACCACACATGATTAGTATAAATGCGATGGAGACATTCTGAAAAAGGCGGTCCTGCTCAATTATTTAAAAGCACAAGAGATACAACAAATGAACCACAGGAGAGCACTTAACTGAGGGCTTGCTAAGACAGGGAAGAGGAGAGCGGAACATGCTTTATAAGAATAAGAATAAGAATGTTTCACACCTTATGCTCTTCTTGGGGAACAAGTTTAACATTAAGTTGATTTTCAAGATAATACAAATAATTAAATTTATATAAGAAAATATTGAATTTGAAAAGGCCCAGATTCTCGGGCATCTTTGAAATCCTACAGATTCTTAGGCTGTCCCAGGAATAATTTTTGGGAGGTTCAGCAGCCACTTGTTTACCAACTCGCCAACATTTGTCCCATTACAATGACCAGCGTTCTAAGATGCACACCTCCCTTCTGATACAGGGATGTGGAGGGCTCATCAGCAACTCGGCTAACTGCGCTTCATCCTCCAAAGTACTTCTGTCCTGTTTTGATCACTTCCCTTTATGGAACAGGAAAGATAAAACAACAAAAACAGAAACCGCACAATTCCCGTGAGCTTCACAGCTCACATGTAAGAAAACTGGAAATGCTTTCTCCGAGCATCAAGGTAACTTTTTCATAAAACCTCAGGTTTGGTTTCTGGTCCTTAGACTTTAAAAGCCGGTTCATCCTGGCGTGAGCTTTCGATGTTGGAGGTCAGGGAGGAGTCTGTTTCCTGCGTGTTTATTTATTGCGGTACAGGTGTTTGCACACACAGGGCTCTGAGGTGTCTGGGACTCCTTCACCCTTCTTGTCTGCATCTCAGCAGGATTTTACTCCGAGTGGATGATCTACTTTAAGGGTCATTATTTGACTCTGTGGCACCTGAGGACCCATGGCACAATGATGCAACAATAAATAGTTTTCTACAACATCGCAGGGGGTGTCTGTCTTGCACATGTAGACACCTGTATCATAACATAATGGACTATACGTACAAAAACCAGAATAGAGCTCAGACCACCTATGGCCCAAATAAGGGAGAGAAACTTAGCTCGGGGCATATCCCTAATTTGAATGCAGCAAATCTAACTCATAGACAGGATGTTTAAAAGAAAATTAAATGAGCATTGCATTTTATTTACCTATAGAGTGAGAGAGCACTCAATATTGAAATATAGTCCTTATCACTAAGCTGTCAGATGAGAGCTGACCATGGGTTGGCAAAATTGGTAAAGTTCATGGGCGCTGGTCTTTGTATTTCCTGAAGAGATCCCACACTCCCTTTACATCAGTTGGTGCCCTGATCCCATAAAAGATTGGGGTTCAGCCATTTTTCACTTAGAAAGACTTTTACGCCATGGCGTACCCTCTCCCGATCCTCCCTTCTCATTGGACCCCTTATTCCTTCCTCCTCTAAGGTCAGCATATATAATGGACTTCACATCTTCCAAGCACCAGTGACGACAAAGGGAAGCTCTGTCCTTCTCTGCCTGAGACCTCAGTGTGGAGGCGTTTGGCCAAAATGTTCACACTCAACTTTTCTTGACTTAGTGTTCCAGGTTTATAATCTTTTAGAGTTTCAAGGAGTCCTGGGTTCTAAATGCTGCCTGAGAACTCACTTATTCTGAGCAGTCCTGGCAATTTTCTTCTCTCATGCTCACGATTTGCCATCAGAATTTTAAAATGTCTTATTTGATGCTGTACTTGAAAGCAAAAAGCAAAACTCAAGTAAAAGGATTTAATATTATCCTGATGATTTTCTAGCCACAGAGAAAAGCTTTTGTCTGCTTGTTTTTGCTGTAATGTTGACAGCCTGTGTCTTTTGAGATACTACGCTCCTTCCTACTCAAGAGACCCATCCAGTCCCCTCTGAGTGGAGGCCCACATCCTACCTTCCAGAAAGAGAATGCTACAAGGCTATTCAGAATAAAGGTTTATTTGTCCTTCGCTTAAAATGAACCTCATCCTTGTCACCCACATAAAATATTACATCTCGGGGCCATCCCCAAGAGGAAATTCCAAGCCTGCTAAATGCCTTCCTGCTCATGACACAGAAGCACCAGCAAGGCTCCAAGCAGACACTGGCGCCTGCCTCCTGCCTCCTTCTCAGACCCAGCTCCCCCAGTTTTCCAAAGGCTCCCATGCTCCACACACACACAATGACTTGCACTTTTCCACTGTCCGCGTTCTGAACGGCCTCTGAGCTTGCAGACACTGGTCTCCACCGCACCTGGAGATGGTCCATTCGTCTTTCAAAAAAAGGTATCCCATCCTCCAAGAAACTTGCACACCACTTTGCCGCTTCAAGAGAGAAGTTCTGTCATTTTCTCTCTCGGTGTGCTTGATGCTCATTTTCCTCTCATTTCTTTTATTTTATTATTTAAAAAAAAACATTTTTAAACTTACAAATGATTATGCATGATATATATTTTAAAGAATAATAAGAAAGTGAACTTCCAAATACCCATCCCCTGGCTTAACTACCAACTTTTTTGAACATTTCTGTGTGCCTTTCCCTAATTTCATTCCATGACCTTCCCCCCAGGAGTCACCACTTTCTTGAATTTTTAAATGATCTTTTTTATTTCCATAGAGTTTGAACATATTTGTATGTGTAGTTAAACAATACGATACATAATTTTGCTTGTATTTGAATGTTATATACATTGAAGCAAATAAATCGTATTCTTCCGACGTTTTTTCACTCAACAGCATTTTTACAATGTTCGTCCATATTAGCGAATGAGATTAAAGTCCACGCGTTCTGCCGCTGCTCTGCATTGTTCCATTGTGCAAACCATCGCAGTTCGTGAAGCCATTCTCCTGATGATGGAGTATTTTTCGTCCTTATAAGAACTGCTCACAAATATTTTTTGAACATTTTGACTGATATAGATTGCAAGTGTCTTTAACATATATCTCTAGAAACGGCAGTTTTGTGTCAAAGAATATGCCCCTTACAGTCCGGCGAGTGGGCTACACGAAAATTTCAAAACTGATTATACCAATGTGTTCTTCCTTCGATTCCACTTGTAGTATCCAGTTTTTTGGTCTTTCTTTCTCTTTCCTTTATTGCCTTCTTTTGGATTGATTTACACCCTTCCTCCACACCTCGATTGTCTTCAATTCGGGTGGAAGTTTTACATACGTATATATGCTTATAGACTACACGTATTTACCTTAAGTTCTAAACTTAGTCCATATCTTTAACTTCTTCCAAATAATACCGAAATTTTGTAACATCAACACTTACTCGGGTCATCCCAATTCTAAGTAATGGGTTCTTGCTGTCCTGAATTTTAGCCCTTTAGAGGCAGGGAGGGTCTGCCTGGCAGGTGCTTCATACCTGCTGGCCTGGTTGTCACGGGCCAGGACAGCCCCCCTCGGAGGCAGCATTGAGGGTAAGCCAGGGCAGGGAGGGGGCCCTTGCTGGGGCCTGCGCACGCTGTCAGCGTCATCCTAACTGAGACGTGGAACTGCTCGGCTGCTGGTGCCCTCTTCTCCACAGTCCTGTCAGAGGACCCTGGGCCGGCCGACAGCATTAACTTGTCCACTGCAGGGCACGTGTGGCTGAGACTCTGCCCAGAGCATTAACCCAAGATCTATTGACATAAAAGGATCTCAGTGTAACAAACGGGAAACCCCTTCATCTGATTTCACGATTGCAATGATCAGAAACAGCCTTCTGTTACTCCAACAGCTCTGCCTTGCCCTCAACAAAAAGAATCTGAAATAGCTTAAACCTTCAAAGGGAAATGAATATTTGTACCATCCCTTCTCTACTCTCATTGTGTGGCGTGGACAGCACGGCTAGATGATCAGGGACTGAAGCCACGTGTTTACCCTGTCACTGCTCGGTACCTTCGTAGAAAATGTCGGGCCAGTCAGGCCCGACTGGGAACCTCATCTTCCTCATCTGTACAGTGGGGGCGGGCATAAAACACTCTTGAAGGAGCTTACTAGCTTACCAAGTCCAGGAGTCTATGGCTGAGGACTTTGTACTTCCTGATTTTATTATTATAGGCCATAATTTATCTGTTATGTCGTTTGCCTATAGACATGAGAACTTTCATTACTGATGATTATTATCCCATACACTTGAAAAATTGCCCCCAAATGAAGATGTATCACCCATGACTCATTCTTCCTGTGGATTTATTCAACTTGCTTAGTCCCTTTGGCCTTGGAGGCTGCCTCTGGAATCCTACATTTTCCCATGGTTACTTTTAGAGACTCAGTCAGAACTAACTTCCACGGAATCATAATATAGAACCATTTCATTGATTCTGAGACCCAGGAGCAGACTAGGTTTGGCACTTGTAGTATTTAGTTTACCCCTAATATTAAAGATCTTCTTCAGTTCCCTCTCTCAGCTCTTAAAAATAGAGTTTTGGAGTCACAGGGACTGATTTCTTAGGACTCGGTTGCCCAGTTCCCTTGCAGACACACTGAAAGCAGCCTTGCCTTCTCCCCTCTACCCGAGATGGCCCAGATTCTTCAATACGCCTTTAATGAGCACATAAGCAGGCACCAGGTGGGCACTGGGGGAAATGGAGCTACACGAACAGCCTCTGGATCACCTCATCTCCCGGTGGGGGCAGGGAGGCAAGACTGACCTTCAAGGCCCTAGGCGCTTTGCCCCCTTCGTGGGCCCCTTCCTCTGTAGAAAAACTCTTTTAAATTTAAAATTATATTTTGCGACTGCCTTGGTATAAAGATGAATACAATCTGGGCTGGTTTCATTATGACGTAATCATTATTATTATATTTAGTTTTTTCCTTCTGATTTTTAAAGGAATTAAACATTTTTATCTGCCTCTAAAAATACTGTGGACCGCAGGCAGCAGCCCAGCAGGAAAGCCAGCCCCGAGCATGGGGAGAGGCTGTTGAAACAGAAAGTGCCAAGTAAGCAGGTCAAGGTAGCGCCCCGGGAAGCCCACTGTTCTCTGGGACCCCTAATTCAGTAAGGTGTGGGACCTGCCCGGGGCAGGACGGGTAAACGTCAAGCTTGAGCCAAGACTTGAGGCGGAGCAGCTCCCGACAGGCAAGGGAGGCAGGTTTTGGGGGAAGAGCAGACAACAAAAGAGATAAAGAAGTGGGAGCATGTGGACGGGGAACTGGAAGCTGCTGGATGATGAAGCGGCAAGTATGAAACAGGGACGGTCAGAGATGCGGCCAGGGAGGGAGCGGGGTCCAGATGGTGACGAATCTCCTCGGCCACTTTAGCAGCGTGAACTTCGTCCTGCATGAATAGTGAGGAACTATAGAGAGACTTCAAAATGAGAACAGATCATCAGATTTCAGATTGCAAAGACTGGGAAATACATGTGTAAACTGACAAGGCCCGGAAGCGAGGTGTGTGTGTGTGTGTGTGTGTGTGCGCGCGCGTGTGTATGTGTGTATGCGTACACACACTTATTCCAGGAGAAGCCAATGGGCATATTCTGCTCCCCTGGAGCTTCTCCGAAGGCCGGCAGACTTTATTCCGTGGATATTCCACTGGTCTGAAAGGTACAGCCTCTGACAAAGTTCGTTTTAAGAGCAGAGCCTGCACAGTACGGTCTCTCAAAACTCTTGTGAAAAAGAATACAAAGTTCGAACGTTTTTGTCCTGTGATGTCATATGTGACAACGTTTGGTACTGGTCTCGGCAGAGACAGAGAAAGGACAATCTCACACAGAAGCCCCCATCTTTCCCACCCTCCTGAATGTCGCACGGTTCCCTAAACTGTCTCTGCTCCCCTCGGCCCTCCTATGACTCCGGGCAGGCTGAGTCCCTTGGCCAGCACGCCTTTCCCTCTGTGGCTTGCTTCTGAGCACCTGGTGTCTAAGATGAAGCTCAAGTGGCCCTTCTGAAGGGTCTCCTGCTCCAGTCCCCCCACCCCCACAGTTGTCCCCTCCCTCCTTTAGGCCGAGGCATGTCATGATTCTCCCCATCAGAGCGCCCTTACTGGCGGTCCCACGTGTGCATGTGGCTGGTGGGGCTACCGGGAGGACAGGTCCCTGAGGGCAGGGACTCTGTGTTAGCGTCTCTCCAGAATCTGGGCCACTGCCTAGCACACAGGAGCCAGGTTCACCTTGAATCAATGGACTTTTTAATCACGAACCTTTCGAATCATGAATCTGCTCTTGATTTTAAGCAAAGCACCCCGAATCTGAAAAACACGGGTGACGCAGGGTTTTGAACGTCAAGTTTACGGGGATTCCTTTTGCAGAACTCTGTGCTTTAATCCCCCATTTGCATAGCGTGATCTCACCTCTTCAGAGCTTGTCATACTGTAGGGGCCAGAGTCACCACTCTGGGATTTTTTTTTTTTGCATAAAATAGTTTCATTCTCACAATTCATGTCAGCGCGTTTTACTGTAGAGGCTGTTCTAGTGGAACAACATGGGATCATGCATGTGTTTCGTTAGAGTTCAGTTTTCTGGCTCGATGTTTCTGCTTTACACAGAGAAAGGCATTTAGGAATGAGCTGAATGCGTGTGAGTCACATGGTGAATCTGGGTGATGATGTTTCCAAGGCCCTCAGAGGAAATACAAATGATGGAATAAGCTTTGGGCCCCTTCAAGATCAAGGCTCTACTGTTTGCCGAGGGTGGAGGGAGGGAGAGAGCAAACAGCTTGAAAATTCTTAAATATGTCCCCGTGACTGCATGCGGCTGGTGTCCCAGACACTCAGCTCTCTCCTCTGGCTACCTACGTGCTCTGCACCCAGGGCAGAAAGATCCAGGCCGGGCTCAGAGTGGCCACAAGCTGGAAGAAGGCATCGCTACCACTTATAGAACATGGACCATGTGCCAGACACCGTGTTGGGACTTAGCAGACATGATCTCATTCGAATCTCACAGTCCCTTCATTCAAGAAATATCTAACAGACAGCTTGCGGGCATCATAGTGGGCAAGAGAGATACAGAGGGATTATTAACGTGGTTAAAACAACAAAGTCTCAGTTCCCTACCAAGTGTACATTATGTTTGGGAAGGTACACAGACGATAATTAAGCATGTAAACAGGAGTTGAGTGTCGATAAGCACAGCAGAAAAGCACACAGCGCAAGGAGAGGGGGCGTAATAGCAGGTGTGTACAGTTTCGTATGAGATTATGAAAGAAGACCTCAGACAAGATAGCATTTTGGCGGAGACGTGACAGGTGAAATGAGTGAGTGATGACAAAGGGAGAGGGAGCAGCGAGTGTGGGGGCCTCGAGGCGAAGCTGTGTGAGTACGTTTGAAAAATAATAATCGCCCTGCAAAGTAATTACTGTTATTCTCGTCTTCCAGATAAGGACTCACCGACGTCGTCTGGCCGAGCAGCTTGTCTGAGGTCACAGAACTGGTGGATGGCAGAGTGGTCATTTGAAGCCGAGTCTCTCTGACTCTGAGTCAAGCCTTTGTTCTTCCCATCACGCGGCCACGTTTCGAGGCAGCGCTCACTGGTTGAGAAAGAGAGTGGGTGACCCCCTGAGCTCATCATCCTGCCTCACCCTCCCAGGGAAGTTTTCTGGATCTTTCTTCCATCCATCCATCAAGCGGGGCATGTTGATGGAGTAACAACTGTGTGCCCACATGGGCATCATGGGAAACTCCCCTGCAATCTCACTAAGGAGATAGTTGAGCTAGAGGGACAAAAACGAAGCCTGGAGAAGGTCAGAGGAGCAGAGCTGTCTTCAGCCTGGGGAGCCCAGGACGGTTGGCCGGAGGAGCTAGGATGTGGGCTGGGCTTGGAGAATGTGAAGAGTAGATATGCCTCCGGGTTGGTGCCTTCTCACCTTTTCCCATCATTGTCCTCACCTGTGGTAGGTAATGCTATTTGTTGACCATTCTTCCTTTCCCCCTTTCTCTTGCCAAGGCTTCCCTGTGAGCAGAATGTAATCTGTTCCACTGACCTTGACCTTGGCCATATGACTTGCATTGCTGCACAGACTATGGGTGGAGGTGACAGATGTCTGTGTTGATTTGAAGCTTCTAGAGTCATGGTGAAGTGCCATCTGTCTTCTTTTATCTCTCCATTTCATCATGAGAATAAAACACCCAGGTAGCCGCTGGTCCGAGAATGAGTAGACCTGTGGAGCAGATGTAAACAGAACCCAGGCTCTAGGGCCAAGTTCATCCAATCCCAGCTGACTCGAGCCAAACCTGGCAGATGCCAGCAGTGTCACAGTGGACCTGCGACATCACTCTTTGTTTTATAAGCTAATGAGACTGTTGGGATTGTGTGCTACCCAGCATTATCATCGCAGTATTTGAATAATATACCTTTGCTCCCAATCACAGGTTAACTCAGGTGAGCCCTTCCCCGCTCTGAGGGGATGGGGTGCATGGTGGAAACCAGCTTGAAAGTATACCATCTGCTCAGTTTCAAAGATTCCACAGGTCAAGATCCTGTCTGTGACTTTATGGGGATCCCGAGGATCCTGTGCCGACAGACTGCACATAGCACAGTGCGTAAGGAATGATAATACAAATGAATGATAATGATAAAGTTGGTTCCTGTGTCCCAACAATTGTCCCTCACAGCGGTGGCTCTTTCCCGTGCTGCACAGAATCCTGGAGCACCAGAAGGGTGGCCGAGAGACCAGCCAGGGGCAGAGCCCGAGAAGACCGGGATTCCAGGCCCCCGTTTTGGCTCTGACCCAAGAACCTCTGCTTTGATTAGTTTTATACAGTCAGATTCCATAAGGTTTTGTCTGAAGTCGAAATCCACTGCTGAAAAATGTTTGGGATCACGAATGTTCTTGGAAAGTCCCCACTCCACACCCTGGTATTTAAGGGCCTTCGCGACCTGGCCCTATTCTTTCGTCCCGTTTCTCCCTTCGCTCCAGCTCCTGTCCCAAAAGTCTGTACATCCCGTAACTATCCCCACGCATGCGCAGTGTCGCCCACCTCCTTTGTTTTTTCGTCTGCAGGCCTCACTCCCTCACTATCTGCCAAAGGCATGGTCTGTCCCTCGGGCCGCTCATCGGTGGCCGAGAAACGCCCTCGGGCGGGGCGCGGAGGGCGGGGCGGTCCAGCCTCTCTAACTTGGGAGGTCACAATGTCGATTTGTAAGTTCTCACACCTACTGAATATTTACCGAAGATCAGTGCTGCTAAGCCTTTTACATGAATTAGCTTAGAAACTCCCTCAATATTTTGAGCTGCAAACTACCATTTTTTTCACTGTATAGTTGAGGAAGCTGAAGCTCAGAGAGGTTAAGAAACTTACTCAAGGTCACACAGCAAGTTAATACATCACCAGGGTCTGAATTTACTCAGGCTCCAGAATCTGCATTGTAACAATTTGAAAATATTGTCTCCCTCAGTTTATATACCAAGCAACTGTGGCCTTGAGTGGAAAGGATTGGTTTAAGGCCATGCAGCTGTCTGATGGCCACCCAGGCCAGCACTCCAGTCTTCTGGTTGGCCAGCCCCATCGGCCGGCGTCAATGCTGTGGCTCTGGCCTCCGCCCAGTCCTGGCCACGCCCATGCCGGAGGCGAGGGCTGGCAGCAGAGTGGGCAGGCCTCCCTGTAGTGGTGCCTCCTGCCAGTTGGCCACCCCTGCGTGTGGTCCACACGGCGTGTTTTCTCTTGCTCACCATTCCACCTCATTTCCTCGCGGTTACAGCTCATTGCTAGAGGGCATCTCGGAGCACCTCTGGCTTGTAACTGTCCACTGGTCATCTGGGAAGGTTGCTGAGGCTTCACTGAGCTCCAGTCTCGGGGATTCTGATCGATTTGTCTGGGGGTTGGGGCCAGAACATGGGTATTTTTGACACACTTGCAGGTGCGGCCAGGGCTGAGATGCTCTGCTCTAATCCACTATCTTGCTGCCCCACCTGTCGAAAGAGAAGCGGCCGTGCAGGTCTCCAAGCAGCAGCAAAGCCTCGCCTCGAAGCGAAGCCCTTCTGGTTTAATGCGGAGTCTATTAAATTCATTTGAAGACTTTCCACTAAGTGGGAAGCTCTCCCTAACCACTTCCGGCATCAGCAGCCTCCTTCTTCCTACGGTGCATTAGCCCAAAGCACGGAGAATAACTGGCTGGGAAAAAAATTAAAATAGTTGGGCACAGAACCTGAGATGTCACTGAGGCTATTCCGGGGGCCCAAACAAATCATCGGTGCCAGGAGCGGTGAGCATCATCGGCGTTTTTCATTGTCCTTTGTATTAGATTTAGTAACTCACCCCCCTACTCCCCACTCCGACCTGGACCTTGGACTTCATATGGGGTGTGGGCTGAGGTCTGGCCACCCTCTTCCCACCGCCCACATCATTCACCACAGCACTTCAGATGTAACTCAGCCTGAAGGCTGAATTTTCAAACTGTCATAGGAAATTACCAGATCTATCATATTTTATCTATTGTTCTAGATCAAAGGCCTTTAAAATTTGACATGCCACTCAAAAAAAACAAAACAAAACAACCCCCCCCAAAACGCATTAGTATGGTCATGCCAGTTTAAACTGAGGGTTAAAAAAAGTAATCCTCACTTTTACCGCCTCTTGCTATGAAGTTGTCCCTGGTTACTGTTCTGCCTCTGTCTCCACAGAGACCACTCTGGGCCCCGTAACCATGGTGATAGAAGAAGACGTGAGCAGATGGGAGCTCTCCTTCCAGAATTTAAACACCCTCCTGTTGGGGCCTTGTGTGAGGAGTGAGGGAAAGCAGGAAGAAAGCTAAGTGGGAGGGAGAAGTTACACTGTTCTTAACCTAGGCATGGATCGCAATGCTGGGGGACAAACCATCCGCAGTATTGTTTGTCACCGAGCCAAGCTCTTGTCCTTGACCTCAGTAATGACTTATTTCCCTCTCTTCCCCTTTCAATCATATTCTTCTGAACAATAGCATTCCTGGGGAAAGGAAGACAAAAAGATTTCCATAACACGCAGAGTAAGAGGCATTTTTTAAAACACATTCAAGCCTATTTGCATTAATATATTTTTAACAATGTATCATTCAATTCAGTTAGAGAAGGATCTGAAACAGTGTTGCTTTAAGTCCAGCATCACTGTGGTCTAGCAGGAAGCTCTGGGTTCAGCTTGGTTCAGTTACTCACCCCCTGGGCCGCATTGGGCCAGTTTCTTCTCTCAGAGACCTGATTTATAGCTCTAAGCTTTTCTAAGCTATCTGTTGGCTCTTAAATCATGTGAAAAGAAATCTTATAGGATGTTAAACTGAGACTTTCTCTATTCATTTCTGCTGAGACCTCAAATGTTGACACCAATAAAATAGGTGACAGACAGCTCTGCAGGGCACGTGAGAAATTTCATGATCGTTTTTTCAGTCCTCAGCCTGAAAGATGGTGGAAAAGTGGACAGGGAAGATTTCTTTGGAAGGAGTTTCAGTTTGCTGAGTATTGTTCCCTGCTCATGGGAGAGAGGACAGGTCATCTGCCCACCTCCCACCTAACGTCCAGGGAGGGAGGCAGCAATAAACCCGCCGGGAGAACTGGACCTATGATCCTCTGGGATTTGGGGCGACAGAGGGATCTCTACCTGACTCGGAATGGGGGTCAGGGCTGAAGGCTGCAGGTGGAGGGGCAGGGGAAGGGGAGACGTGCAAGGCGAGAAAGGCGGTGAGTTCAGGAAATAACGAGAAGAAAAAGTAGAAAGAAGAGAAGTTTTAGATGGGACAAATTGTCTGGGAGTTTGTATGTTAGACTGAAATGGAATTGTTTGTTTGCTTGTTTGTTTGTTTGTTTGTTTGTTTTATTTACGGAGGGCAACTGGAAAGGCTGAGGCAAGCCTGAGACTTCATCCAGGGGTGCGGAGGCGAGGCGTTCACGGAGGGTGTCGAATGAGGAATGATGAGAAGGAGTGGCCTGGTGTGTTGTGTCTGCCCTACTGTGCCAGCTCATCCAGTGAACTGGTTATGGTGTTGCGGGCTGGATTGTGTCTCCTCAAAATTTATATATTGAATTCCTAACTGCTAGGACTTCTGAATATGACTGTGTTTGGAGATAAATTCCTTACAGAGGTGATGAAGGTAAAATGAAGTCATCTGGGTGAACCCCCATCTAATATGACGGATGTCCTTATAAGAAAAGGAAATTAGGACACAGACTCACACAGAGAAGAGCCACGTGAAGACACAGGGGAAGCAGCCATGTATATGCCAAGGAGAGAGGCCTCAACAGAAACCAGCCTTGCTGGCGATACCTTGAACTTGGACTTCTGGTCTCCGGATCTGTAAGACAATTCTGTTGTTTAAGTTCCCTGTACTTGGTAATTTGTTAGGACAGCCTTCTCAAACTAAGGCACTGGCTGTGAATGTTTTGGGACCTCAGCTGCCTGCCTGAAAAGAGGAACGGCCCCTCTCCACAAGAGTCTCTGTATGACTTTGCTTTTCTATACCCTCTACCACCCGCTCTTGAATCAGTACCAGTTACAATCACCTCTCATTTACCTGCTTAGTGGGTTCCGGGATCCTGCTCCCTTGGGCTCAGATTTAGGGGGGTTCAAGGCATTTCTCCTGGGTCTCAGGACTGGAAGTCAATGCCACTGCAGGTCCGCTTGTAGATGAATCAGGAGGCTGCTTGTGCCCTGGTGGTTCAAGGCAGATGGACAAGCCTGATACCACCAATCCTGACCCAAACCCAAACCAAAGAGAACCTAAGCTCAAAGCCCTTTTCCACTTGTCACCAATTCTGAAATGCTTTCCCTGGGTTCTCTTCATGCAAGTCTCCACAATGTCCAGACACAGAGCCTTCTCCGACCATCTCCATGATGCCTAGTATAGGATTTCCATTCATTCATCCACTCACTCATCTACCAGCCTGGAATAAACCAATAAAAAAGGGGGCACGATATGCAAATAAATGAGATTTCTATCTTTCCATGAGCCCTCCCAAACGGTTTCTTTTCTATTGGGAAGTCCAATGAGGTCCAAACCCACAGCCATGGTTGTGGCAGGAGGACAGGATTCTCCCTTTCTCCTGGCTTGGCCACAGGCTGCGCCGCCTCTGGCCACAGTGCCGGTAATTACCCAAGAATCCTTGCCTCAGGCTCTGCTTCTAGGGAACCTGACATAAGACCGCATCATCCCTGTTCCTTGGGGGCCACGGTTTCTCACACTTGGAGACTGCCATCATCTGGAGCTGCTGTCCCACAGAGCCTTGAAAGTAAACAAACGATTCTCTGCTCACAGTGTCCTGTGCTTCTGGCTGCCCACTTCCCCCCAGCCCCCCAGCCCCCGTGTACATCAGAACCGTGCACACCCCGACACTGCTACTCTCCCGTCAAATCCGTGTTTCCTTCCCCTCTCCTTGGACGTGAGCTTTAGGACCCATCTCTTCAACCCTCTTGGCCATCTTCCTTCAATCTCTGATCCATAACGTTATCTTTTTGTTGCATTTTCTTCGGATTCCCCAAACCCTGCACCAGTGGAGCTGTGCCCGGCACGGTGCTAGGTCACTCCAACGCTGGACTGAAAAGGTCACGTTAACGGCTATAACGTGCCAATCCGAAATCTCAGTGTCCTTATATATTTCTTGCTCCTGTGAAGTGGGAGACTGAGAGTGAGAGGTTAGCGGAGCTCGCTTCGTGAGTTCCTCTGGGGGAATTCACGGAGCTGTGCCGAAGGCTGGCGGAGGACATTTGTGGCCTCCAACCCCGACGCTGCCAAGAAATCCTTCTGTTCCTGAGTCGACTTTCTTTCCCATAGTAGCTATTTAAAATCTTCTCGAGGATTCTCAGACTTCCCACCCACCACTTCCCACTCCTTCCCCACAGATAACCTTATCTCCTACTTCAGAGAAAATACCATCTTCCTCCACTTCCTGACTGCATCGAAGGACAGTATATTCGCAGCCATTCCCACCCTTTTAAAACTCCTTTTCTACAGCCGAAAAGAAAGCCCCGTTCTTCCCGTGGCATCTCGGGCCCCCTCACTCTCGTGCTCGTCCTGCCGATGACCTGCTCCCTCCTCGCCTTGCGGTCTGTCCTCACCCGCCTCGTTCCCTTTTGCTCAAGTTTCTTTCGTCTCGTCTTGTGTCCGCCTCTGAACACGGCCCCATCTCTTCCTTCCCATTCGCGGGGAAGCCTGATGCCATCTGGAGTTTGCCCCGAGCCCTTGGCTGAAGCTGTGCTCACTAGGGCCCTGAAACCTCTCTGCGGAGCTAAAACCTACAGCCGCTTCTCAGGACATCCCACGGGCTGCCACTTGCCTTTTCTCACCAAGCCCACTGCCTCCTACCTTGACCCCTCTCTTCTGTCGTGTGATTCCTCAGACAAGTCTCAAGCCACTTGGGCCATTTATTCTCAGGTTCTTCTATGAGCTCCCTGTTCTCCTCTGTCCCTAAAGTCTAATTTCTCTTTTGCCTTAATCCTCATCTCTTTGTCCCAGCCTGTGTTTCCTGGGGGCGTTTCTTCCATCCCTTCACTGAAGAGTTCTGATTCCCAGAATCGATGGCTCACATAGGGCTTTAAATTCCTTTACCGTACCGTCTACCAGATACCGCTCTTCAGAAATCTCACAAGCCCTTCCGTCGGAGCTTATTAAAAAGGAGCTGTCATAGTTCACCTGGAACATCTCTTTCCTTCCGGGTTCCCAACCTTGGTGGGTATAGTGCCTTAAACAGTCCTCTCCCAAAAGATACGTCCACCTGGACCAGTGAGTGTGATCTTATTCAGAAAAAAAGGTCTTGGCAGATGTAATTCAGTTAAGGACCTTAAGATGAGATCTTTGTAGGTTTCATCCACAAACATGTAGTGTATGCCCTAAATCCAATGACAAGTGTCCTTAGAATAAGAGAGAGAGAGGCCCATGTGAATGAAGATGGAAGCAGGGATCGGGGCAATGCAACTATAAGGCAAGGGATGCCAAGGATCCCTGGAAGCCCCCGGAGGCCAGGGGGAGGCATAGAACAGATTCTCCTTCAAAGCCTCCAGAAGGAACCAACTCTGATATCACCTTGACTTTGGACTTCCGGCCTGCAGCAGTGTGAAAGAATACATTCCCCTGTTCTAAGCCACCAATTTGGTGGCAATTTGTTACAGAAGCCGTAGGAAGCTCATGTATAGCAGGTGGTGCCACCTGCCGAAGCTGCCGGGGCTGGAGGTTGGGTACTGTTCTGATTTCCCGCTTAGGGCTCTCCCAAGTCTCAGGCGTGCTTTCTGCTTTCATTCACTCCCCTGCTGCTCTCCACTCCCGCTCTCTGGGTTCCCTGCCTGCGTACAGACCAAGGGACCATTGCTAGAGGACCCGGAGTTAGAGATCCTGGGCGGCCTGGGCTACCTGCAGCAACTTATTTAACACTGTAGTGTTTCATAGTGTTTAATTTCTTCCCCTTCGAATTGGGGATGATAATTGTACCGACACAAGTTGTTAAGAAGCTAAAATCGGTAATATAAGTGAAACACCTTAAATGATGCTTTTAGCATAGTCAGCGGTCAAAGCGTTGGCTGTTACTAACTACCAGCCATCTTCCCTGGATTAGGACGGGAGCCAGGGTCTAACCCCGCTTCCTCCCGGCTCACCCCCACACCAACGGCTGATCCGTAGTTCAGCGGGGATAATATGTCTAAAGAGCAAATATTTTCATGTCTCTCTCCCACATACATTTCTTCAGCCATGCATCATCCGTGCTCCTCGAAGGGGGAGCTGGATCTTCGTGACCTGATTGTTGCTTCTCTCCACTCGTGATTTGTACTCCACGCCCCCGTCAGCCCTCGGCTGCCTGCACGAAGCCCCCAAGCCCCTCCTCCTCTCTCTGCTCAGAGCTCACCCCCTTTGCTGTCCCTCCCATTCACATGGGCAGCTCTCAACCTACACTGGAGAGGCCAGGGAGGGCTCCCCAAAGACTGCAGAAATGAAGCTGGCACATGATGTCCACTGACTCGCCAGCACTGGGAGAGGCACCCCCTCCACACAGGGGTCCCGCCATCCTGGGCCCACCCCTGCCGGCACCCTTACCACACTGGGACAAAATCTCCCGATTACTCGTCTGCGTTTGCCACAGACTGTATGCTCCTTGAGGACGGAAATGCTTCTTGCTCATAGATTTTTTTCTAACAATTAGTTCACTGCCTGCCATAGGCTTCGATGTCTGTTAAAGGAAGTGATTTATTGAATACTTTTGATATGTCAGGTGCAGTGCTAGGTATTCTAACACTGCATCGAAAAGGTAACATTGACTGCTACAGAACACGGCATTCTGAGATCTCAGGGCCTTAATATGGGAGACGCTTATTTCTTGCTCCTATGAAGGTCAACTAGTGGCAGAGTGAGGGTGGAGGTTAGTGGAGCTTGAGTCTATAAAATTTTCAGGGAGCCCAGCTGAAAGACATTCTGTCCTATTGAAGACCTGGATTCCAAGGCTACTGTCATCACCAGTCTCTGGCTGGCAGGTGGTCTAAGAGAGAATGAAGGATTCTGTGAGAGGGTTTTATGAGCCAGGCTTCAGCATGTGACACTGCTCCCACCCTAGATTTGAGGCTGGCACTTGGTCTCAGGGACCCATGGCCCTGCCACAATGTAAGGGGAACTATGGGTCCCTGCTGAGCTCCCACTTCTCGGCAGCATGCATTTTGGGGGTGCAGTCAGCCACCTCTGCCACCCACCCATGGTCCCATGTAACTGTCAACATAACACTGCAAAGAAGTTCGTATTGGCCCTGTTTTACAAAGGAGAACACTGAGCCTTAGAGGTGTGAACGACTCATCTAAAGTCACTTGGTCCTGTACGGCAGAGCTGCACTGAGACCCAGGGGTGTGTGACTCGCCATGCTTTAGCGTCTCCACTGGAGACACAGTTTGCCAGTGAAAGCTGTGTTTCATTTCTTCCTGCTCTCATCTCCCGGCCCTGTCCTCTGGACCCCCTGTGACTACTGACCCAGTCGCCTCACCTGTGGCCACAGTAAGCATCGAGAAGTTCCAGCTCCTTCCAGACCTTTCTCCAGGGTTGTGGAAACCAGCCATGTGATCACTGGGAAACTCACTTCCGGTATAGACTTAGGACTGTCTTACTCCTCAGATTCCCTGGAACCTTCTGTGCTTAGCCCGATGATCACACCGAATCAGTAAGTAAAAGTACTGTAAAGGAATCAGAGACACCGACAGACAGAAGAACCTTGGAGACCATCAGTTAAGCCCCCCACCCCTTTGTCATCTAGCGGGGAGAAAGTCTGCCTTAGGTTCAGAGAATGTAAGTAACTGGATCACGTTTGCAAAGGTGGTTGGCAATGAATTCGAGACCATCAGCCAAAAAGTCTTGACTTCTAGTCCATGACAGAGAGAACCACCAGATCTGAGCTTCGCCCCTGAATTGGGCCTTTCAAAAACTACTTTCTCCTTTTCTTGTCATCTAGTGTTTTGGGGACTTTTGTCAGTGGCGTGTTGCCTGTGAACACCAGCGGGATTTCACCAAGGACAGAGCCGGGTGTTAGGGCCAGGCCTGGTGCTTTGCAGCTTCACGAGCTGCGGACGTGGCCGTGGGGGAAGGAGCTGCGGAGAGAGGCGGGCGCTGCCAGCCAGACCTTCAGGATGGACACGGCCTTCCCGCCCCGGAGGACCCGCTGCTGGCAGGGTGGCCGTGAGTCGTGCAGTGGTCCCGTGAAGATGGACCCAGCAGATGCACAGCAATGGGCCTTGAAAGGAGCCCTTCTCAAGCATCCAGTGGTCGGCTTGTCTCTCCCAGTCCAAGCTGCCTCTGGTCAGGGCAAGTGTGGGCGGGGAGAGGGGCCGATCACACCCCTGGGAGAATTGCTGCAAACAATAAGTAAAAACAACTGCGAAGCGAGACTAGTTCCATGACCCACAGTGCTTCATAATCACATTTTTTTTTTCCTGCCTTTTGATTCTGGCTTCATCTCATCTGTTTGTTTTTAGTGCTTCATTGAGACCAGCCACTCCTGAGAAATGGGACATGACACTGTGCTGCGGTTTGGACAATCCCGGGTCATTTTAAACTCGAGATTTTTTTTTCAAACGATTTCATCAGAGAAAAATCAGAGAACAAAGCAAGAGGATGACAAGATCTTCCAACATCCTTTGCTCTTACGCAGTGAAAATGCAGGCTGGTTTACACATAAATTACGTCTGAGGCTTTCTCTCTCGTGGAGTTATCAGAAGGGGGATTTTTTGACCAGCCGAGGGGGGCACTTACTTTTCTTCAGCGGATGTGCTGCCAGGGGAGGTGTTGCTTTTCCTGGGTATCCCCCATCTCTGCCTCCTTTCTGTCCCCATGGCTTCCGCTGTAAGTCAGTCTTCATCATCGTGCTGCAAAGCTCTGATCTGTCAGCCTGGCTGAAGTCTTGGCCTGTGCAGCCCTTGAATTAATCTCGGCACCACGCCACACCACTAAATTGTCTGACCGCGTCCCACCTCCTTGCCCAAAGCCCTTTGACCACCATCCATTGCTCCTGCGTGATGTTGGGCTCCTCACCACGGCACACACAGGCCTGCAGGGTTTATTTACTGCCTAGCTCTCCCACCGGCCTCCGTGCTCTGTGCCTCCTGGCTTAAAATCAAAGTCCTCACCATACCGAGCACTGGGCTTTCTTTCGTCACCCCTGCCTTTGCTCCCACAGCTCCCTGTGCCTGGAACCTTTGTTCTTCTCATGTCTTCCTTCAATTCCCAGCTTCCACGTCACCTCTACCACGAGCCTTTCCTGACCCGCTGGGTCCCCGTCAGAATCAGAGCGAGCTGCTGGCTCTTTCTGCGTGGACAGTTGTCCCACTACGTGCAGGGCCCTGTCGCCCTATGTCCTTGCTTATCTGCCTGCTGGCCCAGGAGTTCCCAAGGGCTGGGTCGGATCTGTGTGGGGGAGGGAGGCCTGGCACGGAGGAAGGGCTCGGAAGATGTTCGTTGCATTTGTCAGGGAATGAGAATGGATCTCGAAGGAGACGGTCTGTCCAGTCCTTCCCCTCGCCCCTGCTGCCCGCGCCTCGTGTACAGACAGCTGCAGGGCCCGCAGGCCAAAGCCCCTGGGTCAGGGAGACAACTGTCTTGTGTTCTCTCCAAAAATGCGATTGCAACATCCTCCTGGCCTTGAGTTCAGAGCTGTGGGAGGAGGCCGCTCGGGGTAATGGTGGGGGCGGGGGGCTATGGATGGAGGCATGGGCACCACTGGGACAGAATGAACACTGAGGGAGACTCCCAGGCCCAAGGTCCCCCATTCCCACCACCAATGGCTGCAGAGACTCCCCCAGAGGAGGCTGCTTTACACAGCTCCCTTCCCACAGTTCGCTTTCCTCCTGTCTCTGGTTATGTGTCAATCCCTTCTCATCCCCTGGGAGCCAGCACCAGCACTGAAACATATTTACAAACATCAGCCTGGGCTATTTTTTTTTGTGCCTCATCCGGCTCCAAGGACATTCCAGCGACCTTCTAACGGGAAAGCACAGTGCCTTGGAGAGCGGCGCCACCTGGTGGCCACCGTGAGTTAACGTTCTCCGTCTGGCGGTCGCAGAGCACCGCCCCGCGCCCAGCACACAGGCCTTTGTGACAGCAGGGTCTCTGTGGTCCTGAAACATCCACAGCCCTGAGTGTGTGTGGCCACGGCTCAGACTCCTCACGTGGGCAGTGACAGGACAAGGATGCTTAACTTCTGGAGTGGTTTAGAGGCCGGTCGAGTCCCACCCACTCACTGCTCAGATGGGCAAACTGAAGTCCAGGGAGAGGAAGTCTCCCGATAAACGAGTTAGAGGGGCGAGATAAGAACCCGGGGTCCCGTCCTCCTTGTGTAACATTCTAGGACTTTAAAACAGTTTGTCGTGATGTCGGATTTTTTACTTAAATTGCTATTTTAGAGGGAAAAAGGGTCAACGTCTACTCCAGTATGAACGTACTTCCTCTTTCCTAGATGTCTATCGATCGCGTCCAGCTTTAGTCCTCCTTCCTCCCTGAGCCGCTGAAAAGCTCCCTTCTGATGCCTCATAGGCAGCTTGTCATTCATTCAATATGAAGTGTTCACAAGACCAAGTCTTACTCTCAAGGGCTTACATTCTAGTGACGGGGAGACAACAATCAATAGATAGATGGATAGAAAGAGACATGGATGGATGAATGGATGGACAGATAGATGATAAACAGGTAGACAATGGATAAATATTTCAGGTGCTAATACATGCTTTGGAGAAAATAAATCGGGTGATATGATAAAGAAGGACTTTGAGAGGGGACAACTTTAGGTAGAGCGATCAGGAAGAGGTTCTGAAGGTGACTCAGCTGCAAAGCAGGATAAGAGAGAGTGAGGAGAAGCCAGGCCAGAGGAACAGTGCAGGTGCTGAGATGAGCCTGGGATGAAGCGGGCAGGGCCAGGGCACAGAGAAGGCCAGAGAGAGGCCGACTAGTAGATAAGGGGCAGAGTAAAGGATGGTGATATCAGGGAAGTATATGGAGGCCAGGTTTGGGGGGTGAGTTGAGCTGGTCGGCCGTTTGCAATGGGAAGGCATCGGAGGCTTTAAGCTAGAAAGTGTCACAGTCTTATTTATCCCTCAGGTGATTCTCACATGCACTGATGCCGAGAGGCTCCTTTACACCTCCTCGTCCCCTCCGGGAAGACTTTCCTCACCCACGAGTTAGAGTGGGCGTCTCTCCTCTGGGTCCGAGTGTCACCATCTTCATGTTGCTGTCACTGGGCCCACCGCCTTGCTTTACAATGAATGGTTTGCGTGTCTTTCTACTTTACTAGAAAGGAAGTCCACACACAGGGAGACGGGAGGGAGGGGGGATTCAGTGAGAGGTTCAGAAAGTGAGGTTGGAGGCTTAGGCTGGCGGATGGACGCGTGAATGAAAAATGAAAAGCAAAAAGACGATTTGCCGATTCGATCATTCCTTTAGCCAACATGGGTGAATAAGAGGGAGTGGATTGGAGTCCACAAAAGTCTTTTGTGCCCACTTCTCAACTAGCCCAGAAGGCAGAGATCATCTCCATTTTATAGGCAGGCTGAGAGGTAACACAGGGAGCAAGCGTTGAAACCAGGATTCACGCACAGTCTGCTTGACCCTAAAATCCAACGTTACTCCTCCTAGATCTTTATTTTGTTTTGATTTTAACTCCAAAGCACAAGGCGTGGGGAGCAGCAGGCCTTATTCATTAGCACATTTATTGCCATAAGTGATCATGCTGGTGCCTAAAATCCTATCTCCCTTGTTCCTGGAGGCTTGCTTTCCTCTAGTGGTACTGTCTCCTGGTGACAACACCCTAAAGACAGATTTATGATGTCTTCCTTGGGGCCCTGACCCCCACAATGGAGGTAGCATTCAGAAACAGATTGAAAACTGAAGTTCCCATTGTAGTTTTGTTTATTAAGTTCTCCCCCTATCATGTTCAAATTAGAGCTTATTTACACTTTTTCAATGGATAATTTGACCTCTGTCAAAAGTACAGGTACGCAAACACGAGGCGGGTTTGGTTGGGAGGTAGCAGAGCCTGGTGATCGAGAGCTTCGGTCCCTAGTTGTCCACGAGAAGGTCTGTGGCCTCACACAAGTTCACTTCCTGCGCCCAATTTCTTCATCTTGGGATGAGGGTGATCATATTTTCTGGGACTGAACACCTCATCCACAATTATGTTAGTGTTTCTCGCTACTATTATTACTCCAAAGAGAGATTTGAAGCCTTATTTAAAAAGAGAAGAACATTATACCAGGGGACTAGGGACAAAGAAGTTATTGAAGTAGAGTCTCAAACTAGGACAAAGGAGTTATTAGAGTCCCAGATGTAATGTTACAGTGAAAATAAACACACAAAAAATAAGCAAAGTGAAGAGCGAGCAGAGTATTTTACAAGGTCCTCATGGTAAAGCTATGCCCGGCACGCCTGGCTAATTTTTAGAAGAGTCAATTGCGATCTTGACAATAAAGTAAAGTAGACTCCAGGAGTGGAGCACCTTGTCTTCAGAAGCGCATGCCCACGCCGCTCTTGGCTTCCACTTCTTTGGGCCGGTGTCTCTACTTTCACAACGCAACAGAGGGCTGCCACTTCTCAGCACCTGGACTGTCGACATCAGCCTCACTCAGCCTTCTGACGGGTCTCCCTGCCTCCGCCCCTGCTTCCCCACAGTCTCTCCTCCACCCGGGGACTGAGAAAAACCCCTGGTCCTCACAGCTGCCTGTAAGACCCTCCATGATTTGCCTCTAGGGTCCTCTCTGACTTGTGACTCCTTTTCTTGTGGTTCTCTCCCTTCCTGCCATTGTCTGCCTGCCAAAAGGGGTGACAACCCGCGTGAGAAGGTCAGTGCCAGGGCCTCCCGTGAGCAGGAATAAGCTTCTCCTTCCCTCTCTCTTCCCTTTTCCCCGTCTTCTGTTATTTTTATTCCTTGGCTACTAAATAACTGATCATATTTCTCAAACGAAATGGAGGTTGGTTCCATCGGTATGACAAACAGGTATAGACACGTTCTGCTCCGAATTCAAAGCAAATCGCATAAACAGGATGTCTGAGCCTTGGTAAGTTGTGAACGGTGAATGAGTCAAAGGCAATTGCAATTCTTAAGAAAATAAGGTGACTTTCAGGCAGGCTCATTATAAAATGGTCTAAGATGCTCTAAGATGACATTCAAAGGTCACACAATCATCGTTTGGCCTTGTTATCAAGGTTTGGAAATGTACTTAATGCATTTTAGCTCTTGTTATATTTAGTTTTATAATATTTTAAGTTTTCCAATGAGTATTACCTTGAAACTGGACATTAATCATTCAGTGATGGACCAGATGTAAACTACCTGACCCTAGCCAAACAGAGAATTAAATTTTTAAAAAGTGTGGGACTCTAATTAGTTATCATACTTAAGCCCCAGGAGGCCACTTGTGAGGTGTAATTGACACTGCCAGGTGTCCTATTGGTGGCTTGAATCAATTAGTGGTCTTATTGAAGCTGACTATAATTAATTACACAATTTTGAAACGTTCAAGTCTAATTTCACTAAAATTACCTTATGAAACTGGGGCATTTGCAGGATTTCGTGCAGAAGAGAAACAAGTGTGAGTAATTACTCAATATTAAAGTCATGGCGTAATTTGTACAACTAAATTGGACACCTTTAGCTCCCAGTTGTCATCGATGAAAGTGCCTTAGGATTGCACGCGAAGGAATTTTTGAGTAATTGTTCACTGTTAAAAAAATGTCTGTTATTGGTCTGAATGATAAGCCTACTATGAAACCAGGTGCATGGATGTTAGCGGCTCAAAACATATAAACTAGTTATCCATTCATTAGGATGAAACCACCATGACCCACTTCTGGTACCCAGCAGGTTGTCTGGGATCTTAGCCATAGTAGAGGCCTGAGCATGATGGATGATTCTAGAAGGCCAGACTCAACATGTACGAAACCTTTGTTCACATAAAACAGTTGGGAACTGAAGCTGACTACTGTCTTGTTTTCTTCTCTAGTCTCTCTTAAGTCGTTATCTTAAGATCCATCTGAGGTGAAATACCAAGGAAATCTAATAGGGTTTCTCAGCACCTGGGTCATTAATGTATTGACACAATAATGCTGTGTGACAAACCACCTCAAAGCTCAATTTCTTAAAATAACATCCACCTATTATGGCTCACAAATCTACAGATTGGTAAAGTGGTTTGGCTCTGCCGATCTAGGCGAGGTGGTTTGGGCAGTTCTTCTGATTTAAGCTAAGGCTCTCTCACATGTCCAGCAGGTGGGGGGCTGATCTAGGATGACCTTGGCTCAGACGACTGCCTCTGTTCCCCTGGCAATGATCTCGGGAGAGAGAGAGAGGGAGAGGGAGGAGAAAAAGAGGGACAGGGAGGGGTGGGGGAAGGGAGAGGCATGGTGTCACGTTTCCAACATTCTAGTGACCAGAGCAAGACAAAGATAGATCAGTGTAGAATTAAGGGGTGGGGAAGTAGACTCCGTACCTCTAGAAGAAAGACCTGCAGTGTCATACTGCAGACGAAAGGGAGAACTGGGGCCATTCCCCAATCAATATGCCACAGCACCCAGACACAGACGAACGCATTCATGTGTGCGTTCGGAACACGTGCAGTCGATTCTTATTACTCACGGCATAGTTATGTTCTACAAAGTCACTGCCGATGCTGGACTAGTGGATGCGAAATTATTGTTCCGAGGGGGAGACGCAGGGCTAGCTTCCTGTGAGCCTCAGGTCGCGATATTTCTATCACTCTTCAAACACCATTCGCGTTGTATAGGTGTGTTCGCCAACATCCTTGAGAGACAAGCCAGTCTCATCAGTATGAATAACACGTTTCCCACTCAACTCTTTTCTTGTGTAACACTTAGCACGTATTCGTAAAATCCTTCTGCAGCCTTCTTGTCTCCAGAGCTGTCTAGGTATGTGGTCTCCAGCGCAGCATGCTCTCTCTCATGGTCCACTGGTGTGCGACAAGATAATATTAGAGCTTCTAGTGTCTATTTTTATCTCATCTGTTAATTTAGAAAAATGGTGTAGCATCACCACGGCAATCCCCTTGCTTCGAGCCGCTCTAATTTCTCACCTGGAAAAATGCAATAGCCCCTTCGTTACACTCTGCTCCCGTCCTTGCTCCCTTTCCCACAGGACTAGCCTCCTCTCAGCAGCCAGATACTTTTAAATGTCAGTCAGATCGAGTCGCACCTCTCTCAAAATCCTTCAGTGAATTCTCGTTTCACTGGTTTAAAGCCAAAATCCTTAGGGTCCAGTGCTATCCGCCTTGAGCTTCCTCTCTGATTTTCCTCTCCTCCCACCTCCCCCTCTCTGTGGCTTTCTCCACAGAGGTCCTCTGCCCCATGCCTATGCCAGGACCTGCCTCAGGGCCTTGGCACTGGCTGTTCCCTCTGACCCGGGTACCTGAAACCCAGACATCAACCTACCCAGCTCCCTCGCCTGCTTTAAATCCTGTTTAAATATCATCCTCTCAATCTGCCCCCATTATGCCCTCAGCCTCGATCTCCCTCACACACTTTGTTCATATTTCCCCTCATGGCACTTACTGACTCGTAACATGCTATATAATTTTCTTATCGATTAAGTTTATTGATTATTACCTGATTACATGAAGGGAGGTATTTTTGTCTTTTTTATTCGTGGGAATATCCCAAATGCCCATAACAGTGCCTGGAACATAACAGGAATACATTTAACATTCTCTCTCTCTCTCTCTCGATAGATAGATAGATAGGTAGATAGATAGATAGATAGATAGATAGATAGATAGATAGATAGATAAATAGATGAAAGATTGAATGGCTGTACTTATACAAATATACTACTATATATATACTACTGAAGCTATAATGTATAAAAATATTGGGATACATTATTTCTCTCTCTCTCTCTGTCTCTCATAGGAGTGCTGGAGAAAGCATGAACACTGGCTTAGATATATGGAATATGAATTTGTGGCAATCCTTAACGTGTTTCCAACTGTGTCCAGAAGAGGGCGATGGTCCCCAACAAGTCACCAGTAGCAGGTACAAGTGCTGAACATCTCATGTCTTCTGTGTTTTCAGAGTCTTGCTATTCTGTCATGTGAGTAATTATCAATGGCCCTGGTACCATAGCGTGACATAGTCGTGCTGGCACTTGGATATCGATGTCCCTGAAATTCCTACTCGGTGGGGAAGGACTTGAGAGTATCACTTTGGGGACATCAAGTGCCCTCTGCCAAGGGGGTGGGGTGCTGGCCCACGATGCCAGAGGCTTGGCAGGGCCAGGCTTTTCTTGGGGGGCCTCCCAGAGCCCCCGCTGCTCTTCGGTCCCTTCTGTTGGTGTCCTCTTCCCAGTGTGATGCCGCAAACCTTCGCGGGCTCCTCCCCGCACTCAAGACCCGACATCCTCGCAATGGCCGCTGCGTGCGAAGAACTGGTCACTTACCGCGCCCTGGGAGGGACCCTGTCTGTACTCAGTCAAATCTTTTCAACAGCCGTGGAAGGAAGGGACTTAGAAACTCATTTTACGAAGGACACCAAGAGTTCGAAGGAGTCACAGCAAGTGCTGGGGCGGCAGGCGATGCCCGCTGGGGAAGACAGTGTCCAGGCGGGTCTCGGCCCACGCTCGGAACCGGAACTGCGAACTCAGAGGTGGGCGAGCTCTGGTTCCTGCCCTGCGGACAGTCCACCAGCTAGTAACACACTCACACACACTCACCCACTCACACACTCACACACTCATCCACTCACACAACACTCCCACACACTCAACACGCACACAAACTCAACAATTTCATTATGCTCATTACAACCAATAACACACACACACACTCAACACACACTCACACTCAACATGCACACACCCCCCAACACACACACATGCTCTAGTTACACCTAATAACACACCTGCCAACACATTCAGCACACACTCAATATTATACACTCAACACGCACTTCAAGACATACACTCAACATGAACTCAACACATACTACAAAACTCAACACTATCATTACTACACTCAAGGCATACTCAACACACAGGCCTCTATAAGCATCTAGTAAGTAACAAACACACTGGCCACACACACTCAACACGCACACCTCAACATTAATACATGTCGGTCACAACTAATACACTCACACACTCAACGCGACACACTCAACATGCGATACCCCCAACAACACACACACACATGTTTAGTTGCATAAATTGGCTAACACACTCACACACAACTCAACACGCACACACACACACTCGCCCTAGTACAAGGCAGACTGTGATACACTAAAGTCGGAAGAACTGGCCAGAGGGCCCGTCACTGATCCTTTGCGGGTCTCCACGTTTTCTGCAGATAGAGCAAAGCACGTGTCCCCAGCTCCTCACGTGAGGGGTCCGGGGCACTGCTTCGCAAGCTTTACTTGCGAGATCGTTAAAAACGCACACTCTGCTTCAGCAGGTATGGAGTGGGGCCCCAGATTCTGAGTTTCTAACAACCAGTCAGGAGAGGCGGATGCTGCCGGCTCAGAGACCACACTTTGCGTAGCAAGAGGCCGGGGTGGGGTTTGGCCCGAGGCCTGTTCTTGTATGGCCGTGAATGAGTTTTATATTTTTAAAGGACCGTGGGGGAAAAAGAAGAGTCAAATATGTGACAGATCCTGTTGTGGCTCGTAAATCCTAAGACGTCCACTGTCTGCCCTTCACGGGAAAAGTCTGCAGGCTCCGGACGAGGAATTCTGGCGCCCCCTTTCTGCACTCCCTGGGAAGAGCAAGCTCTCTTCCTCCTGGCGGGTTTAGAAGACAGATCAGGCCAGCTCAACTCCGCCTTCCGACTCAGGCCACAGCCTGCAGGCCCCAGGGACTCCGAGCGCAGCGCGCGGAGAATCTGCCCTGTGGATGGCCTACGGGGTCCACTGTCACAGTGATGAAGTAAAGGGGGGTAAAGTATTTGCAAGCCCACATTTTGGCACATCTAAGCCAAACTCTGCAAAGCACTTTTTCAGTAACTGAGGTGATATTTTGGCCTCTGCCTGCTGGATTCTTACGTCTGTATCTTAGTGGCTCGAGATTGCGGGTGGAGGGCTCGTTTTGAGCCCTCAAAGCCAGCCCTTTCGTGTTTCTTCCATGCGTTTCCTCCGTGTGTCTGTCCCCTCGCTGGACTCAGGGCAGCACCACACCCTCGGCCTGGGCCGGCATTCCCGCCCTGGCTGGTGGACGACATCCCTGTGCTGCTCAATGACTCTGTGTTGGTCCATGCCACTGATGATCATACCAGAAGACTCATTGCAGCTCAGAGTCGGCCCCTGTGCCAGGAAGCTTGTCTGCATCCTGGGCCCAGACACAGCGTCTCCACCAGGAGCTTCAGGTCCCTTGCGTGCTATCTCAGCCAGCTCCTCTGGAGAGCAGTCATCAGCCACTTTGCAGCAATGGTCCCAAATCATGGAGAAGTGAGGCTGGTTTGACAAAAGCAGCAGCCATATATTTTTTGCTCTTGGGGGAGTAACCATGGTAATGAGATCCGACGAAAAACTGTTCCTTAGTGCAGGCGACACTAAAATGCACATGGCAGTTTGGGGTAGTGGAGATGGGATGCAATTTTAGATTCTGAGCTGTGCTGCATGGAACAAAGAGCATTAGAAGAGGGCCTGTCACGGACCCTCTGCAGTGGCCTCTCTCTCCAGGTCTGCACATCCTGCGGCAGGCAGAGGTTATATCCCTCAGGTATGGCGTTCTCTTTGCTTCTGACATTCTTCTACTGGCTGCACTATCGTGACAGGAATGTGCCATGAGAAAGCCCGTCTATCGTGGCAGTTTCCATGAGTATCAACAGAGCAATGACAGCGCTGAACTCAAGAAGATGCAGCTGTTCTAATCATTCCGAGTTCAAACTAGCGTCAAAATCCTCAAACCCTATGCGATAGGTGCCATTCTGGTCCCCATTTCACAGATGAGGAGACTGGGGTACGGAGCTGATGTGACATTTTATCCAAGAGGCTTGGCTGAGGGCGTGCACTCTCTCGTGTCGTGGGAGGCAAAGGTTCACTGCGAGTGAACTGCGGGGAGACCTTAGTGACCTCGAAGTCGGTGCCACGTCCAGGCATCCGGAAAGGCCAGTCTCTCTGCTCCCGGGAAAGCACAGGCCGCTGGTTATGATTTCTCTGCAGACGGACGTTCTCCCAGAGTCGCAGGGCTGGGCGAGAGCCAGCGAGAAGGACGTGGTTAACCCTGACGGCGGAGGGCATGGGGGTAAAATGGGTCTCACTTCTCTGACAGCAACGTTTCCAAGATGTGTAAAAACCCTTCGCACGTGCATACGTGCTAACCCATTCGTGAGATTTCTGTAAATCATTCTAAGGGAATAATCAAAGTTCAGAAGGCATTTCCTAACACTATGAACGGCACAGCTTTATCTATAACAGGAAATTTTCAAAAGAGCCAACAGGGTTAAGAATTGGGGATCGATCAAGCGAATAAATCTATGAAGTTAAATAATACATAGCCGGAAGTCTTATTTTTAAGAAATGTTTAGTGATGCGGGGACATATTTGTGACATAATGTTGTGTGGAAAAATCAGGGAAAAAAGTTATATACAGCATGGACTCAAATTTGTGTATAGATATTTTTATATACATGATCGAGGAAATGAACAGGATGTTTCAGAAAGATGGAATCGGGGGGCATTTTAGTTTTCGTCTCTGTACTTTTCTAATCTTAATAAGCAGAAGCTCTTATAAATAACAGTTTTGCTAACAGAGGAAATAATAGCAATAATAGTAGTAATAAAGGAACTCCTCCTATTTATTAAGTACTTACAGTGTTCTTGGCAATATATGAAAGAGATGTACCTATATTTACAATATTTTTTCTTATAAAGCCTGGCAATACGTGTTATACCTGTTTTATCAGAATGGAAACATGGACGGGGAGATTAATTGACTCGCCTAAGATTTCCTAAAAAAACAAATTATTAAAGTCAACAAGTTACACGCATTTGCGATATGCTCAAGAAATGAGAGAAACAGGCTATTAGCTTCAGGATAGCGCTGAGAGAATCACGGGAATGTGTGCGTGTGTGTGTGTGTGTGTGTGTGTGTGTGTGAGAGAGAGAGAGAGAGAGAGAGAGAGAGAGAGAGAGAGAAGCCCAAGGTGCAGGGCTCAGAAAGAGGTACCGACATTTCATATAGACTCTAGCCTTCCTTAGGCTCTGCGTTTCCATCCACTCCCTCCAACATAAACATTCTTGAATTTGCAGCCTGTTCTCAGAGTTTCCTGGATGGAAAAGCAGAGGTCACCCAGTCCTCCAGGGCGCCTGGAAGCAGAGGAACACCAGGACCACGGGATCATCTGTAAAATCCTCTCTCTCCGCTCTTTTCTTTTCCAGCTGCTCATGGTGCCTCTTGTGCCCCCGGGTCCCCATGGTCCTGCGTGAGGGATTTCACCCCCACCTCAGACTCCAGGGCTTGCTCCACGCTATAAATCTAGTTTTACTCGGCATCTGCTTCCAGCCTGAAGGCTGCCGCTTCTCAAGCCTGCACAGTCGAGAGTCTTCGCGTATTTGCACTGTCCAGATCTCTCCCCACATTACCGTGTCACTCAGCCTGCACGTGTCATGATCCCGGAGTCCCACGCTGTTCCGACCTTCTGATTGGAACATCAGTCGTGTAGCCAACAGTCCCGTCCATTTTTACCCAAACTGTTCATTAGGCGGCACAGTGTTTCACACACTTCTTTCTATCTGGAATTGTGCATCTATAAATATTTCTATTTGTGAGTATTTCCATAACACTCTATTTCAGGCACAGATCTCAGGACTTAGCTTGTATTAACATCAGCGATCCTAGGGAGAACTCTCTGAGGCCGGCGTTATCCCCGCTTTACACCCTGAGAAGCCAAAGGGGGCGTCCCTGGCCCCCTGAGATCTTGCCATTCATTAGGTGCAGCCAGGATCTGGATCCCACAGCTTCGGTTTCAAAGTCAGTGTTTTAATCATCGCACCATGCTGCTGTTCCATTCAGAATAGAACATATTCTGAAAACAGTGAGACAGGGAATCGTTATTTAAATGCAATCACAGTTAACCTCCAATTTCTCCGCTCGTGGTGCCGCAACGCTAAAGCTTTCGATGTGAAATTCTGACTGCTTCTAGGCAGAGGCGTGGCTGGGATGCCATTAAGAACTAGACTTAGTGCCTTTTCTCCCCTTTTCCTTCTCTTCTGCTACTTAAAAATTCCTATATCCTTCCTCCGTATTATTTGGTACAATTTTTCCCAGGGGGATTGTCCTCATGGTTTCGCCACCCATCTCCTTGGTGATGTTTTTCCTTCCAGCCTCCAGCCTTTTCCTGCTGTCCAGGTCTAACTGCCAAGCGCTATGCTACCCATTCCCTCCTGTGTGCTGCGCCGAGACCTGAAACTCAGCACACCCCCAACCAAGCTCACAAGTCAGTGCCTCACTTTTCTGTCTCATCAATGGCATCATTGTCATACTGTCGCCAACTCAGAAACCTCGAGAGTCAGCTGTGACTCTTGCTTTCCCCCTGCTCCAGCATCTCTTAAGCATCCCCTTTCTGTTAATTTTGATCTCTTCTGTCCTTGGAAGCAACACTTTTCTAGCTCACATGCCTTGCGGTGGTGCATCCTTCTCCTGAGATGGGCGGGCGGGTCAGGACGAGAAAGGGGATGTGATGTGGAAACAGCGATTAGCATGATGTGCTTTGAACATGGAAGAAGGGGCCACTAGCCACGGAATGAAGGCGGCCTCCAGATACTGAAAAAGGCAGGGAAACAGACTCCACCCTAGAACCCCCAGAAGGAGACACAGCCCTGCTGACTCCTTGATTTTTAGCCTAATTTATGTTCCCCCAAAATTCATGTGTTGAAGTCCTAATCCCCAGGACCTCAGAATATGACTCTATTTGGAAACAGGGTCTTTAAAGAGGCAATGAGGTCAAATGAGGTCACTAGGGTGGGACCTAACTCAATATGACTGGCCACCTAATAAGAGGGAGAGACATCAGGATTCCCCTCAGAGAGGGGAGACCACGTGAAGACACAGGGGGAAGATGGCCACCACCATCCAAGGAGAGAAGTCTCAGAAGAAAACAGCCCTGACAATACCTTGATCTTGGACTTCCAGCTTCCACAACCATGAGATAATAAATTTCTGTCGTTCATGCTGCCCATTCTGCCCATGGTATGGCAGCCTGAGCAAACCAGTACGTGGCCGACCACCAGTTACTTCAGGTTCTTGGTGGCAGAGTGGAGGCTGGATCCCAGGAATCCTTCCTGCCACTTCAGGCCACTTTTCTTCCTGCTCAACTATGAAGCAGTGGATACAAATTTCCTAGGTTCTAATCAGCCTCCACCAATCACTAGCTCTTCAGACTTGGACAAGGTCTCGTATTCACTAGGTGCTTGTATTTACAGCATCTTTCTGTGCTACGATGAAGATCAAACGAGTAACTGTAGACACAGGAGGTGCTTGGCATGTAGTCCTCATTCAGTGAAACTTGGGCATTGTTTCTGATCTCTATATCCCAGACTAAGAGAAGACTAATGGAGTTTTCCAGCAAAATCCCCGAGAGCCTTCTCTTGAATGTTGATCGCTTAAAAAAGTAAATACAGAAAAGGGGAAAAGGAGGCACAAAATCGCCAGTGCGAAAACTTGACAAAAGGGGGAAAGTCTCTTTCCTCATGTGAGGTATTAAATTTTGCAGCAAAATCTCTCTACCATATCAGCTATAGAATCTGTAATCATTTGCAGGGGTGGAAACTATTATTCATCAATGTCACTGTCATCAAATAAAAGGTTAAATGCCTACAGAGACACGGTGTGGTCTAAGGACGCTTGCAAAGAACCTGTAATTGGTACCCTGCCATTCACATCAGCCAGAAAGTAAGCACTCGTGATTCTGGCTGAACATTTTATGATTTTCATGAACCTTGAAATGTCTGACCAAGGCAGTCCTCCCCTCTCTCTTGTCCAGCAATGTCCTGAGAAGCGCTTCTCCTCCGATAGGATACTCAGAGCTCTGTGAGGATGTCCTCGGTTCCCAGAGAGCCTGAAGGAGTCACTGTGAGCCTGTCATCTAGGCTTCAGGATCCAGAGTGGCAAGCCCAGGGCCGTAAATGTACAAGTGTCTGTCTGTGCAGCTGGGAAAGTTAGACCCCATCTTCTCCTGTCTCAATGTTTTGTCTTTTCTGAAATAAATCCCTGTGCTCACCACAGTGAGACAGAGAAAGAAGTGCATAAGCCAGTGGGCTGTACTCGGCCGCTCCAGCAAACCCATCAGAACCAGCCGTGTGCGGCCACCACCTGCTAGAGCAGATTAATGCTAAAATCTGGGACATTCCGCATCAGAAAACACATGTTTCAGAATTAAAGAGCAATGGACTACTCTTTAGCTCTCTCTTCTGGTGATTTTCAATATCCGTTTTATTTAACTACAAACAGGATTATCAAATTTAATCTTTTTATCATAAATTTAAAAAATATATATCCTCAGGATAGCTTCATGAGCTTTGCTTGCACCCCCTGGGCGACACCGTTAGTTGTAAAAGGAGTTGAATGCCAGGCTAAGAATGTAGGTTGCATTTAAGTCACGCTGATTACTCATGACCCGTGGTAGTTGTTAATTCTCTATTACTTGCATTTATTCATTCATTCGTTTTTTCATTCAATGCATATTTTGAGGATTTACTCTGAGCCAGATGCTGTGCTGAGTCTTAAGAATTCAAAAATTAATAAGCTAGAGCCCCTAGCTGGAAAGGGATTTACAGTATGGTAGGAAAATAACAATGATTGTACAGAAGCTTCTTACCCACCGTGGGCTCTGGCGAGCTCCTTCCCGCTTGGCCCATCTCCTCCTGGGCATGAAGGTCAGATCACGGATCAACTATGAAAGTCCTCCTCTAAAAAGCTGAAGGGCATCCTGGGTGTGCGTCTTGGAGGGTTCACTTCAGGGGTCATAACCCTGCCCTCCCCAAGGAGCCAGGACTACTCAAGTTGCAGCTCCTTGCCCAGGCTTGGCTTCCAGGCTGGGCGTGGGGAGTGTGGGGAGGGCTGGGAAGGAGACAGATGAGAGGAAAGAAGAGAAAAAGGGATTTCCTTTCGTGAGAGGAAGAGGTTGTGGCGAAGAGACCCAGGATGGCCTTGTGGGATCTTCTAAAAAAGTTACAGTTGCCACAGTTATTTTCCAATAGTTCTTACTGTAGGTTTTGAATAACAACTTCCGTAGTATATAAACACCATTTCTCACTTATTATTACTGTTTTATTTAATAAAATTATCTGGGTAGAGACACACTCCAAGGACAGGACTTCTTAAGTAGTGAGCATTGCATTTTGTATAAAGGATTTATGAAGATACCTACGAGGCTTTAGGGAGGACATGGTAGAAATATATATTCTTTCATACTTGACATGGATGACATGGACTCACTCACTCACTGAAGAGGACTTTTTTTAAATGACACGTGCCAAGGAAATCAAAAGAGTAAGATATAGCCCCGATGCGTCAGAGGGTCACAGTAGTAAGACAGACAAGCAAAGGGACCGTTATGTTTCGGTGTGAAAAATGACAAGGGCTAGAAGCCCAGTGTCCTGTGGGGCATGCAGAGAGAGCAGAGCTGCCTGAGCTACAAAATGAAGGTCCATTGGTTGTAATCTGGGTAAATGGTACAAGGCTTTGGCATGTGTAAAGGCCAGGAAGCAAGGTCCGTTCTAGGATCTGTTGGTGGAGTTGAAGGTCAATAGGGATCATGCCCAAGATGAAATCAGAGCAATAAGGGTCAGAGGACACGCAGCCTTGCAGGCTCACCTACTTTGGGAGCTCCCTTACTGAAAGCTTTCTGAAAAAAGTCTTATACTTGGCAATCTTTACTTAGAGCTACTTGATCTCTCTGCCTCTCTTACCCAAGGAAGTGCCACCTCCGCTGCCCACACCGAGCTTTCTGGTCTTTATCATTTCCACAGTCAGAGCTGCGGAAAAGAGCATGGCGTTTCCCTCTGATGACTCCCTGGGTTTTCATCTTTCGCTCCCAACTAATCTTTGACGTCTTCAAAGGCAGGCGCCACATCCCCTACAACGAGCTGGAAAAACTAAGCAGGAATCTCTTATGTCAGCCTCTGATTCTATTCCACCAGGAATTGTGGGCCTGAGGGTGTAGCTCTTGGGCAGTCTGGGTTCTCTCCTGGCTATCGTGGTGGCTTCATTCTGCCCTCGTGCTACTCCCAGATTGGTAGGCTTGGAGCTACATCCTAGCGTGGCCCTTGATGAATGTATGGCTAAAGGCAAATTACTTAGCCTCTTTGTGCCTCAGTTTCTCCATCTGTAAAAGCAGTTAATAATAAAACACAGTGGGAATGTGCATGACTGTACAAGGCAGTAAGGTGACTGGTCTGATTGAACAAATTCTCTCCTCTGCGGTGGCTTGTGTGATTTGTCGACTTAATGGCTTATCTTCAACACTTGTCCTTCATGTATGATGCATGAAGGACCCCCTTTTTTAAAGGGGGTCTTTACTTGCATGATTTCTCTCCAGGAACTAGGAGATATTTTAGAGAAAGCCTTTCCTTTTATTGATGGGGAATGAAGTTCCCTGAAGGAAAGAGACAGCATCAACTTTGTAGAATGTACAGGTGATTTCTCCAGCATTCATGTCAAAGTTTTTCCTACCCAGGTAGTCACCAACAGCTGGTGCTGTCTCTTGATAATTGTTGAGGTCTTAGGAGCTTATCAGTTATTGAATAATTGACAAGTTCTCCGTCATAACTTCCTGGGGGCAGAGACAGAATTTCAGTGAAGCCTCTCCTTCTGTGACATGACTAATGAATACAAATGAAAACTAACCTCCGCCTCTGGAGGATTAGGTGTGCTTTACGGTGCAGATCTATTCTCTATGAAGTACTTGAACAAAGGTCATCAAAGAAAAGAACATCTTCCTGCCAAAGCTGTTTAAACTTCTTAAGCTAAGATAGTGTTAAGTAGTAAAGATAGTCTAATCTTTGGAAACAAAAATATTTTTGTTTAAATCCCAGCCCAATCACTTGTTGGCTGTGTAACCTTGTGCTTGTGCTTAGCGTAAACAGTCTAAACCTAAGTTTCTTAAACTGTAAGACAGGAGCAATAACTGCTTCCTAACTCACAGAATTGTGTGGCATCAAATAGAAAAAGTAAGTGTACAATATTCTGGAGGAAATTATTAGGTATATAGTATGTAAAAACCCTTAATGATTAAGGGTTTAGGGCAAACTGGCAAATAAAGGTCAAGTATAGAATGATATCAAATGGATATTCCTTAATGCACGGTGGCTGGGATGGTAGGCACTCTACAATTATTAGCTTTATTGTTCCCGCACTCCATAAAGATTCATCGAGTGACCACTCTACATCAGTTACTCAACCATAGACCTGTTAGGATGTCAAACATCTAAACACTTAAAGGCAGAATAGAATGTGTGAAGCCTGAACCTTTTAATATTAGCTCTTGCTCAACTATATTGCTTTGCTCAAGATCGGTATTCATTTATCAATACATACCCTTTGAAAGCAGTCATTGAGATAGCAACTAAGTCACTTGTTTGCACAAGCATCTGCCTGAATATCTTTGTCTTGTCTTCACAAATCTAATGTGAGGCATTGCTATATGTTTGGGTGTGGGTCAGACCCATACACTTACTATCTTTCTTACGTGACTTGTCACCAGTGGCCCTGAAATAGCTTCTTGTGATTATTGTTTTACTTTCCATGTTCTCATAAGAACAACTCTTTAAGAACCTGTAGAACCCTGAGCAAACACCAAACTCTGAAGATATACTTGGATGCTGGGCTTGTTTCTTTTTGAACACCTGAATAGTATTTGGCCACTTAATTGGTAATAATTGCTTATCTTAGAGGGGGCATCCACAAAATGTTACTCATTCTTGAAAGCTTCAGAGATCTTTGACAACTGTACAGTTGTCACATTTGCCAGTTCTCACTGTCTGGGAAACATGCAATCTTTCAAGACAGACAGGGGCTGTGGCATAAGAATTACATTTTGCCTTTGTCCCCAGATTCTGGTAGAGGAATCCTAAAACCTTTGGAATTTCCTGAGTGATAGCAGTGTTTTTTGTTATTCATAAAAACCCCTTTGGATCACATCTGAGTTTATGCTAATAAAGTAATTGAGAGTGGGGCCCCCAGATAACTTCAGGATAGGGCTGGTCACCAGAAAGACCAGTGATGAGAAGGTTGAAATTTCAGACCCACCCACTGACCTCTGGGAAGTCAGGAGTGGCTGAAAGTTGAGCTTTTAAAAACTCTTGACCAATGAGATTTGATGAACTTCCAAACTGGTAAGCACATCCATGTGTGGGGATGGTGGTGCATTCCAGCTTTATGGGGACAGAAGCTCCTGTAGTTGGGTCTTTTCCAGACCTCACCCTAAGTACTTCTTAATCAGGTATTCATTTGTGTCTTCTATAATAAACCAGTAAACATAAGTAGAGTGTCTTTCTCAGTTCTATGATTCTATCAAGTGGTGAAATCTGAAGAGGGAATCATGGAAACCCCCAAGTTTTAGCCAAGTTGCACTGGGAACCCACTACTTGTGATTGGTGTCTAAAGTCAGGGCATTCTTGGGGGACTGAGTCCTTAACTTGCAGGGTCTACTTAGTGTCAGAATTGAGTTGACTTGTAGGGCATCCAGTTGGTGTTCACAGAGAATTGATTGTTGGTGGCAGAAAACACTCAGGGGCTAAAGTTTCCCCACCACCTTTGATCTCAAATCCTCCATACCCATTTTTGTGGCTCTCGAATTATTCAGCATTCCTTTTCCTTTACCGAAAATACAATTGCAAAATAGAAGTCAAGTTTTCCACCTTGCCTATCGTGATTCATCAATATCAACTATTACCACCAAGCAATGGATCTATCCCAAATTTGACTAAGTTCTTACTCCTAATGTAAAAAGTCTTACTGGTTATCTTTATTATTTGGGGGGAACATTCCTTCTCCTAGGGATTCTATTTTCTGGATTCTACTCTACAGATCTCTGTTCACTTCTCAGGTCTCTCTTGCTCTATGACGCTCCTGTCCCCCAATCTCTAGTAATATGTCCTATTTAAAGAAAGTGGAACTTAGGCTTACACAGCGATATATTTAATGGTATCTGAAGCTCAAGTGAAGAGAGGAAGCTGAGAGATTTATCTGGCCTTTAAAACGAGGTTCAATAAGTTTATATCTAAGATTTAAACTAAAAAATTTTACTTCAAAAAGAAAGCTGTTATTTAATGATTCGAGTGTATCAGGGTTTCTTTTATTAAAGTAAAGGAGTTTAAAAGTCAAGAGCTACACACTGAGAGGAAACATGCTCCCAGAAACAGCTCCCAGATGTGTCCCCGGGTCAGCAAATATTGTGATTAAAATTGCTTCTGTCAAGTGAAAAGTTCTTAATGAAAAAAACCCTGTCTCTCAGCTCTTGTGATCAAAATCTTTCCATCCTGATGCATTCTCATTGCCAGCATGTCTCCCACTCTAGTCTAATAAATAGGTTTTTCTATCACCTTTGCAATCAGCTTCCCTAATGGCAGGAGACAAAGGCAGAACTTCCTCGAAGCTCCATTTTCTTTAACATGTTCCCATTTCTATAATCTCCTGATCCCTCACTCAACCATTCACTCATCCATTAATTAAAAAACTCATTACTTTATTCCGTAATTAAGAATATAGTAAATATCTACTGTATTCCAGGCACTACCCAATGTGAATACAAAAGTAACCAGCATAATTGTGAAGGTGGTGGCTGGATCAATCCCCGTATACAGTACAGTTCTCTAAGTCCTGTGGTAAGGATGGACAACGTGCTTAAGGAGCACAGAATAGGGAATGTGCAAACATGGCAACTTAGGATCTTCAATGGTAAGGCGTTCTAAGGATAGAGAATGACATTAGAGGTAAAGGGAAACCCACATGCAAAGGTCCAGTTCTATGAGGAAGTGTGACAAGGTCCAGGAGTGGTGAAAAACTGAATAATATAGAAGATGGGATATAGAGAGTGAACCACTAGAATGACTAATGAAAAAATTTGATGATATCAAGTATTGGCGAGGACCTGGCAAAAGTAGGGTCTTCTCACATTACTGGTTGAAATGTAAAATGGTATAACTATTTTGAAAACAGTTGCATAGTTTTTCAAAAATTTAATTCACACATGCAACCTGATCCAGTAATTCTACTTATAGATATCTACCCAAAAGAAATAAAAAAAAAATTCACTCAAAGACTTATACGCAAATACTCACAGTATCTTTCATAACAGTGATAAACTGGAAACAATCTGTAAGTCCATCAACTGACGAATAGGTAAATAGAATATGGCCTATCCTACAACAAAATGCTACTCAGAAATAAATAGGAACAAACTGCTGATACATGCTGCAACATGGATGGACCTGAAAAATATTATGGTAAGTGAAAACTGCCAGACACAAATAGACCAGACTGTATGAGTCACATGAATTTTGCAGAAAAAGCAAATCTGCAGAGGCCGAATGCAGGGCAGTGGTCGCCTGAGCAAGGAGTGGAAGCAAGCAAGCAAGAGGGAACTTTTTGGGATGATGGAAATGTTCTAAAACAAGATTGTGATGATGGTTTGCGTAACTCTATAAATTTACTAAATATCATTAATAAACAGTCATAATAGGTATATTCTGTGGTATGTAAATTATATCTTGATAAAGCTTTTTTAAAAACTGTAATATAAAAAAACACTCTTTTATCTGTGTATTTGCTGGGCCTTTTTGGTGTGACCACATTCCTGATACAGTAGGTAGTAGTTTGCTCCAGATCCTGAATCCAAGATGAGTCTCCTTTCTTTCATCCATTATTCTGCCTTCCCCATTCTAGCAAGTTTAGTCACATTGATGGGATTAGTACCCCCATAAAAGGGACCCCAGAGACCTCCCTGGCCCCTTCTACATAATATGTACACATGCCTATCCTTGGGATAATGTAAAATACCCCACCGGATTAGACACTTAGAGGTGAAATTCCTGGAGCAAACGTCTTCATTCTTATATCACCACTGGCCAGATAGAAAAGTTCTTATGTCTCCTCACCCATGCCAAGGCTGACTGAAGCAGACTTCACATTTTCCAATTAACTGAGAATAGAATCATATTTTATGGGTATTTAAAAGTACATTTGGGGGGTGATTATAATGAAATAGAACATGTTTCCTCTGTTTATTGGTCATTAAAATATCTCTCCCCATGACTCGCCTGTTCTAGTTTTTTGACCACTTTTCTACTAGGTCATTTGTCTTTTTTCCTATTGATGTATGCATGTCAGCAGTACATCCCTGACCACACACAGCAAGATTTAAGGGTGGTCTTCCCGAGCTGCAAGTCCTTTGGAAAGGCCACCCCTCCCCCAACTATAATGCCACCCTTCTGAATTCTAAAAAGAGCTCTGTTAGAGTTCTATGTATTAGTTTCCTGTGGCTGCTATAACAAATTCTCACAAAGTTAGTCACTTAAAACAATAAAAACTTATTTTCTGACAGTTAGAAGACAGAAGTCTGAAATGAGTCAGAGAGGCGTCACCAGGACAGGTTCCTCTGGAAGCGGTGGAGGAGAATCTGTCTCCTTGCATTTCATAGCATCAGGGAGTTGCCTGCGTTCTGTGGCTCGTGACCCCTTCCTTGCATCATATGGCCTTAACTGCCTCTGCTTTTGTGGTCGTGTTGCCTTCTTCCTCTTGTGTTGTAAAATCCCCCTCTGTCTCTCTCTTAAAAGGACATTTGTGATCACATTAGGCCCAGCTGGATAATTCAGGACGATCTCCCCATCTCAAAATCCTTAATTGAATCGCATCTGCAGAGTCCTTTCTGCCACATAAGGGAGCGTGCACGGGTTCCAAGGTTAAGGACCTGGATATCTTTGGCAACTATTATTAATATGTCGTCACTGCTCCCATCAGGACTTAAGGGAGTGTACCCATCTAATAAGATCACCATCCATCCACTGATGGCGACAGTCAGACAGAGTTAACTGCATCAATGGATTATTGCCAGAAGAGGAAGAACTGAGCAACACTAGTAAGACAAAGCCATGCCCCCTGATCAGAGGCTGCCTCACAATAAAGGGTCTGGAGAGGATGAGCACAGGCTTCGGCTGTCCTCCCTCCCTCTGCAATGCCACATCCAATGTGCTCCCTCTCCCAGGTCTGGAACCACTGATGACTACATGGAGCACCTTGAAAGAAGAGCACCCCAAATGTAGTCTTGGCCAGAGCCCTATATTCTTGAAACATAACCAGACCCAAAGTCAGAGACCTCTTGGGGGAGGGTCCCATCAAAACCAGGCACAAGACATCCATTTTGTCATTATCAATAAACGATGTTAACAAGCTAGTAAAAACTGTCCTCAAGCTCACCTTGGTCCCAGGCTTACAAGCAATATTATTAATCAGTACATTTCACATCTTGACCATGGGTCAGCACCATGACAGTAATTAACACCTGAGGTTGATGCCAGGTTTATTTGAATTAATCCTCAAATCACAACCACCTGTCGCAAACTGTAAACATCCCTAGGTCCCATCCCAAGATGAAGACTGGTGTTGTAACTGATTACCCATCTTCTCCTAAAAGATAATCAGGAGTAATACAACACGTCGGCCCACCCAGGTCAGAAATTCAAGACACCCTGATCATCCACCATTCCCAGGACTTTAATCTTACATAGTTCATACATTCTGTAATCTAATTCAATTGCCCACCCTTTCTCGAACTCCCCAAAGCTTTTATCTGCCCTCCTGGAGCTCATTGCCTGTCATCAGTAAATTCACCTCTATTCTAAATTGCCTCTAGGACTTAGTGTAGCTGAAATATGGATATATCCAAAGATTTTCCCCCGACCCAGAAACTTTCTCAAGTGAGTGCTGTTTTTTCTCTTACCTCCATGAATTGAACGGTCTAGAGGGAGGGTAAGTGGGTAAGCGTATTTGTGACTTTTTATTGCCACTTTTGAAAAATTCTATCTGATCTAAAGTGCCTTCCATCTCCACTCCAATTGTAGTGTCTTCCCTTATCCTGATTACTTCCACTCTACTAGCTTCTTTTTCTTCCCTTTCCATTCCTCTTCTCATTTCGACAGACTGCCTATGTGATCTCATCCAGCCCCACATTTATATCTTTTTCTAAGATGTTATACCTTCAATTTTCAATTTGACATTTCTGCTTAGATTTCTATTGGGTACCTTAAACTTAACTTGCCTGAACAACTCTTGATAACCGTCCTGCCCAAAGAAACAGCTGTCTCCCCCTGAGATTTTCCCATTTCAGAAAGTGCTATCACCATTTAATGAATTTCTTGAGCTAAAACCCTTGGAGTCCTCTTTGATTTCTCTTTCCTCATCTTCTATATCTATCAGGAAGCACTGTTGGTTTTATCTTCAAATATATCCCATAAACACTGACTTTTCTTCATCTCCAGTGCTGCCTCTGAAGTCATAGTCACCATCATCTCCGGTCTATGTATTTGCAATGCCATCTAACAAACGTATTGTAATGGCTTCTAGTCTTCACCTCTCAGAATCACTTCTCCATGCACTTGGCAAAAACATTTTTTGTTTTCCAAATTGAAATCAGATGATGCATTCCTTGCTCAAAATCCTCCCATGGATTCACATGACACTCAGAATAAAATCCAATGCTTTTCCAAGGTCTGTGGGTCACAGTATGCATCAAAACTTGTCCAAATTGATCAGGTTCATCTCTTGTGAATTTCACATCGCTTACTCCATTTGTCTCCTTGCTGTACCTTCAATATATCTGTGTTTCTGCCTCAGTACCTTTGCATTTGCTGCTGTCTCTTCCTGAGATGTTCTTCTTCCACAGGTTGGCATGACTGGATCTCTCATTTCATTCAGATTTCTGCTCACGTGTCACCTCCTTAGAGAAGACTTCCCCTGAGAGTTCTTTGTATATTTTGGATAAAAATCTTGTGCTAGTTCTTCTAAAGTATGGGATATCTTTTCCTTGACTGGGGTTTTTATTTTCACATTGGTAATAGCATACTCTGAAATACAGAAGTTCTTAATTTTAGTGTGCTCATATTATCCATTTTGCCATCATAGAGTTTTGTTTTTTGGGTACCATTTAACAATCTTTCTCTTTATCAACACCTTGCAATTTGGACTCATATTTTGAAACAGTCGCCCTGGGTGCTGCACCTGCACCCAGTGAGGGTTTTGTCAGTGAGTAAGAGCAGGACTGGTGCTGGGACACACTGAAGTATATTTATTGCTTCCAGTATGTCAGAGCCAACTACCAGTATGTGGCCCTCACATATGCAGCATAAATACACAGATGTCAGAGGCAGTGGGATACAATAATAGTCACTAAATTGTTGGGTACTACCAAGTGCTGGTCAGTACCTAAATTTCATCATATAATCCTCACGACAACTTCATTTCATGGATATTTTTATTGCCCCTGTTCTAAGGATGAAGTAACTGGAGGTCAGAGAAGTTAAATGACTTGGTCGATGTTTTGTGGCTTAAAAGAGAAAAAGTCCGAAAGTGAAGCCAGTTACTGGGTGATAAATTCCAAGCTTTTAAACATCAAATCGTGATGGTACTTCTCAGGGTCCAGGAGTTCAGATCTTGACCCAAACATTTATCATAGATAAGTCACTTCTTTTCTCTCAGTTTTCTTGCTTGGAAAACGAAGATGATGATCTGCACCTGTTACACATCACCAGGTTTTTATGGGGATCAAACCCAAATATATAATGTATATGATTAGGCTTTAAAACATATCATGTGCCAGATAAATGTTAGGTGATTTTTCTAATTACAAAGGCACCAAGTATAACTACACAGTAAGGTAACTAAAGTTATAAAAAATGCACAAAAATTTATTGTTGTCTGATTAAAATTTGTTACCTTGGTTATATATTTGTCCAAGATTATATATTTGTCCAACGATCCTACCTGTCTTTAGTAAACATATCCTTTTGAGTGTTATCAGTGGGGAAGATTATGGGTCATACATTGATTTATATTAAACATTAACAGCCAAATGTTATTTAGAGTCAATTCTGGTGATCAAGAGAGAGAAAGCTAGCGAAGAGGAAGAAGAAATAAGCAATAAAGTTCCTTTTCTTGTGTGACTTTTAAATAGGCTCAAAACATTTCTCCAAACATAACCCAAATATTGAGTCACAAAGAACTGTCGAAAGGGGTCCGCATTGGCCACACCTCTCCTCCTGAGATGGGCTTCGCCTGTGTCTGCATAACTCAGCGTCGTGGGCGACCAAGGTCAACCCTCCTTCACTGTGGAAATCTCTGAAGCAGTCTCCAGCCGTCCGAGCCTCTCCATGCACGTCTTGGTCCGTGCAGCCTTGGTGAGCAAGTCATCTCCAAAATCAGTCTGTGCCACTGATTTGAAATGAGATCCTCTATATTCAGCCAAAATTGGTATTCTTGCAAATTCTACAATCGTCCTGAAGGAACAGGGATGTCTTTTGAGATTTCATATAACGAAGTATTTGAGATCATGGGTTTTTAACTCAGAACTGGATTCAAATCCCAACTTTCCTATTTTTCTAGGGTTGATCTTGGGCAACTTGCTGCTCTTGCATAAGCCTTAGTTTTCTCACCTGCACAATGGGGGGTGATAATGATAGAAACCATCTTATCAGGTGGTCATAAGTCTTTAACAAGACATCGCATACCCAGACCCTAGCCTAACAGCAATATTATGCAATTTAGCAAAGGATTATCCCTTTTTAAGACTCTTTGCTACCTTCTTGGAAAATTACCATAATAACTATCTAAATCTGAAACATAATGAACAACTTGCTTGCTCCAAGGGACTGTCCTTGCTATAAAGGGCTTGAGGCACAGTGTCCAGCCTTTGGCACTCCCCCCACACATGTCTGCCACTCTTATTGCTCTAGTTCTGGGCTACTGAACAGGTCCATCTCTCTATGGTCATGGCTCCAGCAGTACTTTTGTCGCAGATGGCCAACAAGTCTCTCTGTCATCTTGGAAAGGTAAGAATAGCTGGGGAGAACGAATCACAATAATCACTTTACTGTGCAGTGTTTATTTAAAATGAAAAGTGGAACAGTGATGGGAATCTTTGCCTTCATCACCGCATGAGACTTGAAAACAAAGACTATCTCAAAACGTTTAGTTACTGAAAAGTGAACAATCAAAGCACAGAAATATGAAAGCAAAAATGCTTTTGGACGATCTTATTTAAATGGTAATTGGTTGTCAAGGGAAACTAATGGATCTGATCACTCAAAGCATTTCTTTTAGTACCACCTGTTGAAAGTGCATTACATGTCGGGAATGTGTTAAGTGCTTTTCTTATGCATTATCTTGTCTGTGACCCATAACCTATTCCTCCTCAGGTCTTCTCCGTCTCAGTAAATGGCCAGACTATTCACTAAAGTAGGACTGGGAGGTCACCTTACCATTCTCTCTTTCCCACACTCCTATTATCCAATCTTTCATCAAGTTCTGGCCATCATATATGAAAAATATATGAAAAATGCATGATTCTCTCTCTTTCTCCAGTGCCACCTTCCTGGTTCAAGTCTTCGACTTCTTACCCTCAGACATTTATGAAAAATGCCCAAAATATATGAAAAATGCATGATTCTCTCTCTTTCTCCAGTGCCACCTTCCTGGTTCAAGTCTTCGACTTCTCTTCCTAATCTGCTAGGATTTGCCTCCTAACTTGTCTTTTAACACCTACTCCGGCTCCTCTGCTGTCCACACTCTAGACAGAAGCCAGATTACTTACAAATGTAGATCGGACAAAGCCATTCTCTTGCTTGATACTTTCAACAGCTTTACTTGGCCCTTAGAATAAAATCTAAACCCTCCCAGGTCTCCAAGGCCCCGTGTGACCTGACTCTGACCCTCTTCTCAACTCACCTCATCACTGTCCTCCTTGGCCACTGCTTTTTGGCCCCCTGGCCCTCGGGAAGAACTAGGCAGCGCCAGGACCTGAAGGTTCGTCCTTCTTCCACCTGAATCTCTTTCCTCAGCAGTTCCTTCTCACTTCTAAGGTTTAGATTCAATGTCGTCTTCTCGAACAGGTTTTTCTACCTTGCACTGTCTAAAGTATGTCCTCCCGTCATTGTCTGCTAAAGCACCCTTTACTGTGTTCAGAGAGTTCATCGCCGTCTGTAACCATGGGTTTCGTTTATTTGCTGCTTTCCTACTCTGTGTCTTTTCCTATAAAATGTAAACTCCAAGAAGGTAGGAATCTCGTGTGTGCTTCTAAGCTTCTAGCACAATGCCTAGAATATAGAATGTACTCTGTGCATATCTGTAAAATGAGTACATGAGTATTTCCTTATAACTTTCTTGTAACATAAATATCGTGTAGTCTCTTTTGGCCAGGAAGTAAACACTGATCAGTTTGACTTTTCAAACTGAGCCTTTATCTACCATTCTATTCTGCATAAATGTTCATGTGTGTGTGTGCGCGTGTGTGTGTGCGTCTGTGTTAGCCGTACATGTTTCAGAGAGAGTTATCAGATACAATAGCACTAGGTTACCACAACTGTCAACTATAGAACCCCTGGCATTTATCTAAAACAAATGGAATTAAATAAAATGAAAATGAAAATTCAAATAAAATAAAATTACATAAAGGCTAAGATTCAACTTCAGGTATTTACCACACAATCTGGAGGGAATCAGACTGTGTGGTATTTTTGTTCGAGAGGCAAATTTGAAATCCCAGAGTCTGATTTTCATAAACATTAAGTTTTTGGCCATTTTGGTTTATTCACTTCTTTACTACCTCATTTATTTCTAAATAGTATTTATGTTGTTTGGTTGGTTAATTGGTTGATTTTCTTTGATAAGCAGCTTTTTAACTTCATTTATGCACTATTTTGTTTTTAAAAACAGCCTTTCCTCAATGTGGTCATTCATTCATTCAGTCAATCAAGAATAATAAATGAAGCATATGCTGTGCACCAGTCTGCTGGGTGCAAAGCACCCAGTTCCACCTAAAAGTACTTCCTGATATTCTGGTTATTAGATCACTAGCATTCATTGCATTAAATCTGTATAGCAGGTACGCCAAGAAAAGTAAACAGCTGATATTCAACCTTTGACTGACACATATAGGCTTCGAGTTCCACAGCCAATTCAAGTTTTTAAAATCGAAGTTTATTAGAGTCAGGCTTTCCTGAAGGGGAAAGTGGATTTTTGGCTTTGCTTTTGTTTTCTCATGGTGAAGGGTAAGTGCTCTAGGACCCAGGACGTGATTGTCTTGTAAGTTCAAATAGAAGAACAAAATACCAAATATTCCATAAGATGTTTTTTAAATCTAAAGGAACCAGTTGGTGAGAAAAAGCAAATTCGAAGAATACAACTAGAATTAATTGCTGCTGTGAAACTGAAAGAGGTCTCTGATATAAACCCAAGCTTTATGTTAAGAAATATTGCCTAGTTTCTGTTTTTGATTGCCCAACTATTTTTGATTATTTTTAATTTCAGTGATGAATTCAATGATGAATTCAATAATTTAAGATCGAGGTTCAACTGGTGCTTAAGTAGAAATTACTAAATGAAGTGTCTAGGATGATAATAGATAGATAGATGATAGATGATAGAGAGATGATAGATGATAGATAGATAAATAGATACATAGATACATAGATACATAGAGATAGATGATAGATAAACGACATTTGTATAAAACTCACTCTGTGCAAACTCTGTTCTAAGCACGCTGGATAGATCACCTTCTTTTGTTCTCGAAACAACTCTATTAAGTAAAGAACACTATCGTCATCATTTCAGAGATGAAGAAAACAATGCATGAAGAGAACAAAGGTTACACAGTGATCTTTGGTGGGGCTGGGACTCAAACTCAGGTAAAATGGCTCCAGCATTCATACCCATAACCACTCTCCCCTACTACCTCAGAATGAGCCTGAAGGCAGCTACACACCGTACAGCCAGTCTGTGGCAGGTAATGCATGTGCTCAGGGAAGAACACAGAAATGTCTGAGGGTAAGTCAGCCAACCTGGACAGGCCATTGGAAGAGGGTTACAGAGGATAGAGAATGACCCACATGAACAAGGTTACCAATTAAGAGACAGAATGTAGAGTTTTCTGTCAACAATGCAGCGATAGATAAAGAACGAGAGTTTTTCTGAGAAAATGCCAACATAGATACATGTTGATAACTACAGGCCAGAAGTCTTCTCCTCAATTTTCAGATAATAAGTAAACCTGCTAACGCAAACCTAAACTAACAAATAAAGAGAAATTCCTAAGATTAGATCATCCTGAGGCAAACTCAGGAAAGGAAAAGAAGGAAAACACTGAATCGACTTACAGTTTCTCAAGAGACTCAAAATTAAGCCAGAAGTGATTGAATGTTTTTCTTGAGTTGATAAAATTAAGTTAACTTCTCCCAAAGCAGAATGTTGGTGGTTCCAGAGATAAATTAAATTTAGTCAGAAAGAAATAAAATAAATGATATCTTTATTAGTGAGACATTTTGACTGAAATTTATACCTATCGCATTTATGCCTACTTAAATATTATTTTATCTGCTTGCCTTCTTCTTCACTAGGCAGTTGGTGGCGTTTCTCCAAACATCCTTGGTGCTTCACTTATATCTTCACAATCATCCTTATCATATGGCATTATAATTTAGGTCTTCGGATATTATTCAACAGTAATATCTTTCAGAACAGGGACCCATTTCTCTTTTCCTTTCCTTTCTTTTTCCTTCTTGATTTCTTTCTTTCCTTTATTTCAGAATATTTTCTCCTACCTAGTACTTGGTGCATTACATAGGTGGTCCACAGATCACTTTTTTCCAACCAGATGAGAGTATAATAGCTGATTGAGACCCTCTCTTATCCTTAACTCTCTGAACACTGGGCTTCAGGAATGATACTTACTACCTGGTTGGCAGGAGAACAGTGCTCTGAAATTGGATGGCTCCGCCATCAGGATAGGGCCAGTCTGGCTGTCGGAGGGAAGCAGAGGTGGTGGTAAGGAACTGACAGCAAGCTGGACCCCAGAGACCTTTGATAATGGCTGCAGGTCTATGTGGCTATTATTTTTTTTCCATTGTTAACTTATGATCTTGCTGGGGGAAAAAAATACCTCCAATAAACAATGAAGGTTAAATATTATTATTGTAAAAGGTTTACTATTAAAACACCGGTCCATTCAGATAAGATATTATTATTGGTGCAGAACTCCTTGAAGAGGTTTTGCCAGTAGTACCTATGTGTTTGTCTGTGTACATTTTTAGAAAGCAGATACCTAAATGTAGGTTCTTATCCATATGATATAGTCATAAAAGCAATTGCATAAGACTTCTGTTTTTGACTATGGTGGAATAACTAAACTGGTCTAGCCCTCCCAATATAAACAACCATAAAACTGAACAAAACAGAGAAATTCTTTTCAGTATTGACCACCAGGCCATGCAAGACTCTAAACCACAAGAAATGAGAAACTCATAAAGTGAGCGCCATGATTGCATTGCCCTGGTTCTCTGCACAGTGAGAACTCTACAAGCACCGGTTTCAGGAGATAGAGATCTGAGTTGAAAACAACAAAAATGGCTTTAATTCTGGGGCAGGGCACTGGAACAGAGGGAGCTGTACAGAGTGGAGGGCTGGGCCAGAAGCCTGTGGGTTGGGGGAGTTCCTGACAAGTCCTTAGGGTTGGCTGCACATACATTTGGGGAGATTTCAAGGTATTTACTAAAGAGTGGCAGCTATGAATTTGAGACAACGGCAAATACCCTAGTGGTCTAGCAGAGCTGGGGGACACTGAAGTTCTCATCTAGCCACAATGGACAAAATCATTAATATCTCATGAATCTTGCAGGTGTCTAGCTGGATCACCATAAAGACCATGTCTTAGGAGCAAGGGCTATGTTCAAGAGAAAAGTCTCTCAGAGTTTTGTTTTAGATCTACCTTAAACAGAACTAAAATCAGGCCCTGAAGAGATTTACAGCAGAGAAGGAATTTGAATGTCAGGTCTCACCAAGTTAGAGGAAGTTGGGAAACAGCCTGAATGTTCTATAGATCTGGCCTAACAAAGCATAAAACCCAGTCTACTCAAGTTCAGCATAAACAGGCTCTATTTGAACTGCCTACTAGTACAAACTTCAACATTCCCTGAACAAGATAAAAGAATTAGGTATCTGTACTACATACAGAACAATTCACACACAGCCAAAAATTACTAGGTATGCAAAGAAATAGAAAATTTTGACATATAATTAAGAAAAAAAATAGTAACTAAAAATCAATCCTGAAATGTCCTAGATGCTAGATTTAGTATATGCTATTTAAAACAGCTATTATACAAAGTTCAAAGTAATGGGGGGAATTGTTCAATTATAAAAGGAAAAATAATTTTAATAAATTAAAATTATTAATATAAATGAATAAAATATATAAAAAAAGAAAAGCTCAGAAAAATACAGCTTTAAAAGGATTAAATTATATTCCTGAATTTGGAGTATAATAAGAGGAATTAAATGAAAAAAATCCATGGACAGGCTTAACAGATTGGAGAGTCAACAAATTTAAAGGTATGTTAATAGATATTACTTAATCTGAAAGAAACAAATAAATTTAAAAAAATGAATAGGACCTTAGACCCTCTAGGACAATATAAACTATTATAAATAGGAATCTAAAAAAGAGGAGAGTGAGAATAGAACAGGAAAAATATTGGAAGAAACAATAGCTAGAAAATTTCTCCCAAAATGTTGACATATAGACCCATGAATCAAAGTAAATTCAAAGCAGGAAAAATACAAATGAATCCATGTAAGAATAAATAGTTAAACTGATAAAATAGTTAAACTATGTTCCATAATTAAAGAAAAAGTTTTGAAAGCATTTAGAGAAAACAAGACACATTACATACAGAGGAACAATAACATAAATGATATGTAACTTCTCATCAGAGATAAATGAAGAATGGAATCCAGAAGACTATGGAATGACAGCTTTCAATTGCTGAAAACAAAAAGCAAAGCTTGTTATTCCAGAACCCAATAATCAGCAAAAATATCCTTCAAAAATGAGGGTAATAGATCTTTTCACAAAATTGGAAGCCGAGAGAATGCTTCTGCCAACAAAAATATACCAAAAAAATGTTGAAATATATTCTTTGAGCTGAAGTGAAATGACCTCAGATACAAAGTGGGATCTGCAAGAAGGAATGTGGAGCACAGGAAGTGGTAATTAAATGGATAAACATAAAATGCTGTGTTTTGTCTTCCTAATTTCTATAGAATACAACTGATGGTTTAATGCACTATAAGAAAAAAAGATGGCACAATAGCAAATGATATCATATTTTTCTAAAGCTATTAAACTTGTAAGGTAGGGAGTAGGAACTGAGAATGAGAAGCATCAGGCATGAAGTTAGAAGTGGGAATTGGGAAATTAAGTCTATGAAATGCCAAGTGAAAGGTGTGAAGCATGATGTGGTACAATATAGACTCTAAACAAACATTGATAAGTTAATAATACACATTGCTAGCCATAATCAAGACTAAGGTAGGTAAGAAACCAATATGGAAAATAAAATTAAATACTCAAAAAAAAAAAGATTATTTTTGCAGTGAGAAGGAATATATAAGGAAGCAAAATGTGTATATAAACCAACCACATCAATAATTGCCTAAATGTAAAAGACTAAAGATATTTATGAAAAAGAGAAAGAATGTTAGAATGGATTTTTAAAAGCAATACTCAACTGTAGGGCTATCCATAAGAAATATATTTGAAACGTGAAAACACAAATAGATTAAAAGTAAAAAAAAATGCGAAAGATAATTGCATACGACAGTAAACATAAGAAAAAGATGGTTATATTTTTAAGAAACAAAGTAGTCTTCAAGACAGAGTATTAAAAAAGATAAAGAGGGGGCATTTCATAATGATACAAATGGCAATTCATTTGGAAGACAGCAATCATAAATATGTATGAATCTAAAAACAGCTTAAGAATTCCTGAAGGCAAAAATTATAGAATTAAAATGAGAAATAGACAAATTCACAATTATGGTTTTACATTTCAACCTTCCTCTCTCATTGCCAGACCAAAGACACAATTAGTAGGTCTGTAGAAATTCTGAAAAATAAATTTACCTAATCAAATTTTTTACTTGTCAATTTTATTTAAGATTAACTTATTTCAAATAAACTGCATCTATTCGAAGTGCACAATTTGAGGGATTTTGATCACTGTGTATATGTGAAACTATTGTACAAGTAGAGAAAAGGTCACTGTGCCCTCTGCCGTCCAACTCTCTTTGTCCCTGCCCTCAAAGAATCACTGACCTGCTTTTTGTTACTGTTAGATTGCTTTTTATATAAATGTGTGTGGGTGTATCTCTGTGTTTATTTTTGCACAATTATAAGCATATGGATTTTTCCATGTATTTTGATGTGTTAAATCTGCTAGATCTAGTATTAGATCTAACAATTTAGTCTATTTGGGGCCAGTGAAAGCCTCTTGAAATTGGCTATTCTTTCATTTTGACACAATTTCCTTAAGTCTTCAAAAGGTTAGTTACTTTCTGGCATGACAATTATTCTAGGCTCTTTCTGTATATTTTTCCTTTCAGATTTCTTCTTCTTCTTCTTCTTCTTCTTCTTCTTCTTCTTCTTCTTCTTCTTCTTCTTCTTCTTCTTCTTCTTCTTCTTCTTCTTCTTCTTCTTCCTCCTCCTCTCCTCCTCCTCCTCCTCCTCCTCCTCTTCCTCCTCCTCCTCCTCCTCCTTCTTCTTTTTTTTCGGTGTGAAATGGTTTTTTAGACACCAAAATTTGAGTTGTGGTGCTCATTTTTTAAAAAATAGCTATTGATTTTAGGCTCTACCAGTCGTCAGAGTTAGGAAATATATATTATTTTGTAAAGAGAAAATAAAGCATGAGTTCACAAAAATATTTACATTTTAAAATTTGAAAGATACAAAAAGATATGGTTAATCGATTTTCATCAGAGCTCTGATTCAATAAGGAAAAGAAAATATTTTTTTCAACAAACTGTTCAGAACCAACTGGATATTCATGTGAAAAAAAAAAAACGAATTGACCTCTACCTCTCAACATGCCCTTAAAATAATAATAATTAAAAATAGATCATATATCTAAGTGCAAGAGATAAAATTATAACATTTCTAGAAAAAAAAAGAAAAAATTCTTTGCAACTTTTAGTAAGAAAAGATTTCTTAAAACACAAAAGCATTAATGATAAAAGAACAAAAATTGATAATTGAACTTCATCAAAATTAAAACCTCCTGCTCTTTGAAGAACCTTTAATAAAATATAACATCAAATCAGAGACTTGTAGAAAATATTTTTCACACTTACATATGACCAAGAAAACATAGCCATAATATGAAAAAATCTTTTACAATTCAGAAATGAAAAGATAACACAAAAATGGACAAAAGGCTTGAATAGACACACTAAAAAAGATGTACAAATGGCTAAATGAGCACATGAAACAACGGTCTATAGTAGGAGTTGGCAACTTTTTCTATAAAGGGCCAGATAGTAAATATTTTGTATTTTGCAGGCTATGCAGTTTCTGTTGCAACTACCGACTGCCATTGTCTAGCTATAGATCATACATAATGAATGAGTATGCTTGTGCTCTGATAAAATCTTCTTTATGGACCCGAAATTTGAATTTCTTATAATTTTTAAGTATCACAAATATAATTTTTAACTATTTTAACTATTTAAAATTATTTTTAAAAAACCACACTTTTATCGCAATGGGCCTTACTAAAACAGGTGTCAGGCTGGATGTGGCCCATTAGCGGGATAAGGTTTCAAGGCACGTGACCTGTGCCATCTGTACAGGTTCTGCACTCAGCACGGTCTCTTGCATTGTCTAATATTTTGCTGTTGTCATCTTGGAATTCTTATTAACTTTTGAAAAAGTGCCTCTGCATTATTATTCAATGCTAAGATCCACAAATCATATATATGCTCATGGACATAGTTTGCAGATTCCTGCTCTATAAATCATTCATTAGTCATAAAGTCAATGAAAATAAAAGCCACGATCAAAATACCACTTAACACACGTGAGAATGACTAAAGTTTTAAAAGACTGACAATACTGAGTGTGGGTGAACATGTAATGAAATTAGAACTTTCACATATTGCTGGTGGGAATGTAAGATGGTATAATCACTTTGGAAAATGGTAGTTTCTGAAAAGTTAAATTTATATGAACCATGTAACGCAGTAGTCTTACACACCAAAAGAAAAAAAAAAGGTATGCTCATGAAATGACTTCTACAGAAATGGTCATCAGTAGGTAAACAGATAAACAAAGTGTGGTAGAGTCACACAGTAGAATGCTTATCCAGCCATAGGAAAGAATGGATGCCCGCAACAACATGAGCAAGTCTCAGAAACATGATGTTGCATCAAAGAAGCTAGACACAAAGGAGCGCAAACTGTAGGAGTCCATTTGCCTGAAACTCCAAAAGCAGCAAAGCAATCTTTAGGGCTGGAAATCGGGGCAGTCAAGACCTGAGGGAGGGAGAAATGAGGGAACTTGAAGGGATATGGAAATGTTCTATGTCTTAATAAGGTAGTGGTTGCATCATTTACACAAATGTCTTTTCTCAGTGTTTGCACCGAGGGGCTAAGAAGAGTCAGGGTGATGCCTTTGTGGGGAGACAGACATGTGTGTGGTTATCACTTGGCACAAAATGTTTATTAACTGCTGTGGCTTTTGGTTTCCTTTATTTGTCGTATTTAGCTTGCACTCTCTCTTTTTTAAATTTTAGCTGGCATTTTCTTTTTTTGATATACCTGTCTGCCCATAATTTCTCATTATACTTCTTTTTTTTTTTTTTTACTTCCATCTGTCATGAATTTGGATATCGGTAAACATTATTTTTAGAACTGAGTGTAGACTAAGGACATAAACCCCTCCACGAAGGATTGAAACGTCCTTCCAGGTATAATGAAGAGACTCTGACATATATTTCATTCACCAGAGATCAGTTTAGTTTCTGTTCCCTGAAATTTTTGAATTAAAAAAATCCAAATTCTCTGCTCTGAAAATTGAATAGATAGGACTCTCCAAATCACAGGTTACATCTTGATGCCAAGAAAATACCAGATTGCTGGGCTAGCAGAGGAAGATACGTCCCATCCTCTCAGGTCTGGAGATGAGGGTCATTTTCTCTGAAAACTGGTGTTTGTAGTTTGTATGGTGATGTTCAATTCAATTTCAGAGGCTGAAGCGAGGAGAGGTTGCTTTCTTGAAAAAGAGCTGTTCTTTCTTCAAGGATTTATGAGAAACAATCTTGCTGTTAATGAGATGGGAAACTGCGCATATGGCTCTCTCGGGAGCGGAGTCATTTCACAGCTGGAGAATGTCGTTGTTGTAATGGAGTCCCTGGTAAGGGTCACTCTGCTTGGGGGAATTCCGACGCCCGGGAAGTCCTTCCTGCCTCTAGTGGCACTTTCGAGTTAGCACCCTTGAGTGGAAGATGTGGTTTTCATGCAAATACTATGAATTTCTGGAATGGTGGCACCTAATCTCCTGAGAGGTCAGGCCTTACCTGAAGGAGCAGATATTTAACTGAGGAGAAAAGCAAGGATGGAAAAAAGGCAGGCAGGCAGGGAGGGAGGGAGGCAGAAGGAATAAAAGACAGAGATATCTAGAAATTTCTCTTCTAATACTCTGAGCATTCCATAGACTTGTTTGAATACTCTGACGGGCAATTTAATTCTCTCAACAATTTTTCGATAAAGTGTTACTGACTCTTTTAAAAAATTAAGATAAAATAGAAACAAAAGCCATGACACTTGGAGAGATCAACTAACTTGTAAACCGTATAGAACTAAAATGTAGGGGTCACCGCAGCGCTCATGTGCTCGCCCTGCTCTTGGCTGCTTCAGGAAGGTGAGGACCCTCTGCTTCCCGCCACAGTGCCCCGGATCAACACATCGGACCCGGGGGCTATGCGGTAACAGGTGTTCCAGTCTGAGCGGGGTCTAAAAACCTAATGACCTAAGTCTGTATTCTTCTCCTATTTTGAATAGGACTCAGCAGCAGTGACATTTGCTATGTTCTTCCAGACACACTTTTATAAAATCTTTTTCTGGGGCTTACGCATCAAAGAAAATGGATGGTTTGAGCTTGCTGGAATTGTTCATTGTTACAACTTGTCTGCATTGACATAAGGTGTCTGACTCCATTGTAAACTTCTAAGCCATCTCCTTTTTCCTCTTTAATAAAGTTTGACAAACTGTGCATCATGAGCTGATCACCCATTCACCTCCATCACCAGAAGACATCTTACTGCTACCTCTGCTATATTCTTGAAGTATAGCCTCCACTGAATGCGCTCTGTGCTTGCCAAGGAACTACATGACATGAACAAAGTAAACATCTCCTGCTTTCTCTTTAATAAGGTCAGAGACCCCAAAAGATTTCCCTTTAATTCTTAGAAAGAATCAATATTTTATAATGAAATTTTCCTAATGACTAAAGGATATACTCAATACACTCCGAATAATGACACAGCTCACTGCAATTAGCTTCTGCTCTCACCTTTCCATGGAACTGCTCTCCTTCAGGTCCTTGGTGGTCTTTTTCTTGCTAAATCCAATACACATTTTTCAGTCCTCTTTTTGATTAATCCCTCTGCTGATTACTTCCTCCATCCGGGCATTCTCCTACAGGGCTCTAAGGCAGAACTTCCTCCACGGCTTTCTCCTGTCTGCACCAGCTTCCTTTAGTGACTCCTACCCTAACCCCCTACCCCCATTCCCTCACCTGCAGGTCCTTTATATGGATGTTCTACAGGGATCTTCTCGCGAGACCTTTCTAATTATCCTCATCCAGTCGCCAGCTTTTAGTTATAACTTATATGCTGATAATTTTTAAATGGACTCTGTCAGCACTGGAGTCCCTCCCTTGCCAAATTCTTTACTTTAATGGCTGCTGGACACACCAGTGGATTGATATGTTTATCTGAACTGGTCAATGTCCCATGTTTTCCCAATCTCAGGAAATATCACTGCCAGCCACACTGTTACCAAAACTAAGAAGCGAGGAGTCATCTTAGACTCTTCCTTCTCCTTTATTCTCTTCACTTAAAGTTTCTCTCAATTCTATTTCTTAAATATGTTCAAAATCTGCCCCCTTCAAGCTTCCATTTCTAATAAATGTATTATTAAAATGTCATTTGAACTGGCTCGCTCTCTATTAGCAACTTCTCTAAGCTGTTATCCATTTGGCCATCCTGGAGAATTACTTCATATGCAAATTAGCTGTATAACTCTCCTGTTAAACACTTTAATAGTTCTTCATCACCAATAGAATAAAGTCGAAGCATAACAACGTATGCAGAACCTTTTATTACTTGTCTCCAGCCTCCCTTGCCAGCTCCCTCTTCATTCACGCTCTGCTTTTCATTTCATGAGGTTGATGTTTCAGGTTGACCTCATCTTGCTGTTTGGGGTCCTATTCATAGCAGTCTTAACTAAATGTCCTATGAGACAAATTAAGTGGCGTTGATCCCAGGATCTTAGCTCCTGTCAGTGAGATTAATCTAAGTGGCTGAAGTAGTGACGAACTCATGGAAAAATGAACCAGAAACCAAGATGGTGCAAAAATGAAGAAAGGGTGGATCTTATTGAGAGACAAATATCTTATATTTCTGTACGTCTTGTGAGTGACGATACTGACAACTTTTGTTTCGGACTACCTTTCAAGCCCCGTTTTAACAACCTTTCCAGGGCAAAGGTCAGCAGGTTTGTTGAGAGACCATTATAAAAGACCAGGGTTTCCTAAACTCGGGATTTCTTTCCCATATGTAATGCAATCGTTGCATGTACAGGCATCACTTGGCCCTTTTCGCATCACTTTGTAGGAACTGGGACTTGGAAACTGGTCAAAAAAATGACGACTCTGGCTACGGCTGCTGCTGTGAGTAAATAAACCAGCCTTTGTCTCTAACACAGGATTCTCAGTCTTCCAAAGCACCCATGAAACTATAGCAGGATAGTTTGTTGATTTGCAAGTAGGGCAAAATTTCAGACACATCAGTTTTAGACAGCTTTAAAAATCTCATACCATTAATAGTTTTTGACGAAAATATTTTAAGAAAACATTTCCTTGAAGGTTTCAGAATACTACTAAGATGGACAATTTTCAGGTCCAAGGTCTGAGAGAGGACAGACAGAGGAGGGAGGCAGGAGTTGCAGTACTTTGCCCATTGGGATGGATCCTGATCCATCAGCCTCAGTTTAACGCTTTGGGAAAAAATACAATAAGACCGTTTTGTCCTCGGTGTGGTAGTACATCCAGTCTTTGAAGATATCCTCCATGTATGTCCTTAGGTCTCTCTTCTCTTGATTCAACTATTCTAGTTCCTTCTATGGTCCTTCATGACAAATGATTTGGAATCCATTCTCTGTTCTGGTTTGTTCTCCCCCAAATAAGTTAGAGTTGTCAGTATTCTATGCAGAATGTGACACTCAGAAATGAGGACAGTTCTTCTAGTGACACAATTGATCCTTTGCTAAGTATAACAATGTGCTATTGGCAATATAAATAAATATAGTAAATTTTACTAGAAGCACATGACAAAATACGATGCAATAATGAAAATAGTATTAACAGAGAATGTTTAATGTGATCTTATTTGGAAACAGGGTCTTTGCAGATGTAATTAGTTAAATTCAGATCATAAATCCAATGACTGGTATCCTTACAAAAAGGCTATGGGAACACACAGTCACACAGGGAAAATGCCATGTGGTGGCAAAGGCAGATATTGGAGTGATACAACTACAAGCCAAATAATGCCAAGGATTGCTGGCCGCCATCAGAAGCTAAAGAGAGACAAGGAAGATCTCTTCCCTAGGTCCTTTGGAGAGAACATGGTCCTGCCAGCATTTCATTTGGGGCATTTAGCCTCCAGAACTGTGAGAGAACAAATTTCATTGTCTTAAGCTACCTGATTTATGGTCATTTGTTGCAGCAGACCTAGGCAACTAAGATGTGTTGTCTATATTTCTTTTATATTGCTGTTATAGCAAAATACAACTAGTGGCTTAAAAACAACACAAATCTATTAAATTACAGTTCTGGAGGTCAGAAGTCTAAATGGGCCAGCAGGGCTGTGTACCTTCTGAAGGCTTCAAGGGAGAGTCTGTCTCTTGCCTTTTCCAGCTTCTAGAGGCTGTCCTCATTCCTTAACTGATGGCCCTTTCAGCTTCGCTCCAACCTCTGCTTCTGTCATCACATGTCCTTCTCTGGCTCAGACCTTCCTACCTTCCTCTTATGAGGATCTTTGTGATTACATTGGGCCAACCCAGTGTAATTCAGGATCTTTCTTTCCACATCAGGTTCTAATCACATCCGTAAAATCCCCTTTGCTATGTCAAGTAACATATTCACAATTTCTGGAGATTTAAACATGGACACTTTTTTTTTTTGGTGGGCTATCTTTATCTATCTAGCTATCTAGCTAACTATTTACACACATATTTATGATAATGGGAATGAAAAATAGGAAGAAAATATTCCACCATGCAAAAGTAATTATTCCCGTATGATAATTTTTAAGTTTTATATAACTAATAAACACATAAAATATATGTTGTGTCATTTTACGTGCCACACAGAAAATAATGTTACGCCAGCACTTTAAGTACTAATTAAAATGTTGACCTGACTGTCATGAAGAATAATCCATGTTCTCCTTGCATTTTAAATTCCACTTGAATAAATTTTGCATCTAATCAGAGACTTGGACTTTGGAAATGATCTCTGGGTCATGGGTTGGGAGGCAGGCTTTCCATGCAGAAAACTCAGCCATTCCCTTTAATTCAATCCCATTGAACAGATTTTTATTTCTACCAGGCAGCTGATTTCTCCTTTATTTGTTTCACAAGTGCATTGATGTCTGCTTGCTGTCAAACGCGGTTCTTCTAGACGCTGGGGATGCAGATAAGTAATACATTATCCTCTCCATCTTGGAGCACATGGAGGAGACGGAAAACAAAGACATAACATAGTAAGTACTGCAATAGGTCCAGCCTTCTCAGGCTGCTCCAAGAGCAGATAGGCATCAGCGACAGCATGTCAGGCCACTGAAGGGGATTCAATGACAGATGAATGATGTTAGGTTTATCTTCAGTAAAAATAAAAATTCTGGAAGACATAACACATTTCTACAGTCATCATGATGACTCTCCTTAGAACTACAAAAGCTTTAGAGGATTGCAAGAGGCACGGTTCTGTAGTTGGACATACAGGTAGAGGTAAACCCATTGCCTGAGTGAGTTCCTCAAAGCTGGGACTTGCCCAAGGCTCTCTCCATCTCTCAGATCTCTCTGCAGCTCCTTCCTTTGACTAGTGAGCAGGAAACACTAGATTCCCAAGCTGTCTGCAGGGGAAGAGCAGGTTGGTCCAAAGGTCAGGTGTATGCCTTTTTGATTATGCTCCATGTGGACCTGGTGCTCAGAGGATGTTATATAAGAGTGATGCCTGGGATTGCAAAATTGTAGGTCACTCACTTCACTGAGCATCTCTCCTCCCCCGGGGTTCCTCTCCACCTGCTGAAAGAGTGAGAAGTTTCCTGGTGTAGGTGCAGCTCGGCAAGTGAGCCATGTATTCCAAATTTTTGACTACACGCTATGAGTCAACTGAAGATTCAGAAAAATCATGCTATTCTTTTGTTTCTGCTGTGCAGCCTAGTAGTTAAGCAAGGAACCAGGTTTTCTGGGTTCAAATTCTGGTTTCGGTGTGTTCATTAATCTCTTTATTCTTTGCTTCGAGCATAAAATAGCAATAGGATTGCTAAGACGATTAAATTATGCAATGCATGTGAAGTGATTAGCAGAATGCTTGGCAAAGAGTAAAACCCTAATATATACAATCAGTTATTAACTTTCTTATATTCAATCCTTTATTTATTCGATCATAGCTGAATACAGAGACCTTTCTATGAGCAAGAGATCGTGATTGACACTTTATGGGAAAGAGAAAATTTTCAAGACCAGAGCCCAAGTTTTCCAAGAACACAGAGTTTAGTAAGAAAATAAGACACAAGGTCTAGAAACGGTGAAGAAGCAAAGGAAGGCATTTTACAAGGAAGAAACTGGATTAGACAGGTGAAGTGACTCCCCGTGCCTGAAGATCCCTTCCAATTATATCTTTTCTTTGATTCCAGGATTGTATTCAGAGACTGAAATCACAGACAATAGAGGCTGCAGGACTTTGGAAAATGGAAAGGTCAGAATAGTTGGGGGAAGGGGTTAGGGACAGTCAGCGGGTCCTGGGAGGAAGTGGAAGTGGTGTGGTCAATAGGTTCGATGGTTCTAGAATAATCCTGATATCTTCCAATATGATACTGATTCCTCGAGTACCTGCTTTGTGAAGTATGTTGTTCTAGGCATTGAAGATAAGAAATGTATAAATAAACATATTTGAATATTTATATACAGAGCTAGAGAGAAAGAAGATTTGCTATAGGATTTCTATTTTCTTTGTTGTTCTGCTGATGGTGTGTATGTGAGTGCTTATGTGTGTATGTGTGTGAGAGAGGGAGCATGCACATGTGCGTACCCTTCAGAAAATTTGGAAGTATATGTTCTTAGGTCTTGTGGTTACCACAATAATCATAAATAACATACATAAGTCTGTATTTCTTGAGCTATTTATTTTTATCAATAAAAATAGGTCATGTAAGTTTTGTCCTGAAAAATGTGGAAATCAATCCAGTTACATATCCACTTAATTTCCTGATTAAGAAAGCTAATCTCTTAATCTCTATAAATTATATTGTTTTGCAGTGTGAGAGTTTATAATGTTTATCTTTTTCTCTAAGCATAATACCCATATTATTTTTAGCCTTGGTTCTTTATTTAAATGTGAATTATCAGTTCTTCTCTATAAATGACATCAAATTTCTGAGCTCTATTGTGTGATTAATCCTTGAAATTCAAAGACTTTGCCAGGATATTTCTTGGCATTATAGTTCTGTATCAGTTATCTGAAAGCACATTGACCTTTTAAACCTCGCATACATTTCTTTTTAATTTTAGAAAAGTGTTTTTGCATTAGATTTTAAATACAGTTTATATTTCATTTGTTTTATTCTTTGTGGACATAAAAAGAAAACCAATCATGTGAAAATTCAGCATCCTTTGCCTTTTTTAACTTAAGTATCGTTCTCTTGTAAAAATGTTGATCTCTTCATAATTTTCTAACTACTTTTACATGACTTTGTTTGCAAGCTTATGCCCTTCCATTTTAACTCTATTTTAAGCTGTTCTATTCTTGATATTTTTGAGTTGATATTTACTTCTGTACTGGGTTTTATTATCATTTTATTTTTTTCCCCCTGAGGCATGGAGTTATATTTTACCATCTTCTGTGATCCTGAATTTCTTATTCAGTCTGTTTTTTCTCTTTTCTTGGGTAAATACCTATGAGTAAAATATCTGGGAAAAAAAGGGTACGAGAATATTCAAGATAATGACAACATTTTTTCAAATTGTTCAATCAAATTGTGCATTCCAGAGCAACGTATAAGAAATCAAGTCAATCCTATGATCTCTTAACACTTGGACTATAGAACATCATATGTTTTTCAAATTGAAAAGCACTTATAGTTTCTACTTAGATCTTTTATTTTAATATTTATGTTCTTAATTCATGGAAGTTGATTTTGTATATGACATGAGATAGTCCATTTTTCTTGCACCCATGTGACTATTTTTCATCAGCCCCATCTCCATTTATTGAACAGATACTCTTTCCCACGCACATCCGTCGTACTATCTCTGTCATGTATTCAGGCTCAACATCCGTCCCATTGGTCCAGTCGTCTCCGCCTCCATCACCACAGTGTTGATCATTGCAGCTTCACAATAAGATGTTATATCAGGTGGGGCGTATCTTCAGTTCTCCTCCTTTTCCTTCTCCTCCACTTCTGTTTTCTTTCTAAATGTCTTGGCTAATCCCAGTTTACTTTTTAATATGTATTTTAGAATGCCCTGCTTGAACATTTCTCTCCAGAACAAAAAAATTATTGGCTTTTGATGGGAGTTTTAGTCGTTAATTAGGAAGAATTGATATCTATTTGAAATGTTACTATTTCTGAACTTTGAATCTTTTTTTAATATCTTTTGGTTCTCTTTAATGTATTCAATGAAGTTTATAATTTTGTTTGCATTCAGACCTTATATTTATTGTGTTAGGTTTATTACTAGGTACTTTACAGTTTTTGTTAATGTATTAAAATATCACTCTTAAAGTTTGTTTTCTACTTGATTGTTCTGCATGTATAGAAATTAATTATAGCAGTTTGCCTTGAATTCTTTGAGGTTTTCTATGTTCTATGTTCTTTCTAACATTTTTACTTTTAATTCATCTTTCTTATCTTATTGTACTGGCTAACATTTCCAATACAATATTGAATTTAAGTGGAAATGATGGCAGTTCTTGCCTTGCTTCTAATGCTAACAGGAATCCTTTAATGTTTCTCTATTTAAAATATTATATCTTGCCTTTTAAAAACTATTAAATCATTAACATCCTTTTATGCCTAGTTTATTAATAGTTGTTTGGTGGTTTGTTTTAATCATGAATCCATATTGAATTTCATTAAATCCTTAGTCTGAAGCTAATAAAATGGTCATACGGGCTTTCTCCTTTTAATATGTAATTGTGGCAAAAGGTATATATAGATTTTATCTATAAAATTATTCATGAGAAAAACCTAGTTTGGTAATTTTTTCTAAAGATTTTTGAATTTGGTTTGCTAATGTTTTGCTTAATTTTTACATCTATGTACATAAATAAATTCATGTCTATAGTTTTCCTTTTATATACTGTCATTCCCAGGTTTGAAATTATTAGCTTTGTTATAGTCTCTAGATCAATGATTCTCAACTGTGAGCAAATTATTCCACAAGGGACACTTGGTAGTATTTTTTATTGTAATGATTTGTGGGGCAGATGCTGCTGGCCTCTAGTGGGTAGAGGTCAGTGATGCTGCTAAACATCCTCCACTGCACAGGACTGCTCCCAACAAGCACAGGATAGCACCGAGGTTGGGAAACCCTGCTCTAGGGCATTTTGAATAAAATTGGAATAATCAGGGTTTTAAGATTTGGTAGAATTTACCTATAAAAACATCTGTATTTGGTTATACCATGCTCGCGAAATAGTAAGAAAATGGTATTTTTTTATTGTAGAGGTAAGTAAATTAAAGTGCTGTGATGTCAAGTTAATGTTAGAGTAGCATTTAGAAATAAAAGTATTGGATGCCTTGCATTCATTTACTCACTTATTCATTTATAAAATAATTATTTTTACCTGTTATGATCAATCAGGATCAATCATCGACAATCCGTCGGCGCGCGCCAGGCGCAAGGAAAGGAAGGGAAGGGAAGGGAAGAGCAAGATCACAAATCTAGGCCAAGGGATCAGAGAAGAAATTTGATAAAATATTTTCTATAAGCAGATCCAGGGGAACTCAATGATCTGCATTAGTAGAGAAAGCGGTTAGTCGTTCTAAAGAGGGCTTGAAAAAGCAACTATAGACAATCACATTATAAAGAGAAGCTGAAGTTTAGTGATGGAGGGCCTCAAATAACAAACTAAAGCATACATTTCATGCTGTGGACCACCGAGAAGAGACCCCCTGAAGTTATCTGTGGAGGATAGTTTATTGATTTGAGTAGTGTTGTAGCAAACAAACAAACTTCTGAAGTCTTTCTGATACATATTGGGGGTAGATTAGATATCATTTGAAAAACTGAAGAGCTTCTTCCAAGATCTCTTTTATTTACGTTCTTGCTCTCTAACCCAGGTCTGTCTCTAATTTTAATCTGGCATTGCTGTGGCAGCTTGTGTTTGATGATTGCAATTTATTCATCCCATCTGATATTCTTCCAATCTCTTGTTTGCCACTGAGATTAATATGTTTGGTCACGTTTCGCAAATGAAAAAGCCAAAATTCCGTGAGCTAGTGTGGACCCCTGCTGTCTCCCATCTCATGTGGGAAGACTGAAAATTGGATTTTGCTACCAAAAAGCAGGGCAGACAGCTGCTGAGCCCGGGGGACCATACGACCTGCCAGGATTCTTGCTACCCTCAATCTCAACATAACCAAGCCCACTTTTTGTTGTGTGTGAGTTCAGCTATGCATGAAATTTAAGAGTTTCCACAGATAGATCTGGTCAGCATGATCGAATATACTCAAGACTGAGAGAACAAAATAATAATGAGTCTTTTTATTAATAATTCTAAGCAAATTTACAAAAAAGATAACTCCTTCCACAGTTATTTCAATTAAACAACCTCACATCACTGCCTTTCTCAGAGTAATGATTCATCCGTGAGCACTCATGTCAGAGGGTCTGTTGACCAGTGAGTAAAAATTAACAGATATAGCGCAAGAACGCAAAATCTACTTCTTCCTGATAAACCTACCGAGTTTCAATTTATCCAGCTTATGTAAAAGCAGGGCAATATGACAAACTCTGGTTTCCAAGAAGGAAACTCAACCATCTCTTTTGTGTGGCAAGTCCACAGACACACATGAACACACACAGATATGTGTGTTCATATACACACACACGTATATATGTACATATATGAACATATATGTATATACATATATACATACACACAGCATGGATATACAAACTGCACATGATCACATAGCATTGTAAAACGCACTATAAACAAAACTCATATACATGTATACATGTGAACACATATATGACATGTATATGTGACATATGTATGTAAATAAACACATATGAAAGTAAGCACATACTGTAAGTACAGCTGAAGTACATAATGCACTTCTTTGAAGTTCTAAATGAAGACAAAGAGAGAAGCAACATTAAAAAATAAATTATGTAATCACTTTGTGATTAATTGTAAAAGGATTAATGGAGATTGATATAACCTGTTGCTATAAGATTTGTTAAGCTCACATGAAAAATTCGAGGCAATTTGGTGATCTAATATTGACTAAAGAAGTTATCTGCTTGAGAATGCATTACATAATCCTGACACCATTGTAATGTGATAATTCATTGTACCAAGAGAAGTTGAGGGACTGGTAAAAATAATGGAAGAGAAGAAGGCGTAGGCTGCCTCCACTATCCATGAGACCTGGCATTATAAGACCAGAACTTAGGAAAATCAAACTTTCAGGAAGAGTTGGCCCTATATTTTATGAAGAATTGAAGCTGTTAGCAGTAAAAGAAGACTGTGCAAACACCAGTGTGCTTGATTGTTATCTTATAATTCCTATTCTGATGAGTAAATGTGGGAGACTAATGAGCTCTGGAGAATATGATCAATATTTACCCATATTAAAAAGCAGTTGCTAAGTTCTCTCCCATAAACTACAGCTATAAAAATAGTTCGGGTTTTACTTAACACTCAGAAGAGAGAGAGTAAATAAAGACGGATGGCTTCATTAATCTTGGCCCTACCGTGCATCCAGACTAGAACTTTCGTATGTTGTGTTATTGTTGAGAATTAATTTTCATACTCATACAGAGTTCTCATTTAAAGTCGAATTCAATATTAACCATATTAATAAATAAATAAATTTGCTATTCTCCTCCCAAACTGTATATGGACTCTTCAAAATGAATGAGATGGCTTTTCTTTGATAGCCATCGAAGTAAGTTTTTATTGTTTTGAAAACACATATGCTTTCAAAACAAACTTAGAGTACTTTTAGAGTAAGCTAGAGGTAAGAAATATAGAGAATGTTTATCTGGCTCATACATCTTTAGGAATTTTGAGTTTCAGCTTAAGACACTATGGGACCTACTCTGAGCCTACTGAGAATCTCCATGCTCTCAGGAATAAGGGCACAGGCCACAACTGCAACATGTCTATCCTGATAAGATGCTCATTCCTTTCCACTCTCCATGTGGTTCTGGGTAGTTACATGCTTCTTGTGAGAGGAGGATAAAAATAATGGCAAGTGATTTAGGAAAGTATTTGCATTTGGGAGTTAATAAAATGTTTATGAAAACCTGTTGGGGTGAAAATTTGTCTGAGATATCGCCTCGTCCAAAAGAATAGTGAAATATGCCAAATTGATGATCAAATTTCTTAGGATTCAACTAGACGAAGACTTCTGTCTTAATTCATGTTAATTTCAAGACCCTGGGAGCCATGATAATTGAGTGAGAGAATGGGGGTCCCAGTTAGTCTAATAATGATTCGACAAGAAAGGAAACTAAAATAATCCCAAAATACTGCAGGGGAGAAATGTGGAGTGAAACCATGAGAGTGATGATGTGTCAGAAGCCAATCAGTCCACAGAAAGGCTGCGGAGCCATCAAGTGAGAGAAGACCAAGGGAACAGAAGACTGTCCCACCTATTAAGAAGCTTTTGATACAGTTGCAGAGAGGCAGCAGACAGTATCCCAGGCAATATATGCTCTAGAAGTCCTGGGGACCAGGTGAGAAGTCCTGGGTAGGCTTTTTTTTGCTCTGCTGACAGCATTTTTAATCAAAAAACACCAAAGAAGAAAGGTGAGTGGAATTCATAAAGCAGCAGCCAGAGAGAATAAATGAAGACATTCACTGTGTAGTTTGAGTCAATGCGGACTTGCCCCTCTGGGACGTAAATATGGAATAAAGCAGTAGATTGATCAGAGAGAGGAAAGCAGATTTTAGAATGTTCCTAAAATAGTGAAGGGGCATTTTGGCTGGCCCAACACCAGTTTGGGAGTATTTGGAAAATACAAAAATAACAACAGATATTGTGTATAAGTTACACATCACTTAATTGTATGTCAATTATGTTTGTTTTCATGTATTATGTTACGTAATCCTCACAGCAACTCTAAGGAAACACATATTATTAGTCTCATGATATATTAAGAACATTATCTTTGACCTGTGGTACTAGCCCAAATCACTCATCTATTCTTGGTGTGTGCACATTAAGAGGATTATAATAGCTAGATTAAAAACAAAAACAAAACAAAACAAAACAATAAAAAAAAACCATCAGAGCTGTTTCACAGTGGAATGGATTAGTCACAACTTTTGGTCATTGGGGGACCAAAATAGGTGGTGAGCTTGAGCTGGGAGACTTCTTGTACTGGTGAGATTTGGAAATGGATAAAAGTTAAGATCATTGATAATTATAAAGTTCTCCTAAAAAAATAAACACAGAGTGGATTTGTAGTTCAGCCTTGGCATGAATATCCCTTGGAAGATGCCTCCTCTCTTTACTGGTGTTTTAAGGACGGTTTCTCTAGAAAATGCTCCTGCAGTGCAAACTGCATTTATAAATTCCACCTCTCTATAGCTCGTGGTTACTTCATCTTCAGACTTTACATCTGGCAGAATTTTATGAGCTCAGACTCTCTATGCAAGCTTAATTAAGAAACACTTTACAATCTTAGGTCTAAATGATGGCTTAAGGGCAATTTTTTTAAGGCAAAGAAGAGAAAATGAAAATTAAAAAAAAATTCCCTCTCATCTGATATAAAAGAAATGCACATTAAAGTGGAAATTTTGGAAATACAGAAAAGTAAAGATATTAAAATAACAATCACCCTTAAACCCAACATCCATTCATAATCATGCTTAGCAACTCGGCATAGTTCCAACAATTCAGCAAATTCCTCCCAGATCTCTTTTATATTTTGAAATAATATTTTTTAGAACAGGAGTTCTCAAATCCTTTGACCTCAAAACCATTTTACATCATTAAAATTATTGAATATTATAAAGAATTTTGTTTATGTGTTTTGCTCACACATCTCCAAATTTTGCAAACCTGTTCATTCCTCTAGGCATCTGCATATGCTCTTCTGTCTAGGTGGTATGCACTACTGTATTTAGTTATCTAATTAATACCACTTAGCTCCTTAATGCTCAGTGCAGAAAGCCTTTCCTTCCCCTTGACCTGGCTTAAATACCACTCGCCTGTACCTCTTGAGACCCCTACACTTGCCTCTATCAACAACGCATACCTATGACAATATTAAGTAATTCTGTGGTTTTTCTGTGTCCTTGATAATTCTATGAGCTATAAGTGTGAATTTCGGGGTTTTATATAAGGAACAATATTAGTAACCGATAAAACCAAAATGCTATGAGGCAGTTTTGTAAATAAACAATGAAGCATGCATCTAAGCATTACAGGCATTTACAGGGTAGAATGTACATTTTCTTGGAGGAGGGAGGAGCTGAACTGGCCTTTGCAGGGTGGCCGTGGATCAGCAGAAAAAGGCAATGCTGTTCCTGAAGGAGAACAATGTAAGAATAAGTATAGAAGGAAAAACCTGAAAGTTATCTTGGCAATAATGAAAGCACAAGGTTAAGTTGGACGCTCATAATATTGTGGGGGATAACGCTGGAAGGAAAATGGAACTAAAGTGGTACAGTTGGGAATTAACCCTGCATGAGATGGGAAGGGCAGTAAAGGACTTAGATCCTCAGAGCGACCTGATGAAACTCTTAAGTCACTACGGAGTTAACAAGAGCACAGTGATTCAAAAGTGAGACGGGAAATGTCAAATCTAAACTTGTCTCCATGCTCCTGATGACAAATAAGTAATAAGTCCCTAATAGTACCTGCCTTCGACTTCCTCAAGGAGGATTTGGCAAATTAGAGGCAATAGGAGAGACTGACTCATTCCAATTACTCTTTTGAAGATGAAAGAGGTAGAGGAAGTAAACCCACTTAGGTGCTCTGGGAAATTGCGAAGTGCCTGTCAGATTGCAATAATTGTATGGCAGCCTTTTGTGAGCTGCGATGGAGGGCAGTCTAGGTAAGAAAAAAAGCCTCAGCAAAACAAAATATTTTCCTTCACTTAACAGTTTTAGAAATAGACTGCGTGGTAATGGAGACCTTGCTGTGTTGTGGCTGAGTTTCCGTGGAGGAAGAAATGTCCTAAATGGGACCCTCCCTGGACTAGCTGGAGAATGCAACCTCCCTCCGTCTCGACAGTCCCCTCCCCTCCTCATTGTCTTGGCCCTCATCTGTCCTGGCTGCTGCTCCAGCACCAGGAAATTTAGTGCAGAATCAAGTCAAAGAATTATTTGGGAGCTGAGGTGTGGGTTTCTGCCATGGAGAGCAACCCTGCTGAGGGTTTAAGGGACCTCAAGATGGAGCACACTTCTCTGACTGCAAGGCAGAGAACAAGACACTATTTTCATTACTGAAATGAAGCCAAGGCTAGAGAATGTGGCTTAGGCATACTGTAATAACAAGCTATCAAAGACCGTAGGAAAACTCTAGACTTCCTCACACTGGATCCTGGACTATAAATTTTGTAGCATGAGGGGCAGAGTGGGATGTGCGCTCACTGAGCATACTAAGTTTTCAAGGAGAAAAGGAAAGAGAAGAGACTTAACTCCTCATTCCCAGTTTCTTCCACCAAATTGACAGTTGAAGAAAGTCATTCTTCCTCTCTGGAGGATGAATGATTAAATAAAAGAAGAGAGACTAGGAGAATTAGAATAGTGGAGCTTCTTCCAAAAAGAAGAAATTATGGCTGGAAAGGTTGAGCTACTTAACGAATTTCTGAAATGTCAGTGTTCTTTGTGTGGCTAGGGGAAGCTGTTTTAACAGCTGGAATAATAAGTCCAGAGTCCTTATGGGTCTCATGGAATCTGATCTATAGGCAGGAAGGCAGGGAGGGTACAGAAGGGTGAGAGTGGTCAACTGTACCCTCAGGGAAAGTTTCATAAAGCAGGCGGCATTTGACCTCCAGCTCTAAAATAGTAAAGTGAACCATCCAGGCAAAATGTACAAAGGCATGGGATTTGAAATGGCGTGAGACGCCTGGAAAATTGCAAATATCTTGTGTAAACTCTGGGTAGTGAGTAAAAAGAAGATGAGTTTGGATAGGTGGACAGGTAAACTCAGTTATGGGGGCTTGATTTTCATGAGATGATCTTGTCGTATAAGAAATGGGGGAACCACTGTGGGATTCGAAATGTATTTGGTCCCTGAGATTCTCGGACATTTCAGTGCCCCTTAAACCCTGACCTTTTGTTTGTGTCCATTTTATCACAGCTTAGCTTCTATTCTGGCGATCGCCGTAAAGCAGTTTATTTTAGTTGACGGTGCACAATAAATTCTTTTATAATTCAATTGAGTTGTCTGACTGTTCACTAATAATTGAGTGTGGATGGAGGAGGCATGAGGATGATAAAACATGACCCTTATTTTAAGGAACACTTTTAATAGTGCAGGACAGGTGTCTACAAAAGTAAATCTAGAACAAATCCAATATAGGGCTCTGAAAGAGAGACAAAATAAGTACTTTTGGATCACAGAGAAAAAAAGCAAACAAACAGTAAATTCTAGTTAAGGAAGACTACACAGAACAAATAACCACGGGAATAAGAGAGGGAGGTTTTATGTGCCATATACGGTTGTCATGTTCATCTCTATGCTTATTTATGTCTACTTCAGCCTTGTTCCTTGTAATGAGCTGGAACTCGTAGAGTTAAGGTATAAGCTGGGGATGAGGGGAGTCTTTGGGAAGGTGGGACACAGGGACACAAAGACAGCGATTTATTTCCAAGATCGGGTTGAGAGAAGGGCTGCTGTTTGGAAGTTTGGGAATAGAAAGAGCTGGAGTTTCAGGTTCTGGTGATGAGGCAGAGATTACTCCAGTCATTAGGATAGACGGTAACTGCCCCCGGCTCAAAATGTCTGCTTGGGCGCCCTGGGGGAGTCACCTGCGAGAGACTTTGGAATGGACCAAAACCAGTACTGAGTGAACTCAACGGAAAAGTAGGGATTGTCTAGAAAACCCTTCAGGTTACCTGATTTTATTTAGTGCTTTTGCCTTTCTTTGTTTTTAAGCTATTAATAAGTCATAGATAACAACATGAAAACAATATAAATGTTTCTTGTTCACAGATATGCAAACAAATTTTGTCCAGTAGAGAGGACAATTGATCCCTACACCTTCTCGAAGGTGGGAAAAAGTATTTATGGAGAGAGAGAGAATAAGGAAGAGAAAGAGGGAAGAGAGAGAATGAGGGAGGAAGGGGGTGGGAGAGAGAGAGAGAGAGAGAGAGAGAGAGAGAGCACGTGCGCACACGCTTTGAATTCTCCTTCGAACTGGTTGTCACATCTTATTAATCCCCTCATTAATTAATGAGTTAAGTAAAATCTTTGACACATGTTAAGTCTGCATTTATATGAGTCATAATTTTACTTTTTGAAAAATATTGGTTGTAATATTCCTCATTATTTTGAACTCTATTTGAACGTGGGCCCAAGGATCGAGTCACACTTCTTAACCTCACATTTCCAACAGTAGGAAAGAGTGGGTCCCTCTAGTTCATAACCCAAGTTCATGTTGGCTAACCCAGAAATCCAACAGGTGAGTGACTGTTCACTTCTTTCTTCCTGGATGCCTAAATGAAGTGACTATTTCTCCTGCACTCCCTACAGGGAGGGACGTGTGTGAGGTGAAGCCTGAGGCAAGAATTTCCCCCTTGCCTTTAGCTTTTGAAATGTCAGTTGCTTATTTTACACAAATCGTGTGATGTGGTCATATTCTGCTTGTATCCCATATTCCTCCCAGGCGTTTATTAGTAGCGTCTAGGGAACATTTCAAAATAAACGGAACACAATGGCCCATTGGAGAAAGTATAAGCATTATTTCCATAAAAAATAAAATACAAAATTTCACTGGGTAGAAAGAAATATTACTTGGGAACATTCAAACAATATTCTCATCTATGCTTGTATCCTGCTGACAGATTTGATTGCCTTCCTTAGTGGCCTCAGTGTGTCCTGTACACACTCCTGTCTTAATGGCTATACTCCTGGATTTCATTTATGCCTTGACATATCTGTCTCCTTGCTAAGCTGTTAGACTCTTAAGAGCAGGGGACTTATTTTTTCTTTCTTCCACATCCAATACAGTTTCGAATATAGTTAAGTTCCTGATATGCATCCCTGCATCTCTGGACAGCTCACAATTACAATTGTGTAGCGCCAGAATCTACGTCTATAATTTCCATCCTTAGGTTACAGGTTGTACAGAGCAGATTTGTTGCCCCCAGCCCCCAGTGAGGCATGAGATGAGGCATGAGAATAAATTGCTAAAAGAGAAGGCAGAATAATAGAAGCCACTAAATTAGAATCTTTCCACACATCTTCCAAGAATCATAGAAATAGAAAGGAAAATAAGTAAAACTCCAATTAGACTATGCCTGCAGCAGGATTGTGAAATAGAAAATGACAAAACTTCAATTCAAGTTGGGAAATAAATTTTAGGAGCCAGTGGATTGCTTCTGGAGCTCATGCCAGAACAGAGAGTCACATGGCTCAACTTTATATCTAGAATGAATTATTAAGTACAGAGTTATCAGCTGCCCATCTGTAATCTCTTTTCTCTATCAGAGCCCAGTTGGGATCTGTGCTGATGTGATATTTCTTGCACATGACTGGAGAAATATGCAAATATCCTTTGCTCAGGGAATAAGTATAGGGAACTAATATTTATTGAGGACATGCACAAAGCCAGGCATTATGATAGTGCTTTATGTACATTTTAACAAATGTTCCCTCTTTGAGTGTCATAGAGCCTGGGGCACTGTGAAAGAGTTGCAGATGTACTGAGATATTGCTACTCTTTACTTTGGAGGTGCTTGAACAGGTCCTGGGGCAGACACGTCAAGCCACGAAGAGTCCATATTTTTTTGACCACCATGACATGAAAGCATCTGGGTATCACTGCCTTATTGCATGATAAATAGCAGGTAAATGTTAAGTCACCCCTTCACATATGGTGGCCTCCAAGGAAGCTCAGAGTAAACCGGTAATTAGCAAACTAGTCAGAGTTGGATCGCACAGCTAGGTAATAACAGAGCCAACGGTGCTGGCGGGTCTGCCTGGTACCGAGGGCTGAGCGTTTCCTCTATGCAAAGCTCTTCAGCTCACTGGGACCCGCATGCATGGCCTCAGGTCCAAAAAAAGCTTAGGACATCTCTGCATTGTATTTGCAAACTCCCAGAGAGCAAAGACTCAGATTTCGAAGCTGAAGTGATAAAGGCACTGGAAGGCTCTCCCAGACAGCAGCAAGTTCTGAAACGTGTGGGACTTCCTGGCTGGGCAGTAGTTTGATCACAGAGCGAAGAGGTTGGAGAAGGCGACTGGGTTCGAATCACAGATGCCCTGAGTGGCAGAAGACGGAACGTGGAGTCAGAGAGTGGGGATTCTCAGGGAGCTTTTCTTTTATTTAATTTCCTCATTCACATATTTTGTATGGCTTGCCTAACTCAAATACAATGAGGTCTCCACCGTCTCTGGGAAGATCTGGAGCCATTTTAAGGCAAATGTCCATGTCCGTAGAGCTCAGAGGATCCTACTCTTTGTCGATCTTCCCAGGTTATTCTAAGGCCTGTTACATTCACTCACAAAGCAGGCCAGTCTGCTTCCTTAGCAGCTGGACCAGTGCCCTCGCTGCTGACCTTGCTTATCCTTAGACCTCTGCTTCCTGCTCCACTGAGGCCACTGCCTTGGATGCTGTGTTGCCTCTGCCTGGCAATGCACCTGGCAATGCTTGCCTCTTGCTCTTGACACTGCCCACATCCCAACTGCCACTTGCCTCTAGGTTTCACTGATATCTCTCTGATCTCCTTCATTCCCCAATGCCTTCCCACTCTAGACCACTGCCTGTCAATCTCTGGTTGATCTAAGTAGTGTCTTTACCCATTTGCTCTCTCACAAATTAGCCCCCAAGTGGCAGCTACCATTCATGCAGCTACTGTCACTATTAGGGCAATGGTCCTACTGTAGGATGCCCTAGAGATGTTTCACAGCAGCATATGCTGGTTCAAGCAGTTAGGACATTTCAAGTAACACCCACCACGCTGTACTATTTTTCCGCTCCAATCGTCCAGCCCTGTTATGTTACTAAGCCTGGCTCATTACAGCAAGTTTCTTCTTCCCTCGGGGTAGATTCTCTCCATAAGGATCCACGTTCTTTTTTGAAATTTCATCCCACTAGGTTATTCCTGCCCAGTTTACAGGATGTGCTTAGAGATAAGTTGACACCCCAATCTTAGCCCTTTTAGAGTAATTTTCCTGGGAGGCCACCTGGCAGCCACGTTAACAGTGGGCAACAAGAGTGGGGGGAGCCACAAGGAACATGCATTTTTCTCTTTATTACAAAAGCATGTCCTGTTTATTGTAGAGAGTTTGTAGAAAGTGCCGTAAGACAATGGGAAGAAAATGAATATCGCTGGTAATTTTACCACCTGAATATAAACGCATCTACCATTCTCTAGATGTCATCTCTATGTGTTTTGTGGCTGCTCTGTGTCCAGCATTGTGCTAAGCACCGGCCATAGAAGCAGCACAGGAGCCTCTGTTCTTCGATATATCATTTCACAGCCTGTTCCCTCCTTCGGGCCATTTCATAAAGCCCGTCTCTTTTTTATTCTTTACGGAAGATGACAAACAGTTTTCTAATATTTTCTCTTGGATTCTGAATTAAATCACATTCAGACATGTGCCTTTCTCAGAATTTTCCGGATGTCTTCCTTTTCTCTGCATTGCAGCATTTTTCTCCTATACTCCCTTTATTCTGCCTCTTTGTTCTTAGCCCGCGATTCGGCGAGCTGTCATCTTCACTATTTGTCAACAAACGGGGGGAACTGACCAGCATCGGCTCTCTTGTGCCCACTCACGTGCTGTTCGAGTCTCTCTTTCTTGTGTGCTCTTGGTGGGTGTGACCTCTCATCTTCTAACACGCAGCCTCCAGTCAGCATTTGCTTCATGTGCTACATTCTGCAGAGAGGATAGCCTTCCCCGCCCCCAGTAACCAGTGCACAGCGCTCTGAGTTACTGCGTGAAGTGGGGCAGAGTGGGAAGGAATATGCGTCTCAGCATGCACTGTTCCCAGTCTACAGAAAGGGTTCCCTGTGGAGCCTAGAATGGACTGTGTTACAGCAAACCCCCTTTCTAGCTGTGTTCTGAGCATTGTTGTACGTACATGTAGAAATGACAGCAAAGGTGGCTTCCTCACAAATCAGTACCCAAGGGGCAGATGGGAGCTGCTCAGCTCTAGGACTGCTACAGACATTGTGTGGTCTGAATTTGAAGATAGATAATGGGAGAAGTAAAAGTGTCTTTCTTTAGGTAGTCTCTCTTTCATAAAAGGAAGCCTCGTAGGTTTTTCTCTATGTGGTTTTAAACTCATTAGAGTTAGTAGACATTTCTCTCCTTTTTGACATTGGGTTGTCAGTCCATCCTAATAGTTTCTGTTGATATTTTCAGTTTCTTCCTTTCTTTGTCTTCATTCATACTTTAATTGGAAGTTGGGAGAGACTTCCTTCCTCCACTGTAAGTGCATGTCCAGCTTCCTAGTAATAATAATAGTTGCTTTATTAAGCCCCACGTGCCTGATACTTTTCTAACTGCTTTACTTATGTTATCGGTAAAAGATTATTCTAATCCTATAAGGTAATCATTATTATGTCCATCTTACAGATATAGAATCTAAAGCTGAGAGGCCGATGAAAGATTGGCCCAAAGGACACTGAACTTGTAAGGTACGCAGCCTAGATTCCAACCTAGGACTCTCTCTCACGCCAAAGCCCTTGACATTTCCGCAGGCTCTTGACATCTTTAAGGTTAATTATCATGTTGAGTTATTTTGGAACACTACCCTAGAAATGAATTGGGATGAGCTCATGCAAAATTTCCACTGATGCCTGGCATTGCTGTATTGCAGGTAAAGGTTGAGAACAGTTTGAAACTTCATACTATTCTCTTTCTCTCCCTTTTTCCCTCCTTTCTTTCCTTCCTTCCTCTTTCCCTTCCCTCCTCCCTTCCTTCCTTTCTCCTTCTCTCTTTATACTCCCTTATTCCCCATCACTCCTTTTATTCTATGGTAACATACTGTGAGTCCATGAATCTGTATTACCTACTTTCTACATGCATATAATTCCTAGCACAGTGGGGTTGATTGGAAATATACAGGTTTAAAAGCACTGAAGTAAAAATGGCTTCTCTGCTATGTGAAAATGGAGTGCAGATCTATTCATAACCAGGAGCAATTAGCTGGTGGTGTTGCTTCCATGTGCTGGTGGGAAAAGGGGGACAGGTAATTTTCAAGAAAGAACAGAACAGCTGCAAATTTTCACACACAGTAGCTGAGCTCCCTGGGAGGCTGGCCGGCTCTCTACAATACCAACAGGACAATGTCGACGCACAGTGAGGCCAATCCTGTGTCGTAAGGCGCAATGGAATGAAATCTCGCAGTAAAGACAGGTGGATGAGAAGGTGTGGGATCACTCAGACTCGGTCCTTCTTTCCATATTCGACAAGTGTTGATGGCGAAGCCCATTCACTTAATTCACAAACATAAAAACTATCCACTTCCCTCATGAACTCAATAGCATATTCCTCACGAGTAGTTTCATTGATTTTTAAAAATATACATAGCAATGCCTGTTTTAGACTAAAGTCTGTCTGTAAATTAAATATTTTAGATTCATGGATGAAGCCTATCGCTGCACTTGAGCACGTTATGTCTGATTAAAAAGAAAAGTTGACTAATTTGTAAATGATTTTATTTTTCTGCAAATAGGCTGTAAAATTTATTCGTATTCTCAATATTCATACTTTCGCAGCAAGACCAGCTCCCCGACAAATCATCTCTTTTCCTGCATAAATATAATTATATACTTTACCTCACTCACATTGCCTGTGTGCACAAATACCATATCAACTAAGAAATGGAAATACAGCAATGAACACGATGCAAAATTTCCAAAAAAAATTTGTAAAAAAATATTAAAAATGTTATTCCAAAAAATACAGAAATGAGAAGAAATGAAAACAAAAAAAATTACGATAAATAGAAATTAGAAGATAGAAATTAATAAAGATAAAAGAAGGAAGTCAACAGTAAAAAATATAAAAGTGACTTACAAAACAAAAAAATGCTGCTTCTTTAAGAAGACTAAAAAGGACATAAAAGTCTGTCAAAGTTGATTTAGAAAAAGAGAGAAGATAATAAACAATATAAAGAATTAAAAAAGTATATAAACTTATAAAATTTAAGAATAAATATTATTAAAAATAAGTGATAAAATGAAGAATTTTCTCAAACATTTTAAGTTACTGGTGGTGACTTAAAGAACTAGATAAAATAGACTAAACAACGAACACTTAACAAATTGGAAAAATAGTAAAATATGTCTCACTTAGAAACAGTGAAGCTCATATTATATACAAGGAAATGTTATTGAATCTTCAAAAGATAATTTCACTTATACACATTTCTCCCTTGAGACTAGGTAAGTATTTTATAAAAGTTTACTATCAACACCTGATGAGGCAATAGGAAGAAGGAAAAGTATCAGCCAATCAACCATAAGTGCATAAGTGTAAAAAATATACATGTTGACAGAAAGACTGAATGTATCACAGAAATGTAAATATCCAGTACCAAAATATCCTTTAAAAAATACATGATTATCTCAATATATATAGAAAATTTATTTTATAAATAATTTAGATATTTAAAATGTAGGCATTTGTACAAAAATAGAACATTTTCTTCACCACATAAAAAATCTGTAGCAAAAATGTACAGAAAAATTATACTTAGTGAACAAAGTTTAGAAGCTTTCTATTAAAGTTATGAGAAGTGTATGCCCACGTACAGTGTGCCTATTCAACAAGGTTTGAGAGGTCATAACCATCGATTGCATGAGAGAAAGAAAGGAGAATGCAGATGGGAAAGAAACAAAATTGCTTTTTGCCAGCTGTTATTTTCTACAAAGAAAATTCAAGATTCCACAGATAAAATGTTATACTTCGTGAGAATCTTCAGCTAGTGTGGCTGGGTAAAAGATTAAGAATACAAATTTATTAGCATTTTTTTTTTTTGTATCAGCGACTACCAATGTAAAATGACATTCAACATTTTAAAGATATTCATAAGATTATTTCTTTCCTTTTTTTCCACTGGCTTTTTCTTTCTCTCTCTGTTTTTGTTTGTTTGTTTGTTTGTTTGTTTTGGTATTTCGTGTATTCTCTCCTCAGTCATTGCCACAAAAGTCCCTGGAATGAGAGTCCCCTGTGTGGTCGCCTTAGTGGGTAATAACAACTCCCAGGCTTGGGAAAAGAGAAATCTCACAGGAGAGTGGGAAAGGCAGTGGTAGCTGGCGGAAGAAGCCTTGGGAGTCAGGCTCGCTGCACAAAGCAATGCCTCCATTCCTCCAAGGCCTTGTCTCGCGATTCCTGCTTCCCGTTAGTCTTTAAAGGAGTAGATGCGGAGGAAATGGGGGTTGAGCAAAGGCCCCTGTGACAATCCTCTACATAATTCTGACATACTCCTAACGAGGGTGAGCAGATGGAGGCTGGGAACACATTTCCTTAGGTGTTTAATTTATTCCTAATAACCATACTGCAGAGTTCTTGGGCAAAAACCAATTTCCTTTCTGTTTACATCAAAACTCATGTTCTCTGTTCGGTGTTTTAAAATCACTGGAGCAGAAATTTCATATCAATATCTCACTTTGATTAGAGAAACCAAACTGCATAAAATCATTTCTGCCCCTGTGACATATATTTTTGGGAATATTCTGTGAAGTAAAATTCTTTAGATTAAAGATACCGCAGTTGTACCTCACATAACTAAGAGCAAAATTCAGGCTAAGGACATAGCCTCTTTCAGAATGACATTCCATAACTGTTTATGTGAAAATAAGTAGATTTTATATGTATTTTTCAAAATCTAAAATCTCATTACTGTGATCAAGAAAGATATAACTTTGGTTGAAAATTTAATCAATTACTGCTTTGACAGCAATAGGAAAAATAATAAAATAGATGTAACTGGAAGTAAAACTTATTTAAACCCTATGAAATTGGAAAAGGGATATCGACTCTGAGTTTTATATCTGGGCCATTAACCAGTGAACTGCAGTAGGAGAGAGAAAATAGGGAAGATCTGGGATTTATATCTAGAATCACCTCTGGATTTTGGCGATAGAGGGGGTGCCAGCTTAGTCCAGTGGAGTAGTTACTGCTTAACCTCATCTGGATGCAATATATCTCCAGATGCTGCTGGTGAAGATGGAGGATACAGTCAAACTCAGAAGTCAGGTGGAGAAATGAGAGGGAACAATTGGCAGTGATATTCAGACACAGGGCAAGACCCAAAATGCTCTGTCTACAGGCCACGGGATCCCAGCCTCTGAATTAGCAAGGATAATGAAGACTGTAGTATAAAGTAGAGTATAAGGCAGGTTAATTAAAAACAAATGAACAAATTAACAAACAAAAAACAAACTAGGGCTCAAGAAAGCAAGACTGGGCCACTCACCATGCCTGGTACAAGGTATGTCTTGACCAAGGTAGCGGCCCACTGACCAGGTGCGTGGTCAAATATGTGACATGGACTCGGTGTCATGTATTAGATTGTGAAGCTGGAACTGATACATTATTTTGGTTGAAGACAGTGTGGGCATCAGGGAAAGCTTGGGTGGGAGAGCCTGGTGGCTAGGAACCAAGGAGAACCTGCCTGAGTGGGGAGCCTGCTGCCACCGCCTAGGTTAGCAGTGAGTATGGGGTTTGACTTCCTGCAGAACCTAATGCTAAATTTGACAGCCTCACTGTTTTTCCACAGTTTCCAAAAAATTATCAGATAATTTCCTTTTGACCTCCACATTGGGAAACTGGAAGGTAGATTCTGTCGTGAAGAACAAAATACATTTCAAGGAAGATGAGGATATTTGATTACCGTTCAGTTCTGTTTTCACCCACTGAAGGGCTGGTAGATTCTGGCCTGAGGAAGAAGGGTACAAAGAAAGGTATCTCGCACTTGAGGTGTCTGTGGCTGGGTTAAATTACTCTCTAAATCTTCAAATGCTAATTGTACTTCCTCCTTGGTGATTTCGTGGTAAGAAACATTTATCTGCAGAAACAGAAATGAAATGTCAGAAGAAGCAGTCTTCAGCTATTTCTATTTCACGGATGAGTGCTTTTCCATTTTATCACCTACTAAAGAGGCCAACTTGCCTCCTAGATTCATCACTCTTTTAAAAAATAGAATTCTCTTTCCTCACGGTGTTCGAAGCTTTCTGGCATGGTCTGAGACATACCTCCTTTGTCCCCTGCCCCATGCAGGGCCCACAAACCAGGTCATCACTCGCAAAGAACATACTTTTGGATTTACCTGCAGGTGTTAGACAATTGAGAAATTAGAAGTATATTTTGAAAGCCACAGAAACCTCATCCTCCAATAACAGAGTCCGTTTTGCACTGCAGGCCAGTGAGGTCTGAGTTTGGATATCTAAAAACTCTAAAGTGCTCCCAGGAGCATTTTACAAAATCGGGGCCTTAGGGATGGGTGGAAGGAATGAGCTGTGTGAGACCAGGGCAGTGAAACTTTTTAAAAATGGAGTCACGAGGTTGGCTCGGTGCATGTCCCTGCATAAGGACACTCCCTGAGGATTTTTCTCCTTTTTTTTTCTCACAGTATTTTTTTTTTCCCCTCATATCCAAGGGTAAGTGTTATTCACCTGGTAATAAGGAATTTCATTTCTCTTCTCAGAATTACCATTTGGAAAACGAGCATTTGAAATTATTGCTTAACCCAGGGTTCCTCCAAAGGAGTCATCCAGCATCCGCAGTAATTACTGAGCGCTTGTCATGCTCCAGGCATTGGACAGAGTAAACAAATATCCTGCCCTCGTGCACTGTGCCACACGTGGGGAACTCCTGGAGGGAAGGACTGTTCCTCACCGCTCTTAAAATTTTATTTTCCGACAAAATGTCTGGTACACATTAAACTTTTTGTAATAATACTAGATAAAAATGTTCAGTATGTTGAGTTTGATCATTTGAATTGCTCTCCCAGTCAAATGAAACTAGATCCTGGATGCGATCCAAGAAACATACTTTTAAGTGCGCCACTGGGTTTCTTAGAAAGGAAATCTCCAAAGGTTAAAAAGGAAGCTAACAACTAACCAACCAACCAAAGTAAACACACAAACTGGAACCAGAGTAGGAAGCCATGAGTGTGAATTAAAGGCTGAGAAGGTGGAAGGCGATGGTGTCAGGAGGGCAGATGCTGGCTGGGACTTTCACGGTCTGAGACTAGAGCCACCAGCAGAATCCCCTGCATTGAGCCAGCTTCCTCCAAGTAAACTAAGAAAACCCAGGTTGGTGGCACGTCCTAGACACTAGAGAACCTGACATGTATCTCCTAAAATAGTGTACACCTAGACTTGTTCTCTTTTAAATTTAATCCAACAATTTCCTTTCACTTGCCAGTTAAGCCCGTTTGAATTTACAGTGATTGATATATTTGGACTTATTTCAAACTCTTGCTCTGTCGTTTTTGGTATCATGCTGATTTTATATCTCATTTGTCTCTTTTTAGTCATTTTTTTATTGTTTGTTATTTCTTGCATCCTACCCACTACAATTTATAATCTATACAGTTACCTTTATTATTTACTATGCGGTCACACATAACAATATGGATGAATGCTAGAAACGCAATGCTCGAATAAATAAAAACAAACAGAAAAACATGCAGGTACAATGATTCCATTTGTAGAAAGTTCAAAACAACCAAAACTAAACAATATATACTTTAGGTATACATATGTAAATAATAAAATGATTTGAAAAATAAAGGCAACCTGAGGATGATAATCACAACATTCGCAGTAGCTATTTCTTATGGAGAGAGGCACGGGATAGGATAAAGAAGAAACACAGAGGTAGTTTCTAGAATAATTGCATTATTCTATGTCTTTAAATAAAGATATGTTCACAAGTGTTTTCAAAATTATTTTGCTCCATAGCTGACATATATACTATATATACAGATACATATATATTCATATATATCAAATGCTTTAAAATATTTAAATAAATATTGGAGCAGAAGGGTAAAAAGATTAGGATATAAACAATTATAGTTTACACACAGCCTGCTATGGCAAAATAGAGAAAGCTATGCATTTTGCAAAACTCTACCACTTGCATTATCTTATTTAATATTTATAAAAATTCTATCATAGAGTCGTTTCTAAGAGATAGAAAGTAAACTGACTAATCGAGTCATACAGTAAGTTAGGGACTGAAACCTCATTCGTCCTGACCTAATTTTAGCTCAGCGTTCTCCATTAAAATTTCGTGGTGCTGAAGGATATAGAAATATAAATATCACCGAAGCATATAGAAATGCTTTACAAAAAACTAGATTACAAAATAGAACTAGACTGAGGATGAAACAACACCAAGTTTGAGTTGTAGCTGTAATTGTTCTCTGAAGGAAAATATTGGCAAAATAACAAAAAATTGAAAACACTGCTTTAGCAAATATTCTCATTTAAGATGTTGATGAAAGAAAAGAAACATAGAAAATTACTGTGTCCAAATGTTTTAGATAAGATTTTTTTTAACTTATCTCACATGAATTATTTTGATAGCTATTTAAATAAGGATAAATGTGGCTATGGGTGAAAGTAAGCCAAAAATAACTTTGGTTTAAATAAAAGAATGTTATTTCTCTAGGTAGGGAATCCAAGCATAAATTGATGCTCCTTTGTGTTAAAAACCCCAGTCCCTTAGTCATAGCTTGTCATGTGATTGTCTTTGCCTAGGTCACCTCTTCATCCAAGTAGGCTACTTCATTCCTAAGGTCACTTTTTCATCCAGGATGGATACTCCACCCACATTCAAGCTAACAGAAAAGGAAAATATCACTTCGCCGTATTGTCTATGACTTAGTCATACAGATATGTCTAAGTCTAAAGTAGGCTGAAAAACGTAGTCTTCATTCTAGAAGGCCAGATAACCCCCCCCCACCGAAATATGTAGGTTCTCTTACTAAAGAAAAAAGGGGAAAATGGATATAGAGGGACAAATCACTGTTTTTGATACCCATGAATTAACGTATATCCTATTTATTTTTATCCCCATAGAATATAACATTGTGGCAGATGAATATTATTAGATATTAAATTAAATACGGGATGACTGATATACTTAGTGATTGCTTGTGTGTGAAGGTTTTATGGAACTTCCCTGTGAATCATTTCTAAAGGGACAGCTGAGACAAGGCCATGTTTTTATTCTAAAGATTAAAGATTAGACATCTACAGAATGACCATAGCCATGGCTCAAATGAGAACGAGTAGCCCTGAATGGGAGTATGAGAGAGATGTCGGTTGAGTATGGACTTAGTGAGCATCAGAAAATGTGAAATGGTAGTATAGAGGGATTTAGAAAGTTAACTGAGTTGTTTATTCTGATACAAATTGACCACTCTCACTCTGCCATATGGCATCTACACCTTTAATGCATTTTCAATTAAAGTCAGCATGAAATATTAAAGTATTGTCAAAATATGCAATAAAGTTCTCACAAAGAATATACTCAGTAGAAGAAGTAACACCAGATCCTGGGGAAGCATCCTATAATAACTTTGTCTAAGCTTGAAGCATCTTTGTTATGATGCTTTACTATTCGTGCTTTATTTTAAAACACACCTGGATTTCAACAACTTTTCCAACATGTATTTTAGACAAACACTTTCCCATAAATTTGATATATGTAGTCAAAATGTTTTAAATATAGAAGTCCACAAAGTAGAAAATGTAAGTTTTTATAATCCCTTCCTCCAAAACTAACCTTTTTTGTATATAACATTTCAGGCTCTTTACTGTGGCTATGGAGTATATATATATTTTTCAATGTGAAAAAATAATGTTTTGAGCTGATTATTTAGAATGAAATAAAGTTCAACATGTTTTGTGAATTAACAGGTAGAATGACATCAAATTACAAAAAGAGCAGGAAACATGTACCAGATTTATAATTAGGCAATTTCTCTTTATTTTTTTCTATTCCCCCAACAATTCAAAAACTCAGGCTCCCATATGTGTGTGGATATAATGGCAATATTTTATTTGTATCTCCCCAGGAATTAATGGCAAGCGAAGTTCTGAATGTCACCAAAGATGGGTAATGATGCAACGTTTTTACACTCCTTGGATGGAAATTTCAATTAGTGTATCTTTTTATTGAACAACATATCTGTTGTGATACAGCTGTGCTAATTTTTGTTTTAATCCATGAGCCACTTTATCGCAAGAAAATGATCAGCGAAAGACATTTCGACTGAGGAGGTTTCACTGAACCGCTTCCATGTTTATCATTAGCATTCTAATTCGAATTACATGTAAATGACCCAAATTTTTCAAAACACTCAGAGGTCCCACAATTAAGTCATTCTATCCAAGTGGCAAGTATCATTTTTATAGCAACTCTCTTTTTATATGCAGGAATCATAGACAATTTTGCTTTGGAATTATTGATTAAAAGTGCTCCACATTGAAAAAGCGAGTCAATTTTATGAACCTATGTTATTACCAAAATTCAAAGTGAATTAATACATGTCATCATTTTTTAATAATTTTGTTATTTTTAAAAATTCAATACTGAGTTGAGAAAAATCTCACAAGTAGCTTTCCTCAGCTGAGCCAGTAGAGCTTGCTTTCAAAATCAGTTCCTATTTCGTTATAAATTAGTTAAAGGAGATGGTATTTTCTAAACAAAATGTATTGTTCATAATAGCCTATTGAACCCTAAAACTCTAAGATTCCATCTCTAACTCCCAGAGGTGAGGGTCTTTTAGTGACTGGTTCTGTGTTTTCTGGTCATGCAGAAAACATCATAATTTTCTCTATTCTGGATTGTCCCCAAAGTGATAAAAAAAAAAAAAACTCACAAACCTTGTTAAAATTTAAATTTCTTCACAAATTATTTTGCCCTCGAATACTTTAAAGATTACTATGTTTTGAAAATTACATCATTAAAATTAAACAAAATTACCAAATCTTTGATAGCCATACATTTGTCCAAATAGTTTAGCTTTAGATCTTCAACCAGTTACATGTTCCTTTTCAGCTAACTAAAGTTTATTTTTCAAGCTGCCCTTGACAGATACATTCAACCTGCCTAGTTCTTCTTCTTTTTTTTTTCCATCTACTATAGATGTGGCTATATCTACAGCACATGACTTCATGATATTTCTCCTTTGGTGTCAAATTCTCTACTAAGTGAATTCTGAAACTGACCTTAGAGACAGTGATAAGATTTTTTTTTTTAAGTTCGGTATTTTTAACTCTAGCTAGTATTTTTATCAGCCTACTTAGATTTTCTTTCAAACTTTCAAACTTGTATAGCAGCTTTTAGCATCATCTGAATTTTCAAAATAATAAAACCCACATTTTCGATAAGCATCCACTGTATCCTAATTATAATGACTGCAGCTGCTTGCCGTCTATTTACTCATTGTGGTTGAGGTCATACTTTCATCTTTCTAACTGTTGGCAACGCATATCTATCTCAAGCTTTGATTTTAGATTATTCTGAAGGGAAGGAAAAAGAAGAAAGAGAAAGAGGGAAGGAGGGAAAGAGGGAGGGAAGGAAGGAAGGAAGAAAGGAAGGAAGGAAGGAAGGAAGGAAGGAAGGAAGGAAGGAAAGAAGGAAGGCAGGCAGGCAGGCAAGTAGGCAGGTGGGCTGTTTCCCTTTTTACAATATTATTATTTCTAAAATTCACTCATTAGTTACCTAATATTTGTAGAATTCCCTGCAAGATGAAACAAATTATCTGAGCAAGAGTCACATAGGGGAGATTCAAAGGAACTGTCAAGATATCCCATCGTTTTATTAAGAATTCATTAGATTCTTGGCACACTTTGCACCATTAATATGTGAGCTGACTGATCTGTCCATGTGGTGTTGAAATACAACATGAAGACACGGGCTGGTCTGATCTGTTGACATGTGCACAAAATAATCAAGAGAGAACCTTTATTTATGTAAAGGTACATGAGCGGCTTCTCCTGGGGACTGAGGTAACAGCCAGCTGTTGACTGTGACTGTCTCATCCCAGGGTTGGAGAATTCATTGTCAACACTTGCAACAAAGTGTGAAGTAAAGAAAAGTCACAAAAAGCATCCTGTGAAAGGGTAACTCTGTCCCTTGGCAGAGATGGGGGCAGCAGCGCCCGCTAGTTCAGGAAGTAATGATAACTCCTCCTCTCCACCTTATCTATCTCTTAACCATCCAAATCACGGTCTTTCCTTTTATGCTCACAGAATCCCCACAAAATTATTCTTACTTTGCCCATTTAAAGATAATGAAATTAAAGCTCTCGGAAATTAACTGTCAAAATCAAATAGCTAGTAACTGATAGAACTGGGGCTGAACCCATGAAGTTTTCAACAATCCTTTCTCTTTCGCTATTATAAGAGCCACCATCCCTCTCACTTCCCTGCTGGGTGATTTCAGCAGTGATGGACATAATTTAGCCTCTAGGGAGAGTTGAGATATTTGACTTTTCATTGGGTACTTCTCTATGTAGGACCAGGGTCAAAGGTCTAGTGTGATTGGAAGCCCTGGTAAATGATGGGAAACCGAAAACCTTTAATAAGTTTGTACGTGACCCAAAACTAACATATCTATATCTGATTATTAAGAGGAAGAAAAGGAGGGAGGGATGCAAGTAGGGAAGGAGGGAGGGAGACAGAGAGAGAGAGAGAGACAGAGACAGAGACAGAGACAGAGAGACAGAGAGAAAGAAAGAGAGAGAATGGAGACTGATGTCTGATTCTTACTCAGGACAGATTTTTTGGTCGACAGCTGCTCTCCCCTTCTGCTCATTCTCAAGATGGCCTGTGGCTTCATAGCGCTACTAACCCATTATGCAAGCACAATGATTCACAAAAGTCCTTCTTGCTCAGGTTCTGTCCCCACGGAGAAATCCCACAGTGACTACAGTTTTGAAAATAGAGAATGTAAATCATCTTTCCAAAAGTGAGAATGAAAATAGTCCCCGAGCACCCAGACGCCCTCCCGAAACGCTGAGACGAGGCCAGCCGAAACGGCTACCGGGGAGAGTAAATGCGAGAGACGCAATTTCCCTTCCAGTAAATGCTTCTCCGGGAAAGGCGCTTGTTAACTCCCACTGAAAAATAGGCCTGCTGTCCAAGTCAGCAGCGAATTACAGAAGAAATGGTGCAAGACTTCGCAGCCCGCCGTGAACATCCCAGCTGCAGCGAAGTGGAGCTGTGAAATGACTCTTACATTTCAAGGAGAATTATTTTCTCTTTTTGCTAAGTCACGGAAATAAACAATCACATTTCTAAACTGCGAAAAACAGGAAGCAACACTGGGAAGACGTATAATACACACATTACTACCTACTCCCTGTAGCGTGATTAAGGTAGTAAACGTGCGTGCATTTCTATAGCATCCGAAGTTAACAAAAGCATTTCACACGCTTCCTCTTAATTTTACATCATCTGTGAGAGAGCTATTTTCTGTTGTAGATGAGAATCTTGCACTAAGTAGGTGTAAGGGACTTCCCTACAGCCACAAAGATGAAAAATAGGGAGGCTGAACTGGGGTCTCGGTCTGTAAGTCTAGTCCATGTTTTTAGATCCTAGTCACAGCTCTTGTAAAAATGTCGCAGAAGTCACAATCGTGTTATCATAACCCCAAATGCGCTTGTCTTTATCTGAACCCTTTACTGGCCTTTTGTTTAGGGTTTTCTTCTATCTGTAATGTGTCAGAAAATATTTGCTATGCATTTATGCATCTATTATTTTATAATATGAGCTTCTCCCCCGTAAGGATTCGATTTTTGGATTCATATAAATGTGTTAGAACCCAGGCTTTTCCCTTCATTAGCTCCGAGCGACTCACAGAACAGTCATGAGCCTTTTTTCCATTAAGGTTTGAAAAATAGCATTCTCCTTAGAATTATATGGTGTCTCTAGGGCCTGGTGAGTAGTGGGTGTTTAATAAATGGCAGCTCTTATTTTGGTTTCTACCCTAAGGCACATGAACATAGATCGTACGTATACCAAGGGTAGTTAACGTGAAAAATGAGAAACTAGAAGAAGGAGATGAGAACAGCACCAGGAAGCAGCAGTAATATGTCCCATAAGCGGATGAAGAGATGAACAATGTGATTCTCACAGACTGGGTTAGAACCTTTCTCTAGCTCCCTCTACTTCTCTTTAACACTGACTTTGTTCGAGGGTTTTTCCTCTCCTCCATTTTCTTTTAATTTCTTTAAGACTGCAGGCTCTATGAGGCCAAGAACTTCTTCCTTTCTCTATTGCCAGCATCTAGAAGAGTCAGGTACAGAGGACTTCTGTCATATTTTGACAGTTCAATAGCGACTCTTCCTTCTCGAAAAGCCACGCAGCTTACTTTTGGAGAATCGCCCCTCCCTCCTTGCGTGCTGTCTCAGTGGAAAGTAACTCTATATGCCCACAGTTCACCGCACAAGCCTGAAGGGCCAAATGCTTCTCCCTGCCCTGCTGCATACACCGTGGCAGGTCTAGGGCCTAAACTGAGCCAATGAAACTCTCTCTCCTGAAAGTCTGAAATTTGAGCGGATGTCAAAAATCCAAGACGAATATTAGAATATATTTCTCCCATAGACAGTGTCCTGATCGGCCTGTGACAGATCACCTTCCAGTATGTGCCATTTGCTTAGGTGACTCAGATTTGGTTTCTATCGCTTGAAACCAGCAACTTTACCATAAGAGGATATAAATATTGTTGAATTGCGTTAAATTTATACACATTACCTATCAGTTTATCAGAGAAGTATATATATTTTCCTCCTAGCTCAAATTCTACAAAGAATTTACTGTGAGCTTCTGTATATAAAGCATATGCAATTTCACAGCCATTTGGGTGTACACAGTGGGAGATTTTTTTAAATAACCATTTATTATGTCAGAGCTTCAATAAAACTTGAGGATATAAGGTTGAGTCATAACTCATCGGGAATACGTTTTTTCAAGAAGTTAAGTTAACGAAGTACAATTGCTTTGTAATAGCTGGCTTGCTACAGCACAGAGCTCAGAAGAACTAAGGCTTTACTCAGATGGATTTCTGATAATCTTTCAAGAGTGATATTCAATTTAAAACTGAAATTCCATATTTAGCATACCCAGTATGAAGAAAAAATTATTTGTTTGTTTATTTGTTTGTTTTCTTAGGATTTTGTATTCTCTGACTAGATACTCTAACCCCTAAATTCAAATCCAGATCAACTCATGATTATAGTTGATTGCTTAAAAAAGAAAAACAGAAATATTACTGTTGGGCCTCTGTGTCTTTCCTAGAAAAACAGCATCAATACGTTGTTTGGCAAACAATTTCTTTAATACTTGTAAGAGGTACAGGATGCAGAAACCATTACACTTTGCCAAACAGAACATTATCTTAAACAGAGCCAACACCTCATTTGCTTTGGTCAAAGATCAAGACAACCGTTTCAAGAAAAATTATAACTTGGAGAATTTTTAAAAAATAGGTTAAAATAGAGTGTCATAAACGCAAAAAGTGAATGTAATTTAAAGAATGCACAAATCAAATAAAGGATCACTGTTATGTTAACTGTGAGGATGGAACAGAGTCTGGCTGGAATTTTAAAAGTAAATAATTTAAGCGGGAAATATTTGTATAACTTCCAATCATGCCCAGAAAGAAATTTCTAGAAATATTACCAGACTAAGAAACAAGATATTCTGGTTATAGTCCAAAATTTTTCAAGAACCTTAGATTCTTCATCTGTAAAACAAGAGAGTTGTATGTATTGATCCTCAGTTTTCTGATCTCTCTAATGTTCATAGAGATAAAGCTGCCTCATATTACACAAGGCTGCATTCCTTCTGATAGTATAGTTTCATAAACACTACTGAGAACACAAGGTGGATCAGACACTGTAACAGGCTTTAGATTTCTAAGGCAGCTCTTGGTAAGATCACATAATTCAGGGGAAAAGCGAACTTTAATATTACCCTAGCTTTTTGCGTGGAAGAACTTTCTGGACCAAGGTGCATGAAGAAGAAACCCAACCAGATAAGGCCAGTCTTGCTGACCTGAGTAACCAAGGAATTCGATTTCAGCGAAGCCTGAAATGGATGTGATTTTTAGGGCAGAATAAAAAAGGGGAGAGAGCAATTCAGAGAAAGAGTTTGAGACGCTCACATTAGGGATCCCCTTGAGTATTTGGCTGATTATTAAGCTTAACTTGTTTAGGGTGAGACTTCATGAGACCAGATGAAGTACAACCACCAGGGAAAGAGTGATTGCTGGAGATCAGTAAGCTGAACAGACCTGGAACCAACACAGGGCTGGGAGATGTTCAGCTTCCAACCTACCATGATAGAATGGTGTCCCAAATGCCAGGGGCATTCATTATGAACCCTGAGAAGATCACACATTATTATACCTTAGAGGTAGGAATAAACTAGCCCTATGATAGACCACTTCAGCAAAACTTAAAATTAAGTTTTGGAAGGATCAAGTGGATCTTTCGGCCAATTTATTGCTTGCCAAAACAAATTTTAATACTCGTTAAAGAAAGATAATAAAATTCAGACACTCAGAAGCATAACATTCAAATGTGTAGTACCCAATCTAAAATTGTATAATCACGTCAATAAACAGACATGATTTCAACATCTGTTCTTGATACAAACTCTCAGCTAAAGAAGAATAAAAGAAATCCACCAAAACCTACAGCTAAAACCATCCTTCATGATGATAAACCAAATGCTTTCTGTTCCAGAATGAGAACGAAACAAGAATTCTGCTCAACATCAGGAGGGATCGTTCCCTTCCTGTGTGAAGGAAGATCTGCCTCATCTGCCTCGTGCCTTTCTTCTTCCGGGGCAGCTCAGTGACCTCTAAGCAGTATAACTTGCAGTCAGAAACCTAATGGATTAATTAGTGTTTCCTTCCTAAAAGCTGACCTAGGCTACAAAAGAGAACCTTGGAATTGGAAGGGACCATTGAATTATCTGGTCCAGATCTTGGAAAGGAAATTTTTCCCAGAACGAGAAGTAATGCCCCCAGGGACTAGTGGCAAAGTGCATTTCCTGCTGAGATGCTGAGTTAAAATGCACGTTCTTGATGGAGGGGCTGCATCCGAGGAGGACACCACACCCCTTGGTAGCCGACACTTGTGTTAAATGGCCCTCTTCTTCTTACATAGGGAAAAAAAAAAAGTCAATTTGAAAATGCTTCGTGTTAGTGAAATTTCTGGAGACATAGTCAGTTTGTTATTGTTTATACAATAAAATTAAACTCCTTCATTTGGGCTCAATTTGCATTTCAATCCTCTCTTAAGTACGTTGCAATCTTATGAACTAGTACATTCTCCATAGCACAATCATTCGGGACCTACCCCTCTCATGAATGTGGTCTCCTTCCCTCCCCGCTTCGTTGATTGTCAAAATGTGTCTTATATTTTAAAGGCCAACTGAGATATCTCCTCCTTTTTAAAGATTCTTTTTCTTTCTGGGTACTGTTTTCCTCTTTGATTCTTTAGTATTTTGTTTTCATAACACAACACACCAGAGTCAAAAATGCATCTTGTTAGAGTTGTCTACCTCTACAGGTATTTTTCCCCCCAATTCTCTCATAGTGCAAAGCTTGGTTTATGAAACCAATGTATTCACTCAATCAATGTTTGATAAATTACATTGAATTAACTTTTTTTTTTTTTTTTTTTGCTGAGAGACAGTATAATACAATGGAAAGCGCTTAAGATTTTAAATTGTAATGTCTGTGTTCAAATACTATCCTACTAGCTATGTAACTTGATGTCATGATCAAGAGAAGCACATTCCAAAGAATCACTCTTGAATGCATTTTTGACTTTCCACAAGGCCGGGTTTATTGAGTGCAACCTTCTCAGATACACCAGTCAGGTACCACACACAACACACAACACACTGGGAGGGGAAGCACAGAGTCTCACACCACAGAGCAAGGGGATGAAAGCCCTTAGCGTCTCCAAAGCGAGCTCTGTTGACTGGCGGCGCAGAGAGCTACGTGTTGGTCCTAAGCCTGTGGCTATGATGGGCAGGAGGCCAGAGTCTTCAGATCTCAGCCCAGCCCTCCCTAATGCTTTCGGGTCAGTCTTGAGCATCATCTGTCTGAGGCGTTCCACTCATATGGACTTTATAAGGTGGGATGCTTATGCTCATTGGTCCCTGCAGTCAGAGGCTTATCAGCGGCAGTTGTGGCTGAGGGTTCTGTGGTTTGGGGCAGTCCGGTCATACCGTAAGGGCATTCCCTTTATGTACCAGTTGACATGACTGTCATGGCTCCCATGGAATCCATTCTGTAAAGTCCAAAAAGTCCTTGATTCTTTATGCTCCGTACACCTGGCAAGTTGTGCCTTACCCTGCTAAAGCATCAGACTTTTCATATGTAAGATCTGGATACAAATGTTTTAACTCACAGATTTATGGTCCAGATTAACCAGAAAGCTGCAAAAAGTGTGTTGTAAACTGCAAAGCTGTGTACATATTACTGTTAAAAGCTCCCAGTTGATTTTGGGTCATGTTTGATCAAGGCAAATATGGAACTTTATGCTGTTATTTCAAACTAAACAAGCTAGCTGCCTTTGCTTCCTCAGACGCAGACCCCCTACTCACCATATCACAGCTGGATAGAGCCTGCTTTCCGATTCAATGCCTTTTTATAGCCATTTTTCTCACAAGCCAACAAAACAGAACACACTCTTCCTACTGCTAATCAATGCCACATGTAGTACAATGAGCAATTAAGCCCAGAAAAAGGAAGAGGACTTTAATAATAGAACGCTTGATTACTGAGAGATTAGAACCTGAAATTGTGTTTGCATTCTCTGTTGGAAGGTATAATTTAATTAGCCAACTTGGAAAGATTTTAGATGTGACGGAAAACTAATATTCTACTTCTGTAATTTTACCGTTTCTTTCTTAAAGAAAGAGTTTCTGAATAAAGTTTCTAAACAAGTAGATATTAGCACCTGGGTTGATCTAGATCATGGGACCTATTCTGCCTCCTCATCATAGCAAAATCACCTCAGAAGTGTGCCAGGTCAGATGCCAATCTTTCTACCAATTGTTCCTCAAAGAACGTATTTGCAAATAATTTTTCCCTAATTGCCATCACCTGTCCAGAAAGTTAAGTATCAGCCTAGCTCTGCCACACAATCAGGGCCCTATTATTCTTTACTTCCCTTCTTCTGCCTAAGCAGTTCCTGGATACTCATTATACGTGTGGTGTAGGGACCTTAGGTCACCTTGGACTAAATATGCAGAGTGAAAAACCAGTTTTGCTAAACTGAATTCTTATTCAAATGGTGGCAGTGGAATAAGTCTTTGTTCACGTCTAACACATTGGGCTTCTTAGTGGAAAGGACCGCGTGTAGTTTATCCTTCGGAGGGTCCATCAACCTACTTGGAGGGTCAAAGTGAGGCACGTGAAGTGCCTCACTTCTTGGAAAACTTCACATGTGGTAGGAAGTTAGTTTTGGAGAGGCCAGTCCTGACTGGTTCTTCTCAGAAAGTAAAGGACCAAGAATTCTCAGCTGCTTAGCCAGATGCCAAGATTGTCACATTCCACTAGCTCAAAGTGATGTCTTAAGAGATGAGAGAGAGAACTGGCCTTGGGTTGGGTTCTAAACATTGCCAGCTGCTGAATAAAAAAGAAGCTCAACGTACTGACATTCTAGTTTGCGATAAACCCCATTTTAGGGAAACAGGGAAGGAGAGCTGAGAGAATTTCATTCAAGCCACCGCCTTGGAGTTACTTCCTAGCTTGAGGGTAAAGACAGGACATAATCATCCCTCAGGGAGCTGACTCGGAGGAGGTGCTGGGCCCCAACCTTTCACTGTGAAGACCCCATAGGGTTTAATTTAGTCAACTTTATCCACCTTAGCTGTGAGAGATCTCACAGAAACGATACTCGGAACCACCCAACTGTAAGAGAACTTGAGTCATGAAACAGGGTGGTAGTCATGAGCTGGGGGTAGGACTGCCACATAAAATACAAATAGTCAGTGAAATTTGAGTTTCAGAAAAACAGCAATATTTTTTTTTAGGATAAGTGTGCTCCAAGTATGCAAAAATGATTTGTTGTTTACCTAAACTTCAAATGTAACAGGGAATTCTGTATTTCTACTTGGGTAATCAATCTAGCCACCCCAGCTGAGGAAATTCTCCTTTCCCTGAAGACCGGAGACTCTAGTACCTGTTCTCTTGTGACATCTGACGATGAGTTTAGGTGTCCTGTTGTTATCCACAACCTCAGAGTCGCTTAGAAAGCAGACTTCCTGCTTTGGGAATCCTATATTCTCCAACACTAGCTCATAGCCTTCAGCAAGTTAACTTCTCTGTGCTTTAGTTTCTCCATTTGTAAAATGGCGACTATATTAATTGAACCTGTCATATTGTTGTCATGAAGATTAAATCAACAAGCACATGTAATGTTTTCTGAAAAGCGCTTAGAATATAGCAAGCACTCAGCAAATCCTTGTTGAAAAAAATAGTCATTTATTATTATTTTAGTAGTTCGACACTCTTAGGACCACAGTTTGTCCTGTTGGGTGGTAAATAAGAATGCTGACCGCCATGCCCCAATTACCTTGGCCTATCAATTTAAGAACTTACCATCAGAGACTAATTCGTGTACCATGCACAAATATCCTGTTCACATTTAGAAAGGAGCTGGTGTTTCTGTTAAGGCAGCAGCCACTTGTAGTGCAGAAACCGTCAGTCTGAAATCTGTTCAAGATAATGGAAATTGGCAGCATAGCTGAGAAGAGACAGGATGAAGCTGAGAACAGTGCAGATCTACACCTTTTTTTAATGACAGCATTCATTCACCAAGCTTCCAGAAAAATCTTAAACACTGAGACTCTTTCTTCCGTCTTTTAATTAAATGTGTGCCAATGGTTCAGTGACCTTCTCGGCTCAGGGAGACCCCAGCATTCGCATTCTCCTTTGTCCTCAGCTCAGGACAAAGTGCCTTTCTTTTGCCTTTAGAGCTGCTTCCACTGTATCTGTTCCTAAAGGCTGTGTAGTAGGACATATTTCCTGCAATCTCTTGGTTTAATATTATTTCTAACAAACACATACGGGTGTTGCGCTTTTATACATTTTATTTATTTACTTTTTATTATTATTTATGCCTACAGCACCTGGTCTTCCTAGGTGGTCTCCCATCTAAGTACTGGCCAGAGCTGACCCTACTTAGCTTCCGAGATCAGACATCGGGCTTGTTCAGGGTGGCATGGCTGTAGACCATGGATCGTGGATCCACTGGGACGTGAACCCAGGGCCTTCCGTGTGTAAAGCAGATGTGCTAACCGCTACACTATGGAACCACGTCCGAGCTTGTAGGCATTTTAGATTTACTCTCTAGAGGATACTGAACTACAGAGCCCTGTCCAAGCACAATTGTGGGATGATGGGAGCATCGGAACTACAGCTCCAAAATGGATCTGCCACCTGGATCTTTCACCTCCCTATGATGTGATATTGTGCTGGTTGGTTAATCAATCTGGGTCTCGGTTTTCACGCCTATAAAAGGAACATAGTTCTCTTCCCTGTGCTGCCTACCGCATAGGGCTGTTATGAAAGTCTAATGGGATAATACATGCGAAAGAATTGTGCAAACCATTCAAACGCCAAAATGTTGTTATTTTTATTGTTATTAATTCTCACAGCCTGTGAGAGACTGAAAACTTGCCTGAGAGACATTACCGTATGCTTTCACACACTGGTTTTGGGCGCTTACACACCGCAAGAGGAACATTCAAATTAAAATTTTAAATTCAAGAGTGAACTATACTGTGCCTAAATCAAGTATTTTTATTTCTATTGCCTGAGTGCAATCCAGGAAGTCACCCTTGAGATAATGCTACTTCCTCTCAATGAATTTGCCTGGCTCGTACGGTGAGATGTGAGTTTTGAAAAGTGGCTATGTACCATAAAGTTATAGAATCTCTCTTGGTACGATTTCCAATAAGTCGACCAAGATGACATTTTAACTTCCTGTGGCCAGAGTGGCATCCCCGGATGCCCTCTACCAAACTCCCAGCAATGTCAGAAATATAAGCAGAGCTAAATCAAAGAGTTTAATTGAAAGAAAAGTTTAATGGTGACTGATTCACAAAGGTTGGGAAACTTGGTTCCTTCTTCGCCTTGGTGCTAGCTTAACTGACACCAAGAGAGGTTATTTTATACACATGCCTTCTGCCTGCGATCACCATGTCCCAGGGGACAGCACGGCTGTCTCTGCTTCTCTCTTTTGTGTCTCTTCAACCAATGGTAGCCATCAGCTGGACCCAGCCTTTTCTGTATCTTTGTAAAAATCTACAGGTAATTTACAGAACTCTTTTCATGTTTGTGGAATGGGAGGAGACCACAGTTCTCCTTCGCCAATTCACTCCTCTTCTCTTTGGGCGGTTTTATATTGGCCCTTTTGGAATACGTATTTTTCTTCTGTCTCCTGAAATCTTTTCTCTGGTACTTTTCTATGCTGTAGGTGTAGAAAGGGAAGGGAAGGGAAGGGAAAGGATGGAAAAGAAAAGAAAGAGGAGGGAAAAGCAAAGCAAAGCAAGAGAGAGAGAGAGAAAGAAAGAAGAAAGAAAGAAAGAAAGAAAGAAAGAAAGAAAGAAAGAAAGAAAGAAAGAAAGAAAGAAAGAAAGAAAAGAAAGAAAGAGTGAGTTAAAGAAAGAAAGAAAGAAAGAGAGAAAGAAAGAAAAGAGAAAGAAAGAAAGAAAGAAAGAGAGAGAGAGAGAGAGAGAGAGAGAGAGAGAGAGAGAGAGAGAGAAAGAAAGAAAGAAAGAAAGAAAGAAAGAAAGAAAGAAAGAAAGAAAGAAAGAAAGAAAGAAAGAAAGAAAGAAAGAAAGAAAGAAAGAAAGAAATGTCTATAAAAATGTTTTAAGATTCTTCTGGGTCCACATTTTAAAAATCATTCTATTTTCTTAATAATAATGGTATATATTTAACATGTGCGACACAATGATTTGATGTACATATACACAGTGAAAAGATTATTACAGTACACTAATTAACATACCATCTCCTCACAGTGTTACCTTTTTCTGAGTGTGATGAAAACATCAAATCTACTCTCTTAGCATATTTCCAGTATTCAATAGAGCATTATTACCTGTGGTCACCATGCTGTGCATTAGATCTCTAGGCTTATTCATCCTGCATCACTGCAACTCTGTACCCTTTGACCGACATCTCCCCATCTCCCCCACCTCCCCGCCCTGGTAACCACGGTCCCTGCTTCCATGTATTCAACAATTTTAGATTCTACATATAAGGTCATACAGTATTTGTCTTCTTGTGCCTGGCTTATTTCACTTAGCATAATGTCCTTTAAACCTCTTGGTTTAGGCACCTGATTCGCTCTGGTGCTACCTGGACCAAATTCTGCTGTAATGTAGAAGCTTTAAAAGCAAGCAGATTACTGCTGTGGTCATGAGAGCATCCTTGCGCTTGATGTGCTCTCATAGCTTTATAAAGGCGCACTTCACCCAGACAAACGACAGGGTCAGAGGGAGGATACTTTCTCCACAAATGCATACGGTACAGACAAAATCGTTAAGTAAGAGACAGTGTCTTTATGGCCTGAGGTGGGTTAGTTCAAATAAAACTTATTTCTGGCCACAACCCTAGTCTTAGTCTTTTTATTTTAATGGCCAATGGGATTCGACTAGGCTCCCTTTTCTAGGTCATCTTGGACAGGATTCTGGCGTCGAAGGTCGAAGAACACAGCTGTCTCTTGTTTGCATCTGCTTCCATAGTCAGTGATGTAATGTGACTTGTGACTCAGTGAATCTAGGGAAGGGGGTGGGTGGGGCTGAGGAAACAGAAGACCCCGCCCAGGTGATCAGTGAACTGGTTGGTGCAGGAGCTTCAGTACATGTCCAAAACGGGGACACTGATCAGGGGCGAAAGTTAAACTGCCAGGTGAGCAGAGGCGGCTTGAGTCAAGGAGGGCCTTACCGAAGGTCAGGGGCAAAATCCCTACACAAAGTCACAAATTGGAGAAGTTCCTGGAAACCAAAGTCTCAAAAGCCAATACAGAGATAAGGAGATCAAAGAGTGTGGGGTTTTCAGAGTAGACAATAAGGTTGTCTATTTTCTATTAACAGTTGTTCTGCATATGGTGTGTTTTTAAAAATGATTGCCTTTCCCACAAACACACGAGGGCAACAAGCATGGACATACACACTAGTACAAACACACATACACAAACGATATAAGCAAATGTTTCACTGTTCTAGGAAATGAGGTCCTCAGACTGAGGTGTACCAAACCAAACAAACAACTTAACAACCTATTGTCAAATGAGTAGTTAGAGTAGGCCTGATTTCCACCACCTCCCATTAATCTCTTTCCTAGTTCATGAGCTTTGAGGACTAAGTAAAATTCTCACTGAACTATATTGACTGTTGAGCTGTTTTCATGGGGGATGGAGAGGGTATGGAATTCTTGACAGACAGAGATTAATCTCCCATGGATAAACCCTCATTTTACTGAAACGTTTCCATCAGCTAATGGCAAAGAGCATATCTCTGCTTCTCACTGCGTTACTAAAGATAGGTTCTGTCCAACTCAAAACTTTCTCCTCCCCTTTCTAGGGAGAAGAATAAACTGATCACTGATCACTAGTGGCGGTTATTATATAACACAACTCATGACTCTAGTTTTTTGTTTTGTTTTATCTTTTTACAAAGAGTTAAATATAATAAAGCCCAAGAGAAACCCAACTCTTCTAATCAAACTAACAATTATATTAACTTATAAGTCATAATCTCCCTTAAACATCACAATACATATCTGATGTTTTCAGCTACTGAACTACAGGTAAGAAAGTAAGGGCTTAATTGTATCAAAGCTATAATAATATGATAGTTTTTTCTGCTCGAACTGCAACATTTCTTAATGACCAATTTTGATTTGTTTTTTTTTAAGAATGAACACAATTGGCACCTTGTTTGTAGAGCTCGATTTATTGACACTGCATGTGGGGAGAGCTCTAAGTGCCAAAATATCATGCTGAATGTCACAAGATACTGATAGATTGCCAAAAGATTGGGAAATATCACTCTTAGAGAATAAGGTCACAGTGACAAGCCAATTTCTCTACTGATAATGCCTTCGGTTGACATGACAGTAGAGAGTGACTGAAATCAGGAGAATTGTGACAGGATGCAGAGCGATAAAGTTCACACCTAGCTTTTATAAGCTTCGTTTAAAAAGATATTCTTTAGTGCAGGCCAGAGATAGGCATAGCCATCATTCTGTGTGCTGGAATTATCTGTGTCTCATCTCTGTATCGATCCAGAGAGAACCGTAATGTGTAACGGCTACCTGAAAGATACTCCTCGTTCAGAGAAAGATGAAATCATGCATTTCTATTTATATCATTCAATTATGCTTGAAGCTATTCTTCATTCAGGTACTTCACAAAGACCGACTGGCAAAAGACGTCGCCTCTAGACAGGGCGACCTCGCTGTCACAGCTCACTGTCTGCTGGAAGACAACAGCAGGCTAGTGCTTCCGCAGGGCTGAGCACACACAGGCTGCTTTCCAAGGATGGGACAACTGCCCTGGCTTTGCTCAGAGATAAAACCGCCTTCAAACAGATGAACAAGAATGGGACAGAGACTTGGGAAAATAGTGCTGGGTGCTTTCATTCAGTTTTATTAAGTTTCTTTATTTTTCTTTCTTATTTTTTTTTTTGCAAAAGAAGCCAAATTCTAAATGGAGGGCTTTTATGAATTCTTTCTTTAAATAAACTGTTCAGCTCTGCAGTTCCAGAGTAGATGCTTTCAGAAGCCTGAGCTGACTGGCTCTTTGATTAGGAGTGGAAAACAAGAGTTAGCCCCCACCAGGATAACTTACAGAGAGGACGATTCCCTGCCATGAACCGCTCTCGTCCTCGGCTCCCCCGTTCTCCGCTAACAGAGCGCTGGAGTCCCACGGCTGCTTTCTCGACTCCCCTCTCTCTGTCTTACTTCTCGGTGGTGAGATAAAGAGTACAAATCCGACTATTGTTTGTGTTTAAAATATACTACTTAGGAGCCCACCTAAGGAGCAGAGAAGAGGGTATCGTGACTTTTCCAAATCATTGTCATATTTTGTTGTTTTTCTGGATCAATGTCATACTTTTCAAAATTCTAATATGACTCATTTCATTGTGCAATGAGACCCAAACAGTCTCAGGAGGCTTGCACAATGGTTGGCGAATGAGTTTAAGTGCATAAATATGGGCAGTGTCTGAATTCCCGTTTAGGAAAAAGAACACCAAGTGGGAATCAGACTTTCTGAGGCTCCAGCTGTGGAATTAAAATGCTGTGTGATCAGGAGTTAGAGGCTCCCCATTTCTCTAACAGGAGAAGGTCAGATACATGGTTTCTGAGAGGTAATCTAGCTTTGAAACACTTCTAATCACGAGCTTCTTGAGACAAGTCAATAAATTTTTGATTTCTCTTGAAGGACAGGATCTAACAAACAGGATGCTCCTAATAAACATTTATCAGAAGAATGAATGAATGAATGGGATATCAGTAAGTGTTTGTTAGCACAGTCTTAGAAGACTGTATCTCTCTCTTGCTCTTCATAAGCTCTTCCAAGGGTTAACGCTGTATCGAGATCTTGTGATGATTAGTTTTATGTGTCAACTTGGCAAGGCCGTGGTGTCCACTCGTTTTGTCAAACACCAGCATTGGTGTTGCTGTGAGGATATTTTTTAGAATTAACATTTAAACCACCAGACTTTGAGTAAACACATTACCCTCCATAATGTGGGTGGGTCTCAGCCAACCAGTTGAAGGCCTCGAGAGCAAAGACTGAGGTTCTCCAAAGAGGAAAACATTCTGCCTACAGATAGGCTTCAGACTTGATGTACAAGATCAACATGTTTTCTAGAACTGCCCCGCACATTTTGAACACGTCACCCAAATTGCATCAGCCGATTTCTAAAACAAATCAATTTAATTTCTTTATCTACCTATCATCTATCTATCTATCTATCTATCTATCTATCTATCTATCTATCTATCTATTACACATATCTTATTGTCCTACTGGTTTTCTTCTTTGAAGAAACCTCGCTGCAAACTATGTATGTTTTCAATAAGAGAGATATAGTTGGTTTGTTTTCTTATTTGGATGCCAAAGTATCACCTGCTAGCTTTAAAGCTCATCTTCATTTCCTGTAACATCTTGCTGCCATATCCACTTTCTGGTTTACAATAACATTTTGGAACCACTGAGTCCAACATTTATCATCTCATATATTCTTCCTAGTGAAAAGTTAACAGATAAAAATAAATGTTCTAGGCTAGAGAAGGCTGGCAAGAATTCCCCTTGAATATTGGTGATAATGTTTACAGGGGGTATAAGGTCGGGGGTCAGTGACATACGTCTCTGTAGTCATATATCTTTCAGTTCCACATCTCAAGCCATATATGAGACATAGAAGGTCCTCAATGAAATTGTGTGGGGTAGATGGATGTGATGGCCTCAAGCTTATCATCAGCTAGTCTCTCTCTGTCATCATTCTTCTTCCTCTTTTTAAACAACTACTTAGTTTTCACCATTGACTTTCCTCTCTTCTTGCCCACTTTTTCCACAATTACTTCATAAACCCTTCCAGGCTAATCTCGTCTCCCAGCATATATGCTTAGACTTCCCCAAATTATTTCCATCCTCACCCCTCTCAAGAGCTTCAGACACCCTCAGGGACCCCCGACGCCGAAATGGAGTGAATCGCTCTTTAGTGTCTCCATGGTAAGTGAGGATATCTCTGTATCAGTGATGATCGCATCACATTGCAAATATTGTTTACATCTCCTGCCTCATCACCAGAGCGTGTTTTCCTGGAAAGCAGGACCCAGTTTGGTTTTACACGTCCAGGATTTAACATATAGTAAGGTTTGTTTAGCATGTGAGATGGCTAACTGGATGTATGAATTCATTATATCCATATGTTCTGAGCTTTGTTTGACAAACCAAAGATTTGATAATTATGCATTCCAGGTGGAAATGGATTGATACATTTAATAAAGCTAGTTCACTGAGAGACATGACAACTCTTATTTAAAATATAAAAATGCATACAGTATAGCCATGATTATAGCTATAAATAAATTTCATAAGTCATGCTAAATCTATTCCCTTTGTAAACACCAATATGTCTAGGTATTTGGATGACCACTAAATGATGGCAGAGCTTTGGATAAATTGTTTATTACGTAAAGGCCATTTGAAGGCTACCTCTAACTTCTTAGTAATAAACTATCTTATCTCTTCAAAAGGAAACGTATAGCACTGTACTAATTACTTTATGCACATTATATAATTTATTCTCACAGCAGCCTAAGGAGGTACATATGATGCCCCTGTTGAAATCTGAGTTCCTGTAACGTTCCAAGGTTTGTTTATGGTCTGACAGCTTATAGGTGGTAGAACTGGGCTCTGAACTGTTTTCTGTCTGACGTCAAAGACCGAGATGACCTGTTCTCCCCAGGCGCATCATGAAGACAGAATCAGGCGGAGCTGCTGTCTTTCTGCCCAGGCATTAGCTTCATGGGGACATGGATGCTGTATTCCTTTTGTTCTGCCTCCTTCTCAGCACTGGCCACAGTGCCCTGTATTTGGGAAGCACTCAGAAATCCTGTTGCACGTTTCCAGGTCTGACAGACCCAGGGCCATCTTAACAAAGCCGCTTCCTGCTTGCTATGATCTGTATTATTTACCTCCTGGGACTGTTCAATTTTGATGCCGCACACTTCCTTTTTGAAGAGCCTCTTATGTGTGCATGTGTTATCTGTATATTTTTTCTGCTTATATTTTATTTGAGCCACATAAATCTAGAAATAGGAGTGGAGGGTAAAGGGTGGGAAATGCATTGCCAGCTGGCAGAACACGAGGCCTTTTGTGCGTCGCTTGTTAGACTATTCAGTCAGTCCTAACTTCCTTACAACCCCCACCCCACCCCCAGTCTTCATTGGAGAGCAGACTTTCCTGAACCAGCTTACTTTGAACCTGACAGATTAATAACAACCCACCCACAAGTGTTTCCTCACATCCTTTTACATTTACTATTCTCTCTGCTTTGAAACACGTTCCCTGAGATGTTCACGTGGCTGGTTCTCTCAGTTCATTCAGGGCTCCGTTCGGATGGCACCTAATTAAAAAAGGCTTTGTTGGCCAGACTTCTTAAACAGACTCCCTATTCACTGTCTAGTCCCTTCCCCAGCTTTCTCTCTCTTTATAGCATTGCCTAGCATCTGACATATTTTATATCCACTTGCTTATTTATTGATGATCTGGTACTTCCACTTAAATGCAGGCTTCCTGAGAACAGAGAAAATGATTGTTTCTATTATCGCATCCTAAATATTTAGAAGAGTGTGACTACTTAGTAGGTATTCAATAAATATTTTTAAAAAGCGTGAAATAATTAATCACAATGATAGTAATACTAAAGAAAAGTATTAGATGCTTAGTCTCTACCACCACCATGCGTGCTCACACACACACACACACACACATACACGTGTGCACACACACGTACACACACACACACACAATCTTATCATTGCCATTATGGATCCCCAGGATGGCCTGTAATAATACCTTGCTCTTTATTTAGCCTATGGAAAGGGCCCCCAAATGACATGTTTTAAGAATAGCAGATAACTGAGTTATACTTTTTTCCCCTTTCTTTGACTAATACGTATATTTTAAATTCCTTAGGATGTAGGTCTTAATAAAACTGTATTGACAACGACAAACATCATCATCTCTCCCTGCTGCCTGAAGTCCAACAGAATTCACCACCCCTTCTTTGCTTGCTAATCATGGGAAGAGAATGTTGTATTTCATGTTTGGACTTATCAGCGGTTAGGTGGTCGGGGGCTACGGTGAGCGGCAGCTTTCCAGCGCTGGAGGAATTCTGAAACTCATGCAAACAAGTTGGAGGCATCCAGGTCAGCACCTGTCCATGTAAATCCCTCTTACCTGCAGAGCACCCTCTTGCGGTTGCCTTTCCCCCCTGCTCCCAGGAAGCTGAATGTGGGCTCCGACATCCGTGTGGTGAATGCAGAAATAGGGGCTGTTAGGGAGATCTTCCCCCCTAGTTTGCTTAACCTGCACCTGAGTCTTGAATTTACCTGTATTGATAAAGGATTCTTGTCGTAACCTTTCTGTTCTCTGGTTTTTAAAAAGTGGGTGGTGAAAATTCGTGTTTCAGACTTTGAAAACCTGCAGACAGGGCAGTGAACTCACATGGTCTGGAAAAGGGTTGCTCATATTTGACCAAATCTCAAGACTGAGGCATCCTTCCTTAGGCCCAGGTCTGCCTTTGCAGAAGAGACCTGGGCTTTAGGCTCTGAATATATGGTGGCGTCAGGAAGAGATGGGCTCTGTAATAAACTAACAGACACAATGATCTATTCTGGGTATTAATATATGTTTGTTTCCATAGATACCAGATTAAAAAGACTAATTATACAAATATCTTTTCCAAATGTATTCAAATTCTATCCCTGATTTGGTAAACCTCATAACATCTTATTCAATTTCTTTCTCGTTTCTCTTTTAACAATATGCAAATGTTTTATTAAGGCTTCAATAGAGATTACATGAATAGAAATTGAATTGTACTTTATTGTGGAGATATGCATCTGCTTTTCTTCTGTGTAGTGGGCATTTTTGAACATATGGACTCAAAGTTCCTCCTCAACATAATGTGTGTGTGTCAGCAAACCAATTTGTTCTAATAACAAACATGTTTTATATATGTAGATTGATAGATAAATAGATAGATGATGATAGATGATAGATGATAGATAGATAGACGATAGATAGATGGATAAATATGATATGATAGATAGATAGACTTCAATATCATCTAGAAGAATTATCTGCTCACTGACCATAATATATAAAGAGGAACTAACTAATTTTTTAAAATGTAGAATTATATCCCCACTTATTTATGGTACATGTTTTCTGAAGGATGACATACATATACTTCTAGTCATCTATACTCATGTCTTTGTTTTTCTTCACTTAACGCATTGAAGTGTGACACCAAACCTCACAAATACACCCTGACCTTACCCCGCTGTCCAGATTCCTGGAGCTACCTCATGTCTCACAACTTCCTAAGGCCAGAATGGGAGGGGGTGCAATGTTGATTCTTTCTGGATTCTCCTTTGAAGAATGAGGGCCAGCGGCAGCTGTCCTTGCAACTATTTGGATATTTCAAAGCGGAGGAGGTTCACCAGTGTGAAGATCAAGTGAGACTGTGCATTTGAGTTCACTTTGAGATGAGTATTTCATGCTCTATTATTTTAATGCATTGTTATTATGCATAATAATAGTCCCCTGAAATGTAAGAAAAAAACATTTTCCTCTCCATCATGCATCTTCACCTATTATCTGATTTTGATCTTTGAGGTACAAACACATCCTTTTTCTGGTTTCTATAGAAAAGAAATCTAAGGTGTAGAAAAAATTTTAAAGCAAATTTGCTTGGATCCACAGAGCTACTTACATATGGAGAACGTTTGGGTCTAGGACCTAGGTCTCCAGATTCCTAATTCTATTCTAAGTGATCCTCAGTATGCCTTTATCTGTTTCCCACAGGACCAAGTGTTATGGTTACAACTATAACACTCTATAAGTTTTTACAAGTAGTCATATATTCATATAATTTTCAAATGTCCTGAAACTTTAAAAGGGTGAATATGTTGTAAATGAACTAAAGCATATGTGTGCACAGAGAGACACAACATACCCCCCCACACACACACACATACGCAAAACACACACATATTCACCGTGCCTTTTCCCTTCCCAATCATTTTTCCTCTTCTTACTTCTTTTATTCTTCTAATTTTGAAACCGAGTCTTCTCTGAATCATTTAAAAATCTAACAAAGCTACCTCAGCATTGCTCTTTTTGTGTGGGGTAATGATAAAATATTATTAAAATTTCTATAATGTAAAACCTGGACTTTTAGACATTTAAACAGCATGAAAGTTAACATGATGCATTTTGGATTATTTAAGTAGGAAACGCCACGTTAATAAGAAGTCAACAATTTTAACAATTGTGATACCAGTCAAATACTCTGAAATTATTTATCTGTTAATAACACATGCCTGACATTGGGTAATTCACAAAGTGTGCGTTTAAAATTCCCCTTCTGCCCAGCATATCAGGGGTTGGTCACTCTTTGAATAGTCTGGTCACGATGGGGAGGGGCGGTTATCACCAGGAGGTCGATTAATTTCCACATTTATTTCTCACTTCGGCAATTCCAGTTGATACAACCGAGATGCCGATGACACAAAACACCCGCCTATGAAGAAAAACGCAGCTTCCTGCTTTGAAAACTCACGCTGGGGTTTGCAGGGCAGGGAAGTTGTTGTTTGGCTAATGTTTGTCTGATTTTGCTAAATAACGTTCTTTCTACCCCTTTTCCTTAAGAGAGGGACAGACCTAACAAGAGCTGCATGTGTGTCTTACACACATCATAGATCTTCTTTCTCCAAGGTCCATCTTCGCTTCCAATTTATGTGTCGCTTGATAACATCAACAAATGGAGAATTCCGATGAAGTAAGAAAAAGTATAGAAGTATGCTATTGGCTAAGAGCACCGCATTTGGGATCAGATTGTCGTAGGTTTGAATCCCAGCTCTGTCACTCACTGACATTATGACCTTGGCCAAGTCACGTTACCTCGGTAAGCCTCAATCCCTAATATGCCCAGTTTCTTCTCCCTAGAAGTCATGGGTATCTGAGGATCACATAATTATTTAGAAAAGACAAAGATACGGGCAGGACATTGTTCAATAAACATTTTATTATTCTTGTAAATTCAAGAGGTTCTATAGGGGAAAAAAACACCACTGCTAACGTGTAAGACATTTTGCCCCAGATTTATACAGGCATCGGAAAGATGCCCTTTCCTCCGTGTACAACAGGGAAGTAGCCATAAACAGTTATCTTGTCTATAGCCATTATTTTACATTACCCATGTTTCTGATAATCATAGAAATTTAGAAGTGGAGAATTATATTACCCTTGCCTTTGAAAGCTTAAGCTATCCAAATCGCATTTATAAAATGGAAAACTAACTCCCTATCAGGCAAAAGCCCATGGGGTAGGTCCCCTTTATTAATGGAATGATTAAGGCGTGACGATATGAAGATGTGGAGACATTTAAACCTTCTGTTTTATAATAACTGTCAAAGTCCTAGGAGTCAATGGGAAATAGGAGAGGATTCTAAAGCGCTGCGATCCGCATTTACTGATGGAATAGGGACAATGGACAGCTCCTTTACTCTGCTTCAGGTATATCTGGAGAGACTTCAGTTAGTAAAACTCTCTGGATACTGACCATCTGGCACATTGGGAAGCAGACACTGCACAACAAGCTTATTTATGGTCCCCTCTCCATCGCAGGTTAAAGGACTCGCTCTTGAGAAGGAGGCCTGACATTTTCCAGAATTAAATCCAAGGTCCTTTTCTTCTCTGAGAAATCTACGATTCCATGTGTGAGAGCCTACCACTTAGGGAGAACTACTGCGTTATGGAGCAACCTTGCCTTGAGGCTGAATGGTCAACACTGGATTATCTCTGAATGAATATCCCAGGTGCAGTGCTGGAAAGGATAACAAGAAGTATTTGCAGGAAGGATTCACATGGATTTAGGTAAATGTCCAAGAAAGAACAAGCAGCCTGAATATTACTGTTTCTCTTGAGTCAGAAAGCAGATAGATGTCATTTCTAGATTGAAATATTCAAACGGATCCCAGAGAGGTTGGGCAGAGGTGAACTGCACTGGTTAAATTCTTCCAGGTTGTTTAGAACAAAGGTGAACTCAGATTATCTCCATAAATGGGGATTTGGAATAAGGACACAAGGCAGAGGGGGAAAATTCTTTCAGCAGTGACATAGCCATGCCTCACAGGAAGCCGGAACGTCATGATATATCGATAATTCTGGAACTGAAGTCTCAATTAGTGAGCAGGAGGGGATATAGAATGCAGGGAGAAAATATATTAGAATATCTACTTACATTTTCAGTCTCATCACTTATCCCTTTAATTGTGACTGGTTTCTGATAACGTGTATCATAAATCAGGACAGACATCTAAGTTACGAATACATAAAATGTACAATATTAGTTGTATGTGGCAGGAAGAGTAAAGCTTATCAAACATTGCTTCCTTACATTTCCCAGAACTATGCGATGAAGTAGATTCATTTGATTAGTCTTAGAAAATAAAATTTGAGCAGAAGTAACATGTTTCATTTCACAGCTGAGACCATGGAAAACCCACTCATGATTCTCCGGTCTCCATTGCTTCTGGTCATGACTGAGGTGTCTGCGTGTTCTGGATGGTGTGGCAATTAAAGTGGTGAAGCCATCCATGAGCCTAGGTCCTTGAGTAACTATAGGAAACAGAGCTACCCCTGGCATTGGATAAAAAGTGTGTGTAAGAAATAAACCTTTGTTAGGTTAAGCCACTGAGGTGGTGGAGTTATTTGTTCTGTAGGATGACATAACCTTTTCTGACTCATAAAGGGTGCCTACTCATTCTTTCTTAAGAAGTGAGCAATCTATGTAAATTCTCTACTCACTTTTGTTTTTGCTAACATTCTCTTAGGTTTCTCAAAAGATACAATCTGATGAGTTCTCCAATCTATAGCTAGCCACTCACCTTTAGTCCAATTAATTGTGGACACGGTATCAGGCTCATGAAAGGAGATCACTTGTGATCATCCATGATCACTTCTGCCATTGAGGGGAGAGATTTTTGACAAGGGACCTGTTACTTTAGAAGTTTTTAAGGCCTGCCTACAATATGAATGCAAATCAACAATTTCTCATAGAGATACCGAGTCAAGGGATAGAAGCTAACAAAAAATCTTTTGTTCAAGGACCTTACCTAAATCAACTCTGCATTCTAATTTCACATGGATCTTGGTCAATGGAAGGCCTTTGGTAAGTGATTCATGAATGAATGGAAGGGCTGGATGAGGAACTATATGCTGGAATCAGTGGCTTTTTACAAGGGGAAGGTGGCAATATATTAAGTAGAAGGAAACTGTGTCTTTGGCAGAAGGTCAATCCTTTGGGATTAGGGTCATCTTAATGTAAAATTCTGCAAACATTTTTCGATTCACACGTTCATTCAACAAATAGTTACTGAGTGTCCTTTATGTTCTCAGGTCACTTTCCCAAAATAACTGCAAAGAAAATGTTTTCTACTTTTTCTTCTTCATCTAGAAAGATCTATTTTAAAAAACGGGATTACAGATGCGAGCACCACTTTTTGAACACAGTCACGAATCTGGACATTTGGTCCAGGCAGTGATGGGAGGAGAATGGGTAATGATTTTCACAGAGCCTGCTGCAAACGCCCACTCATTCTTCCACAAGCAACTAATCTTAGGTCTTAGCAATGCAATATCCCAGTGAGTAAGGGATAAAACCGACTAAAAGGTGAAATGCTTATCAACAAAAGCCAAAAAGAAATTTACTCTTCAAGGAAGGCTCTCTCACCGGTGTCAGCTTGGGTCAGAAGGGTGTTGCGGCGGCCTGGTTATTGATGGGTACTGCTCTGACCTCCTTAGCTATGGAGGCAGGATGAGAGATATGCTGTTGGCTCTTAATATATATGCCTGAGCAATTTATTTCGAAGTAGAAAGGGAAATTGGTGAGAATGCTCTCACATTTGCCTTTAACAATAAACATGCAGAGAATTGTAACTGGATCGTAAGGGTGTAACTTCAGTAATTCATCAATCAAGCATTTCTAAGATACTGGCTATGCTTGGCACTAGGTAAAGGCCCAAGGGAAATCAACACAGGTCCTTGCCTTTAAAGGGCTTATATTTTTACTTAGAGAAGACAGAATAGCCCAAAGAAAATAATCGATGGCTTAAAAACAATCCAGAACATAAAACTGATATTGGTATTGAAAAGCAAAAGAGTTTAATGGTCAGGTAGGCAGGCTACAGAGCCAGGAAGCCTGGGTTCAAATCCCAGCTACACCACGTAATAACTGGATAGCTCCTAGACAGTTTACTTTCCCTTTGTGCAATATTCTCATTGAAAATACAGAGATAATAAGAGTATTCCAGACTGGTACATGTGAAGTATTCAGAACAGTGACTACGATGTGGTAAGGAATGACTATTAACTAATATGAGGGGCGATTGAGTTTTAGAGGGACATTTAGTTTGGCTGATTAATTTTTCTCATCAAATATTCTTGCTGTCTCATTATCTTCCTGTTAGAATTTGCTTGACCAGAGAAACTTGATTGTGTGAACATGATCTGTTATGGCACATCAAGACCACCGGCCTGAAATCTAAGCAGCCAGGGTTCACCGCTACCTCTGTGGTCTCCAAGTGGCTGAAGGGTTGTCCCAATGTTTAGTTGTCTCCTGGGATCACAAATATCTCCTCCGATAAAACAAAAAAAAATCCAAAGCCTTCATTTTGTAGCTTCCTCTATCCTCTTCAACCAAAATGGCCTTTTATCTTTCTCTCTGCTGATCTAACTCCTGGATGGCTCAGAATCCAGGGCCCAGTGCAGAATCTATATCTAGGGATGCGATGGAACGAAGGAACGGATTTTTGACTTGTGAATTACCTGTAGTAAATGTCTATATGCCCTGAACTTTCTGAGAGTTTTAAATATAAGTGGAAATCTGGTCTTTTCAGAGAACATGCTGCCTTTATGTCCAGAAGCTTCTGATGTTATCCAGTTATTGCCAGTTAAGCTTCTTCATAGGCCAGACCACTCTCAAGATGAACCATCAATCAAGGCTGCCTGCATGGCTGAGCCGGTGCTGCCCGTCACCCGCCCCTTCCCTGTCTTAGAACGTTTGACTCTTTGCCTGACCGATGCGAACAAAGATGCCCGCCTGTCCTCTTTCTACTTCCACTGGCCACCTTGGCCCTAGAGACAGAAATCACACATTAAGAACAGCAGCAGACTAGCTCCTCGAGCCCTCAGCTACCCAGTTTGGCACTCCCACAAAACAGAGAAATACAAGTCTGCTTCGATTTAAGCCATTTCTGTTTTATTGTTGTTTTTTTTTTTTTTTTCTGAGTCTTTTGTTTTTCATCCATGGCAGCTTACCTCATACTCTAAATAATAAATTATTCTCTGACCATGTCCTTAGATTTCTAACCTATTAAAAGAAGTGGTCTGAACAGAGACTCCGTAAGAGTGTCCCCAGATTAAATGCTGTAGAATTTATATTCTGGAACTTGACGAGTGTGAGGAGACGCTGTGTGACAGGCTGCCTTTGCCCTGGGATTTACCATTGAACTTGACCGCAGGAATATGTAGAGCATCCTGATAGGAAGAGGAAATATCCCCGCACTAAGATATTCTCACTGCCCAGGCATCCTGTCTGGCCTCTTGCCTCCTTGCTGCCCAGGTTACTTGTCTAAAATCCTGATAAAAGGGGATAGATTACAGAATTTTTGGATTACAAGTGATAGGGAGAAACGTAAGGATCTCTATTTTTTATTTTTAGACAGTAGAGTCTTTTTTTAGATAAGAAAATTTATGCAAAATCTGATATGTAAAAGATATAACAGCGGAGCTTCTCTGGTTGCATGGGCAGTTGGGGACCTGGCTTATGTGCTATTTTCTCCTTAAACCCAATGATGGTTCCTGAAGGACTTCCTGTCTAACCTGTGCTTTTCTGAATTCAGTATGAAAACCACTGGCCTATTTCAACTCTCTCTCCAATTTACACATGGAGAAATTAAGATGAAGAAATGGTAAATGGCGGGCCCAAGCGTCTTGATTCCAAGGCCAAGGCTCTTCTACTAATCATACTCCCTCCTCCCCGCCCTCTCCCCACATGCACTGTTTCTTTGTCAACATTGTTATGTCTGCTGTACACAGAGAATAAGAAAATGTTCTCAAGTAAGCGATACCTTGGAAACAAAAACAAGCCTCTTTGTGTATGTCTTTTTCTCCATGGGTCTTCAGAGATCACCAGAATCCAAGCCTCCAAATATAGCCACAAAATCATCAAAGTTCATTTTAATGAACAACGCTATTGCTTTATCTGACAGCTCCCTTCAGTACATTAAGGAGATGGGATCTGAGTTAAGGTTGATGACTTTTTCTCTGAACTGGAGTAAATGCAGCTCCAACTAAAAGCTGGATAAAAGACCAGAGTCTCCTGAATGTCTTTCTCATCACTAGAGTTGATTCTGTTAAGAATTTGCTTCCTTCTCCTTTGTTCAGAATGTGTCGACCGTAATCTGTCCCATCCTTCCATTTCCATCCTGTTGTGACTGTAATGACATCCCAGAGACTTACTGACTTACTCTGAGAGGTTCAACTTTCATTTCCAAGGACGGACATGGCCATACCTTTTCTGTAAAGGATCTGGTAATAATTATTTTAGGCTTTGCAAACTATAAAGAGCCTCTGTTGCATATTCTTCGTTTTCTATTTTTTAAAAATTAGTCTACGGCCATGTCACCCTGAACAAGCCTGATCCCATCTGATCTTGGGAGCTAAGCAGAGTCGGGCTTGGTTAGTACTTGGATGGGAACCACCTAGGAAGACCAGATGCTGTAGACGTAGAAAACAAACAAACAAACAAACAAAATCTATTTATTTTTTTTAAATTAGTTTTTTAAAAATATAAAAACTATTCTTAGCTCAAGGGCTATACAAAACCTGTTATAGGCCAAATTTTTAAGATCCAAAGGTCTTACTTTAGGGTTTCTTCTATAGTTCTTCTCCCAATTTTTCTTTCAATTTTTCTTTCTCCTCTAATATTTTACTATGAGCAACAAGAAGAAAACAGCAGCTTGAAAATCTCCTTTGCTAACAACCGGGTTCATCACTTATAAGTTCAGCTTTCCACATAACAGCATGAGACCGTTTCGCTAAACTTTCCGCCACAAGATGATAAGAAGCAGCCTTCTTCCAGTTTCCAAAAACATGTCCTTCTCTTCTTTTTAAGCCTTCACTAGCAGCATCCTCAAAGTTCACATTTCTGCTTACAGTCTATTTAAGACAATTCAGGCTTTCTCTGTTATGCACCTCAAAATCCTTTCAGTCTCTGTCCACTGCCCGATTTCAAAGCTGCTCTCACATATGTTTAGATTTTTGTTAGAGCAGTACTCCACTTCCAGATACCCAAATTTGTTAGTTACAGATTGCTGTAAACACATTATCATAAACTTGGAAGCTAAAATAACACCCATTTGTTGCCTCACAGTTGTTGCATGTCAGAGTCTGGGTATGACTTAGCATGGTCTTCTCTATAGGGTTTCACAAGATGTCAGCCACAACTACACTGTCATCTGATGATGCCAGGGGTCCTCTTCCAATCTCACACGATTGTTGGAAGAATTCTTTTTCTCGACTCTGCAGAACATACGGTGGCCTGCTCCTTGAAAGCCAGGAGGATTACCTCTCTTCAGAGCTTTCTGACTTCTTAAACACTCACCTGATAAAGCCAGGCTCGACAAGGACCATCTCCCTTTCGAATGACTCAAAGTCAATTGATAAGGACCTTAATTACATCTGCAAAATTTTCTTAAACTTTTCCATGTAAGGTCAGCTAATCATGGGAGTGATGTCCTACCACGTTCATAAGTCCTGCCCCCACACAGAGGGAAAGGATCGTACGGGGTGCCATCCGAGAATTCTGCCTACAACAGTTTGGAAAGATCTTCGAACAAGTATGAAGATCCAGTACATTTCTCCACGTCATTCTTAACAACATATTTTTTAAATTTTTTGCTTAACCATGCAAATTACAATAAGCTTGGTATAGGGACTAAATTAAGCCTAGTTCTCATTTTTTTTTTTAACCATAGCATAATATAGAGTCCTGGTCTGGGACTCAGGAGGTTTGCTTTTAATCACATCTCTGCCATAAACTAAAATGTTGAGTATTCTCAGGGAAGAGACTGCATTTTGTTGAGTTTCCATTTCTTTTTAATATATTGAACATATTATCATGTTTTCCTTTAAGCTCTTAGGTTCTTTGGCTCAATGATTCATATGTCCTGAGGTATAATTTTGGGGGGCATATCTCTACTGAAGAGCAGAATTAGTGGGCAAGGGTAACAAGAGTCAAAGACCACCAAAGATGGGAGAAAGGGTTAGAGGACGAGGAGGCTGGAGTTAACCGCCCTTCACTGTCCAGAAAAGGCGGGCTCTGCTGGGGTATTTGTTCGCCTTCACCTTCCCCAGGAAAGTCTGCAGAGAGCATCTCGGGGGACCAGGGGTGTGTGTGCACTCCCAGGCCACGCACTTGCCCCCTCAAGCCCGAGGCCAGAACATCCTTTTCCCTGCGCCAGCATCTGAGCTGATGGTGTTAATGTTGACTCTGCCGTTTTCATGGTTAAGTGGTTTTATGCTAAAAGCTTCAAAGCTAGGGGTTTCCAGAAGTCAAACTTAAAGGCAAATCAGACGTCCCAAGCACCTGTATGTACTAACCTCAATCTTCAATTTTCAAACGCAGTAATCAGCCCACACATCTTTATGCTTGGAAAGGTTCCCACAGATACGGTGGCAAGGTCTGTGGCCAGTTTTCTATCAAAGCTCTCAAGTTGATGACTACTTTGTAGGCTTTCCTTCAAGCGCGGCCAAGCTCCAGTGAGGACAAATAGCAGGGACCGTCCCTGGGACAGGTGGCTGCGTGGTACAGTGGTAATCGAATATGACTGACCCCATGCCCTGGAGAAAGCCAACCTGACTCGGAAGCTGACTCTGACCTTATGAGCTCTGGGGTCTACTAACCAATGTACTTCTCTGCTCCTGTAGAATGAAGGGTAATTATAATGACAAATCATATGACCTTGCCATTATGGGGTCACTATTGTCCAAGATCTGACCCTCCGCCCTGCATATTCTAATTGCTAGCAACTAGGTCTGCCAAGTTTTTTAATAAAAAAGTCAATAATCATTGAGGATCAATTTGTGATGCTTTGGGCACTTCTTTAGGCACTCCACATATAGTCCTCATGAACTCAGTTATGCACTGAACCATGTCTTCCCAAAAGTCATACATCGAAGCCCTAACCCTCAATATGACTACATTTGCAGACAGCACCTTTAAGGAGGGAATTGAGGTTAAATGAGGTGATCAGGGTGGGGCCCTCATCCCATGAGACTGGTGTCCTTAAAAGAAGCAGAAGAGACACCAGAAACACGTGCACGCAGAGGAAGGACCATGGGAAGATGTAGTGGGCAGGCGACAATCTACAAGTCAGGGAGAGAGGTTGCACCAGAAACCACCCTTGCTGGCATCTCGATCTTGAACTTCCAGCCTCCAGAACCATGAGAATTTTCTGGTGGTTAAGCCACCCAGTCTGTGGTATCGTTAGAGTAGCCCTAGCCGACGAATATACCACCTCCGAGGTAGGCGGCATTTCTCTTTTACAGAATAGATTGGTGCTTAGAGAAGCGGGGTTAATGGTTTGTCATAACACAACCCATGGGCCATTGTGGAGGGAGAAGCAACGTGTATGCCTTTTTGTATATGGAAAACTTTAGGCTGCATACCTCACTCAGCTTACAGCACATCATGACCCAAGATGACGAGTATTGTATTTAGCCTCATTTTACAAAAAAAAAAAAAAAAGAGAGAGAGAAAGAAAAAGAAATTTAGCAATAGACAAGTTAACTCTCTCACTCAAGGTCACACAGCTAGCTAGTGGTGGAGCTGAGATCTAAACCCAGTCTGGAGCGGAAACCTTTGGTTTTAACTCCTCTGCCATACAGACACATCCAATCTTCTCTCTACGGTTTTTATGCAGGAGGACTGTGCAGACCGATGCAAGATCCTCAGAAACAGAGGTTTCAATCTATAACATTCACATGCAGTGAATGAAATAGAATTTATATAAATGCCCAGGTGAAGGTAATGTCAAGAAAAGCATATCTATGATTTGCGATACTGTGTAGCATCCCAGATACGAAGCCCAGATTCCTAACCTTAAATTCAGTCCAATCGCACAGACTAGAAATCAAGTGTTCTTAATATAATGTCTGGGTTATTGCACTGGAATTAGATATGTACATTAAAACTTAAAAACATAGGCATTTTCACTTTAGAAGATTTCTAAAATTTTTAAATAAATTTTTAAATATTTTGTAAAAGATGAGTTATTTGCAGTCTAAACTTAGTATCGAGTCATATGTACTATCAGGGCCCAAGTTAGTTTATATGTAAAATTAATATTTTTTATTATATTCTCACTAAAACATAAGCTTCATGAGTATGGGAACGTTCTCATGTTTCTTGTTCTTTCTCTAGTACTTTAAGCCATTCCCGGTACACAGTGGACACTAAGCAAATGTTTTCTGAGTGAATCGGTGCCTTTATTATGTGCCTATGCGATGTGCTTATTAGGGACACAGCAATATATAATGTTCCATCTCTACTCTTAAAAGTCTTACAGTTTAAGAGAAATAGATACGCAAAATACAATGTACAAGATAATATGAAATGTATTATCATAGAGTACGATCATGCACAAAGTTTCAAAGCAGTACAGAAGGTGGGGTGATGAACTGAGAAGTAAGGGTAACAAACGTAGCAAATCTTGGGCCTGGGTAGGAGTCGAAAAGATGACAAAGTTTTTTAGATTGTCGAGAAAGTAAAAGGAGGGCATGGCCCAGAGATGTGTTCCGAGAATTGTAAGTATCTCACTCTTACAACCAAATAAATTATAAAAAGCAGGATGAAGCATTATACTGATTAAAACATGAACTTGTTGAATGAATGGCACCAGGAAGAAAGCAGTTTGTGAAATTTCATAGTAAGCAATCTCTTTCATTCATTCAACTATAAATACATATTTATCGAGCAAATACTATGAAAGCCTCAAGGTTGGACACTGGGGAAACGTGGAGAATAAGACGTACGACTTCCTGTCTGCACGGAGGTTAACTTCTAAAAGATGGAGACAGATGAGACAATGAACAGGTAAACAAACAAACAAAAGTAAACAAGGTAATTCGGAGAGTCAAAAGTATAGTGATAAAAATAAAACAATGATAGAAGACTGAGAACCTTTTTTTAAATTGGGTTACGTAAGGCCTTCTGAAGAGATAACATTTGAATTGACCTGAAAGATTTGAGGAGCCAGGTACACAAAAATCTAGAGTCACACAGTTCCAGGCAGAGAAAACAAGTGCACGGCCAACAGGTGAGACTGAGCTTTCCGTATTCTAGAACAAAAAGAAAGCAGACAGGGTACCTGAATTTTAGTGTTCAGAGTGAAGTAAGAAAGATAGTAAATGAGATCAGGAGGGCAGTTGGGGCCTTTCAGGCCATGGTGTGACGTTCGGACTTCTTTTCCCTAAGTGCCACTAGAAGTCATTGAATGGTTTTATATAGGAGTCTGCACTGTGTAGAACAGATTTTAATGGGTGATTCCAACATCAGAGAGACCGGTTAGGAGGTCACTTCCAAAGCCCATGTGAGAGAGGTGACAGTGGCTTGGAGGGATGAAGTTTAAGTGGATGGATTTAGGGGGAGTTGGTGAATGGTAGCACCATTTCATGGGACTGATCAACACTGTTTTTGACTCTGGGACAGTGATTATTTACAGGCTTGTCCTCGTCAAGTTGGTTAAAGATGGAATCTTCGGAGAAGGCTAATTTATTCATCATTGTACCTTTTCCTCTCACTAGCACTGAAGTTTTAGGCAATTATGCTCTCTGAGCACCATCTTCTCTGTGACCTGTTTTTGTCTTGGGAGAGAGAAGCTGACTCTTGGAATCTTAGAGAAACAATTACATTCACAGAGGCTCCAGTTTCTGCATTTCCACAGGACTTGGTTTGATTGCGTGGCACGGGACATTGCTCACCTCAGGGTCCTGGTGGAGAGCTCAGCGTACTAATTTGGAGCACCTCACAGTGACTCAGCATCTCTTTGGGCCTCTTCAGGCTTCTGCCTTTGGAATACCTGCTGACTTCGGTTTGGAAAAAGCACAGCGATGAGCCGCCAGTGTCTCTTTCAGGCAGAGCTTTACTTAACCCTTCGTAATGCCTGTCATACGACATCAGACTGATGTCCACTCCTCTTGGCTTGTAGAAGACAGTAAATGGCTATACAGCAGTGCTTTGAGCCCTCCCTGTGGCCATTTCTTCACTCAGGCCTCCAGAGTTCTCCCTCATGTTCACGATACCTAAGAATCCAACCGCTGTAATGTATCCCTGGAAATCCCTCTGAGGTCCCCAAATAGCTCACCAGTTTTGAGAGGAATCTGAGATATTGATTAGCCTATTTTTAAAACCTTTTTATTATAACATAAAGTGCATACGCACAAAAAATCATAAAATCATAATCATAAAACGTGTTACTTAATGACTGATTACAAGGCATAAATACCCACCAACCACAAGCCTTCACCATGCTCACACAGCACAGGCCAGTCATGCAGAACTTAACATACTCTGGCTTTTCATGTAGTTTTTTGCAACGGAAAGAGTACAGACTTTGGCAGAAAGCCCTGGATTCGAATCCTGACTTTACCAATCATGTAGCAGTGATTTAACTTTTCTGATCTTCTGCTGCCTTCTCTGTAAAACTGGAATGCGGATACTGCTCCTGGAGGACTTCTGAGCTTTAGATGAGATAATGCATGTGAACGTCTCCAGCACCGCGTCTGACGGATGGTGGAGGCTGCATTGAAAGCTCAGCCCTTAGGATGAAGTTCTCCCTACAGTGGGGACTGATGTTGAGCTAAGACTGCTCCCCGGAACTCTGAGTCACAAGCTCCCTTCTAAGCCTTTCATTTGCCATAACGTGTAACTGCCATGTGAGGAAAGAATGAATTAACTCAGAGATTCACAGTTGGGAACTTCGACTTGACCGGGACTGAGGTTATGTTTGTTATTCTTCTGACTTATATCTGACTCAACAACTTGAAGTCGATTCTAAAGACTGAAGCCCAGTGTGAAGTCTCAAACTCTTAGCTCATGCTGCCTGATAGAACCGTCTGCATTTATGAGAGTGTTCCCTATCTTCTCTGTCCAACACAGCAGCTACTAGCTGCATGCGGCTTTTGAACACATGTAATATAGTTAGTGCAACTGAGAAAATGAGCTGATTTTAATTTAAATTTAATTATTTGAAATTCAAATTGAATAGCCAATGTGGCTAGTGGCAACAGTCTTGGAATTCAGTCTTAGGATATTAGGATGGAGAGGATTTCGGAGTTCTTCGAATCCAACCTCATTTTACAAAATGTAGGATAAAAAAAAGAAACCAATATTTCCTGAGCACTTTTCACAGCCAGCTCCTGTAGTAAAGACTTTATGTTATTCTCTTTCAAGATGCCTAGTGGCTTTATGAAATAAGTATCTCTAACATTTTACATTTAAGGAAACTCTCTTAGAGGCACATGGTTATGCACACTTCAGTAGTGTTTTCTACTGAGGATAATAAGATGTGGGTATAACCAATGTGGATCACCCTACACAAATTTCAGCCTCGTGCAGGAGTCAGTTTCTGCCATACGGTTGCCTATAAAAAATTGGAGAGATGAAAATTTAATATCAGCATCACTACAGCAGACCAAGAGAAGATTCCTCTCAATCACCTTTACTGTCCTGTGTCTTTTAACGTTCAACACCAGGAAGCTTGTCGTTATAGCTCATCTGGTTTCCTGGCAGCCATGCCTTCCCTGATTACATAACGTAAATTTTAGTGCTTGCCTAAGCAGGCCACGATCAGGAGGTAGCATTGCTTCAGAAACATGCTGACGATGCATGGAACATTAACACAATTCCTTTTGCATTAGTCAAGGCCGTTAGTTGAACCACAACTTCCATAAGCAAGGAGAAACGAATGCCAACAATTCTATCCGACAGGTTACAATTTCCTTTCCATTTATTCTTGCACTGACTCTTAGCAGTTAAAACTTAAAGGGTTATATTGTGCAGTTACAGTATGTTTTCTACTGCTTCACTCTTGACAACTATTCCCACATTCATCTTCTTAAAGCACAGTTTTAGCGATATCGTACTCCCCATCCTCATTGTCTTAACGTTTCAGATCTAACTCTCAGCTTATAGGTGGCAGATGGTGAAACTTTTTGGCCTCCAGAATCACTTGAGCCAATTCCTGTAATAAATCGCCTCACACATATCCTATTGGTTCTGCGTCTCTGGAGAACCCTGGCTAATACAGTGAGGTTGTGTTACAAATGAGGTAGGCTTCCCTCTACTGTCAAGAAGACACCTCTAGTCCATCCCATGTGGGCAGAGAGGACCTCGGATGGAAGACCGAGAGGATGAGGTCCAGAGTCATTTCTTTCTCCCCAAGGGCAGCTTCAGGCTCCCCCTGCAGTGGAGAAAGGAGGAGCCCTGCCCCACAGGTTAAAATTAAGAAGTTTTAGCACCATAAACACATACTCAGAATCAAAGGAAACATTCCAGGAGTGAAAAGGACAGTTCATTCACACTAAACAGGTAGAGAAGCTCTGAGTGAGAAAGCATTAGTGGTGCTGAAACACACAATATAAACACTGTTCCTGGGAAGAAAACGCTCAAGACTGCCATGGACATGGCAGGAGAGGCAGAGACGTTGCCGCTGCTGCGAGAAGCAAGTGACAGTCTTTGTAACTGAAATAGGAGAGGATGAGAACAAAGGGTTAGGAATAAGTTGGAAGTTAGAGCTAAAGAAAATAGGAAAAATGTTTCCTTCTCACATCCACTGCTGACATAATGAAAGGCGGTTCAATTCCTGTCATCACACCGCGAGTGGTAAACAGCAGAGATAAACATCCTTCGGTGCACAAAATGTCCAGGACGTTAGGTCTTTCTGGAGCCCCGGAGGCCCACATAGTAAACGGCCTTGACACAGTCTCACTGTCCTGGTCAGAAAAGGCCAAAGAGGCCTAAAAGTGCCTGCAAAGCCGTGGCCCCAATTCTTCCAGATGTCTCCACGTGGGGCTCATTAGCTCGTTCTATTCACATGTTGCCCCTTTTACAATACATTAGGGTGACCCAGATGACATGTTAGGGCTTAAGAGAACCCAACTCATGGAGAAGAGGTTAGTTAAGACCCAGATACTTCTTACCAGAGCAAGGTGAAATCTGGCTGCATGAATGCATAGCAAGGCGTTTCTAAATAGGATTTAATATAAGACAATGAGAAGGGCCAGATGAAGGAACATCTCATCCACATGCTTATGAGATTAGAGTTTGTTATTCACACCAATTCCTTTTCATAAATTGGTTTCCAGAGCCTGATATTCTAAAATCAAATTAGGTCTCTGAAATCCATTTTACGTTGAACGTCTTAACAGCCAACTTGAATTGTTTTTTTAATCTGGAAATGGCAATCTTTAAAGACTCAGGTACGCTCTGCATATCCCGCCTGGAAATGTCATCTAAATTAAGATCCCCGCACCTTTCCTTTGACCAAGGATTTAAGACGACCTTCTACACAGGGCGAGCATTTGCTTTCCCTCACATTCTCAAGATTTATCTCTGCACACCAGGAAATTGAATTCCTAGACACAGGGAACTCCAGGATTTACGTTAAAAAAAGTCTTGATTACATTGAGCCAGTAGAGAAGTTATTTCCAACTCGTCTGAGGAATAAACCAGATTAAGAGAACGGGAACGCTCTGAACCAGCCAGTGGCTGCAGACGTCTTGAACAGCTCTGCCCTGGAAGCAGGGCCGTGGGAAGTGGAAGCACAGATGGCATAGACAGGGGCAATTTCACATCTACAGAGAAAGGTCTAAGAGTCGTATAATAGAGACATGATGAACATGGGCTCTGAGCCTGACATCGATTAGCAATGGGCTAATTACTTAATTCCTCTGGACCTCTATTGCTTTCCTTGTACTCGGGTGAAGGTAGCTCTGAGCATCTTATGATGATAAAATGCATATAAAATATTTAAACAAAACTTGGTACTAACAAAAAAACACTAAGTATTTGATGTATTATCATTTTTATTGTCATTGTCATCTTATGGGACCCCCTAAAGAAATCTGCTTAAAATAGTTTGGAATCATATCAAGGTCATGTCCTCAGCCAACATCTTTATTCCATGGCTGCAGTCCTGATTGTGTTTCTATGTGTTTTCCCATCTTTTTTTTTTTTGCAGTATATTTAACAAGAAATATGCCTATATATTTTATGACTCGGGATCAAAACTTCTGCAAGATGTTGTCCAAGTTTATTCATGTAGCACACTTACAGATAATGTTTTAGAATGGAATATGTGCATATCACTATGCGAACATTCTGCGGGAGACAGGCAAATAGATGTGAATCCATCTTCTAAGAGTTCGTAGGCTAGATAGAGAACAATAAATAAACAAGAGAAAAGATACTCAGCGCTTAGAGGCGAGCTATGCCTAGTGCCAGGTGAGTGGAAGGGGCTTCTAATGCAGCCAAGGTCAGTGCCCCAGCTGGACCATGCACCCAGGTTGATGGAATATGAACAGGAAAGTGATGGGGCAAGTGTGGGACGGGAGAGGACTGTGAGAGAAGAGGCGACCGTGTGAAAATTAGCACAGTATGGTGGCAGGTTAGCCTTCCATTTAAAAAAAATAAAATCAATTTCGATTGTGTACTTTCCTTTAGTTACTAAGATATGATATATTTTAGTCCTTTGAACATATATGTAATATCTGAATTAAACTCTTCGCCTATTAAGTCCAATGTCTGGGTTACTTTAGGGAAAGTTTCTAGTGAATGTTTTTTCCTGCATATGGGCCACACAGTCCTGTTTATTTGCATTTCTCATAATGTAATTTGTTTTAAATCGGACACTTAAAAATATAATGTGTCAACTCTGTAAAACAGACAATCCTGCCAACAACTGTCATTTTTAGTTTTTTGTTCTGCCATTTGTTCGGTATCCATTCTCTATTGTGTGTAGCCACTGAAGTCTTCAATGAGCTCAGACAGATTTCCTTTTATGTGTTGGACCAGGAAGTCTGACGGTCTTTGCTGAGAGGGGCTGGGTATACAGGGACACGTCTTCAAAGCTCCAGCCGAGTTTCCATCTCGGCTTAGTTCTCACTTCTCACCTGTGCAAAGCCTCACAGTCAGCCAGAAGTGAGAGATTCGGGCCTTCTCACGTCTTTCTTGGGCACGTGTACAGCCCTCCGCGTGCACATGGACGTCTAGATTCTTAGGACTGTGTCCGAGATTTTCAAGGCTCCCTATGGACATCTCACTCCCCAGCCTTTGGTTGACCCAACTGGTACGGCTGCCTCAGGTGCCTGCACTGTAAAATCCTCACTGATTATTTTCAATAAATGTCCTACAGATAACAGCTGCTTGCACAGAGCAAATAAAGACATACCCTGAAATGGGTATGAGATGTCAGTCTTGGCGAACGTTGATAGGTCTCTGGGGATCAGGCTTTTGGGTGACCTTCAAATCTGTTTGGCTCCCAACAGTGGTTGACCAGCTTCTAGTTTTCACGGCTCTTGTGGTTATGAGGTTGTCAGTGGTCAAGGCCATCACAGAGATGGAGAATGGAGAATGAGAGTAGGGCCCATTCAATTGCCAAAAGGCTCACTGTTCTTTTGGAGATCCAGCTGTTTTTCTTGAACGAACACTCTTTGGATTGTGGCAAGTTTTGGGTTAATTTTCGGCATTATGTAAAAGTTGATATTGACAATTTTTTTGGTCAGCATTCTATTTACTTGTAGGTCGGAGCATATTTTTCAGAGGTCCTCACTCTGCCGTTCCAGACATTTTCCCAACTGTTGTATATTTTATTTATACAACATATATGTAATTATATTTTATTGCTTTAATACCACAGTATATTTTTCATTTACCATTCGTAGTTACTTCCATTATGTCCACGTTTGTTACTGCAAATAATGCTGAGATAATCATTCCTGGCAGCCCGAACTCTGTCTTATCCTTTGGATACATCTCGCCCATCTCTGCTCTTGTCCTTCTGATCTCCCTGTCGGAAAACCCTCCGTCTTTGTCCTTCGTGTACTGTGACTTCTGCTGTAAGATCCAGCCCAATTAGCACTTCCTCTGTGAGATCCTCCTAGGTTATTCCACACTGTTAGTCGGCGCCCTTCCATAGCCCTTGACTTTGATTTCTAATAGAGTTTATCCCAGGGTATTGTAACATGATACGCATGCCGACATCACACCTAGTCTCTGAGGTCCTTGAGACACAGACATTTTTTTAAATTCATTCTTTATCCTGAGTCCTTAAGAGTATTAACTTCTGTGTTCTATCATCTTTTTATCCAAAGACTGTTTTCCAGAATTTTATCCTTGTCTTTTCAGAATTTATTATGTGTATCCTACGCATTGTATCTTTAAGCCAGTTTATAGCCCAAGTGTAACCAATAAAGCTGGGTACTCCCAGACTGTTCTATATAGTTCCCCAGAACTCCCTGAGTTTATTTATAGCCTATATCAGTTTTTCTTTGGCCCTATTTCATCTCCTAACCGCAGGGTTTCACTCCCTTTCATACCTCCATTTGAATGTGGTACCTGAGGTGTTTACTGCCTTGTACCGTGACATGAGCCCGATGTTCAGGGCCCAATCCCATTCCTGCTCTCACTGCCACCCTCCCCCTGTGCTCTTTCCTGGCTTCTCACAGAAGACTGGAACATTCTACAGTGAGCATCAATTCAAAGGCATGCTGGGAAGAAGAGGAGTTCAATAGGGTGCTGGCCAATCAGAGGCACAGAATCGCAGCCCTTAGGGAAGGATGCAAATCTCACCACATAGTATGTCAGATCTTTTCCAACTCTGGACCAGGTATGGAGAATCAAAAGATCCCCAGATAACAGACCAGTGACAATTTTAGAAGTGCAAGGTGGTGGGGATGTCAGAGATGTCCTAGAAATTTTGTCTAAAATAGAGCGTGGAAAAATAAGAGAATTCAGTCCCAAGATGGAGCACAGCAGCATCAGCTACTCTGGCCAACTTCTGATGGGCTCTAACTCTGGCCCCAGCACAAATCTTCCCTGAGGCCCAGGTGGGACTCTCCATCAGGCTGCAGTACCCTGTAGGATAAAACTTGGAGGCACGAAGGGCTTGAGAGTTCTTTCACAGGCATATGCAGGGTGATGTTGGTAATAATGAAGCATCGCTGTGCCTTTCTGCCATCAGACATAAAAGAATCACTGCAATTTTGAAACTCTTTGGGTTCAAGTTGATAAGGACTACTCATACCCTCACTTTCTGTTTCAACACAGATGGCAATAACTGTCTGCACCGTATCTGCACAACATCCATTTACTTGTTTGTCTGTCTTTATATAAAAAATGCTGCCTGTCACACAAGATGTAAGAGAGGAAGACAAAGTCTCTTGGTTCGCTTCAGAGAGAGAGAAGAAAAAAAGATTACAAGTATTCTCTGTGTTGTCATTTGGCAGTTTTGAATGCTTCATTTCATTTATTCACAATAGAAAGAACTGAATACATCCAACCAAAAGGTGACTGTCCTTTGATGGCTGGTTAGATTTCTCGATGTGGCATTTGCTTAAAATGCAGAAAAGAGTGTCCACCTATTTTCTTCTTGATGTCCACTGCAGTTTGGACGTAATGTTCTTTTTGTGTGTGTGTAATTACCACATCAGGCTTGTCAGCCCTCTTCTGTCTGAAGGACAGGTCCGAACACTGAGGCTAAACATAAATATTTTGAAAACAAGAGGAACAGACAGTCTTTTAAAGATGGTTCCTGTGACCATTTTATCTGGGAAAGAATGAGAAAATATGAGGCCCTTGAAGAGATGACACTGTTGTTTTTATCAGTGTTCTAGATAAAGCAAATGTATGTGTATTTAGTACATGAGCCGTGTCAGTGAGGGAATGTTCCAGATACCTGGAGTTTACCCTGTTCAGTACCAGAACTTTTCTTTTTGAAAGATTTTAAAGGAGAAAACTTTAATTTATATGTTCTAACTTAAACATCTCCAGAATTTACAATATCTCTGTTCTTCATAGTGAATTCTCTTGATATCCAATTCCATGGCTTGTATTATGAGGGTAATAAAAGGATTTTTAAGGTTAAATACATTTGAGCAATGCTGGGTTAAATAATGCAAAAATAAAAAAGTTTATTTACTATTATATTTATTATTTTACATTCTAATACGCAGTGTGAATCATATAAAGGCTTACATAAAATGCAATAGTTCAAAACCATATCTGGCCAAAAAACAACTCGGTTTTGAGAAACTATGTCATGAAATATGCCTGTCCTGCCCATAAAACAAACTACTGAATATTTCTCTTAGGAACTAATATATTTTTGGTGATCAATATAATTTTGAGTTGTGACAAAACAGATGACCTTAGATGCTACTGAGGAATATAGAACCATTTTTCCCTATATTCAATGCCAAATTGTGATGTAGACGGGTGTGGCTGTGAGTGTAGGGGTGTAGTCATTTGTAGGTTTATAAAAAATAAAATTCCTCTCACTGGTAGCTGTAAGTCATTCATATGACTCTGGTGTGACACTGCTGTCCCTTGGGGCAATTATCTGTGCATGCCTGCAGCAAGGCCTTTACCGCCTGTTTTTTGTTCCTCAGTCACTGCACATTAAGAAGCCAAATAAAAGAGTAATTTGGGGAAAGAGCACAGGACAAAGGATGAGCAGGGATGATTGGATTTAATTAGAACCATGCAGACCTGACTTCGAAATCTGGCTCTGCCCCTTACCAGCTGCGAAACTCAGATCACGTGACCATTCCCAGCCTGTTTCCTCCTCCACACAATGCAACCAGTGGCATTAGTAGAAGAGAAACGCTACTTTTTTTCTTCTTGCCTGTCTACCTCCCTCTTACCCCCCAGGTTTTTCCACCATTCATGAGGAGTTTCTCATTACATGGCTCAAGGCCTGGAGTAGTAATTATGCCCCTCTTACTAGCAGACAGACGGGACGTGCAGTAAATGGTCACACATACTGGCGTGAGTCCCTGTTTGGAACACGGCCAGCTCCGTCTGCCTCCTCTTTTCTTACTCCAGTGAGGGTGAGAGGATGACAAAATTTGGATTCAAGCCCGGGAGAAAGGTGGAGACCAGCACCTTTTTCTCAGCGAGCACATGTGGACACTTACACAGCTAATTATGAGGTAGCATTTTCCCATTTTCATTCTGTCGTTATTCACTGTGTTTTTACAGAGTTCAATCTGGAATCTCCAAGGGAAGGAGAGGTGCTCTGCAGGACGATATCTGCTCCCAATTTTGGTCACATTTCCATTATATGCAACAATACATGTAAACACCTTTTTTCACTCTATTTCACAGTACAATAGGAAGGCTTAAATGAGGAGGTGCTAAAGTTGTTTTCCCACATAAAAAGAACTCTTCTTTTTATTATAACTACTTCTAAAGTATGAATTAATGAACTAAAGTAAGTTTCCAATGACTTCTCCTACAGATAAAGTATACATGCTTTTGTGTGGACCTCAGTGATCACACCTGTGTTCCAAATTAAACACCTGGATTAGCGAGTATTGTCACATTTTTCATTTGCCATTTGGTATCCAAAAAACAGTTGAATTTTAATAAATATAACATAAAAAAGTAAAATGATTTTTTTTCTTGACTATGGTATTTAATATGCTCTACTACAAATGACAGCCTCATAAAAGAATTGCCTAGCAGTGAGATCACTCAATTTAAATTTAAATATGGAGTCACAGACCAAATTAGGGCTTTTTCTTAAATAAGTTTAATTGATTTACTTTTTAGCCACGCATGGGATACCGCTTTTTCCCTCTTTAATCTATCTTGTTGAGGGCTTAAATGGCAATCTATTGGATCTGAAAAAAATATCTCCTGGGCCACAGGTAAAAATAAATATGCCACTTGGCATTCTTCGATTTAGTCTGATCTGTGTATTTGGTGAATAAATTCAGATGCTGAGAGAAGTTCTATACTCTCCCTGCCCCATTATCTTAATGAAGACTGGATTTGAATTTTAAAAAAGAAAATAGAGTAAAGAGCTTGAGATATTTTTTAAAAAACAGATTTCTTTTGTCCAGTGGAATAGAAATGATAGTACCTTTCACTTCTTTTCCTCAGTCTCTCGCTGCCTTTGGTAAGTCTGGCCATTTTTGTTAGGAATTAGCTATGTCTTACAGAATACACTAGGAGAAAAAGTTCTTTAACAGTGTCCAGAAAAGTGAGAAACTCTAAATTTAACTCCAGAAAAGCAAACCTTACAGTACTACGCTGGTATAACATTTCTGATTCATGTCAATTACCTATTTGGAAAGTTAAATTTGAATGTTTTTTAAAGAGATTCTTTTACGACCTTAAACAATGATAGCATTAAGTAATTTGAGATGAAAATCACGTGTTATTCATGAAGGAAAGTAATACTCCTTTACATTTGTACGTCGCTGTTCCATTTAAAAAGCACTCTCACATGTGACCTTTCATCCAACCTCCATCGTATCCTCGTGAGGGTTAGTTTTAATAAACATAAGGTCATTGGGTACTGAGAGGCTAAGAAACTCACCCAGAGCCATCCAGCTATTGAGCAGCATGGACATGTATAGGAATCGGCCTAGACTTCTGATTCTCAATTCCTTTTGAAATTTAACAACATGCTCTCCTGGTCCCTTCCATTGGCATCCTAATATGCTTCTGAAACTCCAAAATGCCCTCCAGATACGTGACATTTCTCCACTTTTCTTAAATTGAAAACTCTTCAAAATAATAGTTACTATTCACCCTCCACGTTGTCTCCTCACATTACCTCCTCGCCCCACCTCTAGGCTTTTCCATCCTCCATAATAATGAAATGGCTGTTAAGAATTTCACCAAAAACTCTACCTTGCCGAAGATAATGATCTATTTTCAGTCATCCCCATTTGACTTCTCAGTAGCACATGCCTGAGTTGATCTCTCCTTTGCGAAACATCCTCTTGCCCAGGTTTCAGTAAAAGTGTCTTCGACTATTTTTTATTCTATCCCGGTGTCTCTTTCTTCTCAGCTGCCTTCAATGCATCTTCCTCCTCTTCCACTTTAAATATCGGGGCGACCCAAGAATATTTTCTCTACCCATGTGTTTACTCTCTTTTTTTTACTAATACCCTCTCCTAGGTAATTTTATTCAATTCTAGACATCAAATGTCTTTATCCCAAACCTCTTTAAATTCCTTGCTCTGATACTGCTCTGCCTACTCAAGATGTACACTTCGCTGTGTAATAATCATCTTCGTCCTGATGCGGTTGAACCAGCGATGTTTCCACCGTTCCTCCAATCTGTTTTCCTGTCTCACCCAGCCTCGCCCCCAATTCCATTTTAGCATTCTCTCTCTCTTCCGTCAAGTTACTCAAGCCCAACACTTCACTTCCATCTTTCACCTTCTCGCACACCCCAGATTCAATCCAGGAGTAAGCCTTGTTTCCACCCCTTCCAAACCATACCTCAAATACGACCATTTCTCACCATCTCCATTTCTACTAGCCAAGCGCAAACCACCACTCTACCTCCCTGGACTATCTGATTACCTGTTTTTCCCCGGAGAGCCCCTTCTCTCATAGCAGCCACAGTGACCTTTCAAAGAACAAATCGGGTCTGGTTGCTTCTCCTTAAAACTCCACCGTAGCTACTTGCTGCACTTAGGATATAACCTAACGCTGTCTTGGTAAGTTGCTTCTCGGTCTTTTCATCCCCTGCCTCCTTTTCTGATATCATCCCCTCCAGTTTCCCCGTTTTGCTCACTCTACTTTATTCTATCTTTTTTATAGCACACTTGTTCCCTCAAATTACCTGATTATTAATTTACTAGTTTATTGCCTATAAATTCCCACTGAATGCAAATTCTACCAGCAGATTTCTGTCTTAGTCCCTGCCGTGCTCCATGTACTCAGATTAATCACTGACACTTTGGCTGCACCAGTTAAATATGTGTTTGCTGCCTATCTTCTGTCTTCTCGCTTTTGGTAGACATGTAGATAAACTCTTTTACTTCCCTCTGAGCTCTACGAGAAGACAAGAACTCATTTCAGCAAATTAAAACCTACACCCAACCTTGCTGTGAGGACATGCGGGATTAGAAGGATCAGTGGTAATTGGCAAAGGATATAATTCACGTGAAGGAGATGGTTGCTCCTCAGCACCAGCCGACAGGTACCCTGAGGAAGCGGGATCTAGTGCCACGATGTGTTCAATATTTTTTTTGACTGCCCTAATTCCGATTTTTAAAAGGTATTTCTAAATTTATAAATAGTCAAAAAAACAAACAAACAAACAAAAAAAAAACCCCTGTATGAGGACCAGACATAATCCATTTGCAGAATGATTTTAGTTTGCAGCCTCTCTCAATTTGCAGCGTTTGCTGTAGGATGGCAAGGAGAAAAAGCCTAAAGTGACTTAGTTGAATGTCGCATCTGATGATGAGGACAGTGGAATCACAGGCAACTCTAGGAAGCTTCACCAGTTTCAGAGTTTTTCCCCTAAATGAGGCCTGACTCAGCATTTTGGAGTTGGACCAGTCTAAGGTCTGAAGCCACGACCTTCACAGGCAACTTTAACAGAACAGAGATATTTTGTCTTCCGGCAGAACGTTGGTTTCTGTAGTCCATGAAAGCAAAAATCACAGAGAAATGAGAGGGTAAAAATGGCCAGAGGCTTTCAGGGGTGGAGGTAGAGGCAGGCTGCACAGAAATCAAAACTCCTCACCTATAATGAGTGGACCTGGAAACTCATCTAATTCAGCCTCATTCTTGCCTTCAGCTCCTATATTCTGTGACAAGAATGATGCTGGAAATTTATCTTTAGAAATTTTTTAAAATCACATTTATTAAAAACCGTGAGTATATATTTCATCCTCCATTTAGATTACCTGCTATGGTATAATTGTTTCGACTCAGTTCTATTCCATCTAAATAAGTGAACATTTTCTGATACACACAGTGTTTGTTGCTGTAAAAACCGCTGAATTAAATAGTATGTAGATTTCATCCTTAATGAGAAAAACACATTCTCTACCCCTTTTCTCCCATGTCACCTGTGATCACTCTCTTATCTTCAGAGTCCTTTTGGAGAAGAGTCTGGAGAATCATTAGCAATTAGCAAAGTCTTCCATACAATGTTAATTGATGTATTATGTTCGTTTTATGTTTCTAGTACTTAGCTCTAAGCTTCTGGAGGGAAAGAACTGAGTTTTGAACTTCCCTTTTTCACTTGGGCACCAGGATTTTCTCAGTTATCCCACATTGGTCCTTGGACCAGCTTAAAACTTTTGTGCCACTGGGGGGTGCCCAGGAAAAGGGAAAAAAATCACACACACACACACACACACACACACAACACACACACACGCATGACATATTTATATATATAGCTTAACCAATTGATATATATAGTCATTATTCCTCCCAAGGCAGGAAGAAGATCTGTCCTGTATGGAAAGGCCTAATTTTTTAGCCTGTGTGGCTGTTTTCAGAATTTCAGCAGAAATTCCAACAGAAGTTTTATCTTCTGGGGTGTAAATTCCACAGCAATGGCAGGAGATTCCCACAGCCTGGGAGTTTCAGGGAGTCCTAAGATTTAAGAGAACTACTGTGGTGTGTGAGTTACCTCGTTCCAACCTCGAATGCTGATAATGAATTCCACTGTCAGAGAAAACTAATCTGCTTTCAAAATTAATTGAGATCAAGTTTCTCACTAGGTGAAAATGGCAGGATGTGCCTCCGAGCTGACAAGAATCGCCTCTCCACTCAGAATAGGCAGGAGGAAAAGTGTAAAGAAGCATCATACTTGGAACACAGTGTGGACCCCACTCACACTGGGCCAATGGAAGTCTGTGAATTAACAAAGCTCGTAATTAATGCATTTAACACCTCTATTAGGCAAATTAGTCTTTTTAATCCCACTTATACCAGAAACAGAGAGAAATTAAATGACTCAAGAGTCAAAGAAGCTGAGGAAAACAGGCTCAGACAGAAATCAGTCTACCTGAACCATTTGTAGGGAGGAACATGGGGTCTAGTCCCATAGAATCTACAAATAATGCCCCCTCGGCTGTACTAATCAGTGTGGCTTCTGCTGCTACTTCTGAGGAATTATTGGTAGCCTGTCAAATAGATCTAGAATCATTGAGAAAGAAGGCTTTGTAACTCTTTTAAGTTCAACAGAAAAGGGTCCAGAAATCTTGGATGACCTCAGCGGAACTGAGTTTTATTTCTGCCCATGCAAAGGAAGGAGACTTATGCCCCAGGTCGTCTCACCAGGCTTCACACATTATCCCATTTGATTCTATCCTCTCAACGACCCTCTGACTTAGATCTATGAACCACACTTTACAAATGAGCAAGCCGCAGCTCCGAGAGGTTAAATAAATGGCTGAAGCCAGGTAGGAACAGGAGTGAAGTCTGAGGAATCGCTGAGTTCATCCTCTTTGCGTGACATGGTTTGGCTTCCACGTAGCAATTAACGAGCTCTGTTACCTTGTAAATATCACCCCCCCACCCTTGGATCTCTATGAAAATGAAAGAGTTCGAACAACATCCCGGCAGCTTGAAAACCTCTATGGCTCTGGAAGGGGCTATTTTCCTATTTGGCACGTCATGGCCACCCTTGTAAAGGACTGTGGAGCATCTGAAATTTTAACCGGCTTGAAAGCCAACAAGTGAGCCTGACACCATTTTACAGATATTGGCAGAAAACAAGCAATTTCCTGGGTCAGAGACAAAGGACTTTACTACTCACGGCACAGCAGGCCCCGTGAGCTTCATGTTTGCGTCAGTGCCCTTGGCTCCCCAAGACCCACAGGGGTGATACAAAGGGACCTGTGTGGGTGCTGTACACACAGCGGGTTTGTGTCACCACTGAGGGACCTGAGCTTAGGAAGCCCCAAGGTGCTGCTGGCGAATCCCCACGTTTGCCCAGAGGGAGACATGTTATACTGACAAGGAAAAAAAGTCCTCCCTGTCTTAGATGGAGATGTAACCACTGTCTTCCAAGGTTTTTTTTTTGCTACACAGACATCTTTGAAAGGATAGTCCGGAACAAAAGCTGATAGGAGATGTATAGAAACACCGTGGAGAATCATCTCTCAACAAACTGTGTTCTAAAAACTGCGAAGCGCTGTGTTCAGGTTTGAGACACTACCTTCTCCAACGCCGTCTGAGCAAGACATAACTGAGAGGCTGCTCGGCGCCAGGCCCTGAGTCAAGCTGTGGATGAAGAGATGAATGAAGCAACTGACGATAGGAGAGACACAAGCAAAGGCTTAGGCCTGGGATAACGTGTAGCCCAGGTTAGTAAGCGAGTGGGGAAGACACACATTTAATATAGCTTGTAGATTTGAGAAGACCAAGAGCTGAGTCATTTGAAGATATAAGGTTTTGGGGGTGTGGGGAGATAGATTTCTAGGCAGAGGGTACGCTTGAGCAAAAGGTGCTGAAGGGTGTTCAGGTAAATACAGGAGGCTCTGTCTTGGAAAATGTCAGTTGCACGGCAGGTAGAGGGCATGGATGCTCCTGGCTAAGTCAGCAGAGCCTGGGAATGAAGGTACTTGTACACAAGAATGCTCAGACTTTTATCCTGAAGACAAAAGGAACCCATGGAGGAGTCCGGCAGTTGAAAATAAATCTGGATGCTGTAAGGAGAATGGACTGCAGAGTTTGATACTGAGGGCAAGGAGACCGGTTTGGAGGCTGAGGTAGAAGGGTTTGGACAAATCTATGAAATGTGTCCATCAGTTTTCTCAAGAACAAATATAAAGCATTGCTACAGTGGGAGTTTTATTAGTAACTCAAGGACATAGGGCCAACCCGTCATTCAGATAAGAAGGTTATAAAAAATTGGTTTTGAACGTGTAAGAACTCAAGACATACTGTATTCTCAGGTTCTTTCTGAGAAATATGTAAAAGCGTGTGCTCCAGGCAACTATTGGTTGACTGGGGGAAATTTTAATTTATCCCAACAAAAATACCAACTATTTTACTATAAAGAAGCTGATACTAAAATCCATATGGAAAAATTAAACATAAAATAATAGTTACAATAATACAGTAAAAGGACTATAAGAAAAGGAGGACTAGTTTTAACAGATATTAAAACAGTGCTGCGCCCGACTCAAACATACTAATGCATGATCAGACAGAAGAGAACGATTTAGGAAGTCCAGAAGAAAAGTCCAGAAAAAAATTGAACTGAATTTGAAAATTTAGTGTCTCATATCATTGAGGAAAGTGTTTTATAATAGGTGTAAGGATAACTGGATAGCCTTCTGAAAATAGTTTAAATTAGATCATTTTCTTACATCATGTGTAGGAAAATACTTCTAACAGATCTCTTACATGTAAAAATAAATGCAACTATCCAAGTATTAGAGAAAATTCTTCTATAACCCAAGTATAAGGAAAGGCTGTTCATAACACAAAATCCAGCATCAGTTAAAAAAAAAAGATTAATAAATTTAGAACAAAAATTTTTGTGAAATCATGATAAAAAATATAAACAAAGTCACAAAAAAATGGGCAAATTGGGAGGTAAAAACTGTGGTAGATATCACAGATAAATGACTAATATCACTAATAAAAAGACTATTTTTCATTGGTAGGAGAAGACTAAAATGAGCAAAGAATATTAAAAAAACACAAAAATGTATAAAATGGCTTTTAAACACGAAATACGTTCAATTTCATTGTCTAGAAATGTAAATTAAAAACAAAACTAAAATATCATTTCTCATCAATTAGATTGGCAAGAAATTAAAAAGCTTGATAAAACCCACTATTGAAAAAACTGTAGGAAAACAGTCACATACATTGTTGATGGAAATAAATAAGGCACAACAATGGAGAGGAATTCATCAGTATCTAATAAAACTACATGTTCATCTACCTCTTGACCCAGAAGTTCACAAATTTACCTCTTAAATTTACTCAGAAATCTAAGAATTTGTCTGATGATACACATCCAACTATAGGAAAATAAATTTGCATAAGGTTATTATTTGCAACATCCTTTGTAATTGCAAGATGTTGGAATCAATCTAAATGCCCAAATACAGGAAATAGGTTAAATAAATGGCTGCATCCATACAACAGAGTGCTATATAGCTGTAAAAATGAATGAGGAAGGTTCTAGGGAGTGATAGAGAGTGAATTCCAGGATCTATTGCACATCACAAAGTATATGTAATGTACTAGCTTTGGGGTAAAGGAAGAAGGTAAAATAAAATAAGATACATAGATCTGTTTACTGTTGCAAAATGAAACACCAAAAAAGGATAGAACATCAGAAAGGATAAACCAAAAAAATATATAATTGATTATTCACAAGGGAGGAAAGGTAAACTGAGTGGAAGGTTTAGGGGAAGAAAGACGTTTTTCTGAGCATATTGTTTTTGCATAATATTTACTTTTAGAAGCATGTTGATGACCGACAGGTTTTAAAAATATATAAGGATATGAACAAGGCTGAGATCAAAGAAAAATAAATAAACAAACCCTACTGTATTTCAAACGAACAACACAACTTGCAGTAATGAAATTTCTGGTATGAGAGTTGGAAGAGGGAGGTTGTTTTCCTCCTTTATATATGACAGCCCAGCCATTTTCACAAAGAATCTGCATCCCTCTCGATAGCTACTGCTCATATGTAAAAGAGCAGACTGGAGGCAGAGGTTGCATTGTGGCGTGTATGTGTGTGTGTGTGTGTGTGCACGCACACGTGCACCCCTAAGCGTGTGAAGCATGTGTATGGACTATTGAGTGGACTGAGCTGGAGAAGTCCTACATTCAAACTCCGGATATGGGATTTGGGGAGAGTAACTGAACCTCATTTCCTCCTACACGGAATGTGATTAGTGCAGCCGTGGGGGAAGATGATGCTGAGGTGTCAGCGTGATTCAGAGCACAGGTTGTAAAATCCTATTCCTGGGTGTGAAAACTGCCTTGATCGTGTTCTCACTTTGGAATCGTGGACACAATATTTAACTTTTTTGAGTTTAAGTTTCCTCTTCTGTAAAATGAAAGAAAAAGTCTTACCTGCCTCCTGAGTCTAGGGTAAGGACTAGGAATCTATATACACTTGCAAATAAATGAGGTGATTCACGTAAAGGATTTCACCGGAGTGTAGGTAGCAAAGGCAGATCCCTTTCATTTTTCTTTCTTTCTTTTTTTTTTTACAGCTGTATCTTTGATTCTTGGCCCTGGCTGACACATATCCAACACTCATCACATGTTTATGAAATGAATGAATAAGCGCCTTTTCCTGGATCCTGACACATAAAGAGCTACATAAATGTTAGCTGTGTTGTCATTATCTTCAAAATTATGAACATTCTCATTATTATTAATGTATGTACAGGTGTTTTGCCTTCAAAACATACGTGAGGAAATGTAGACAGTCTCTTTCACTTTCAACATGTAGTGTCGAATTTCATTGCACAATATAAAGAATACTGACAACTGTGGAGGAATCTGAGAAAAATAAGTGGTCGATGGCAGAAAAGAGTATTTGTGTCCTTTCTTGATTGATGTTTCCACATTAGTTATTATGGTGCCTCCGCTACTCTGCTCTCCAATAGCTTGAAAAAGGAAAAAGAAAAGAAAAAAGGTATCCAAAAGTTAAAAATACTCAGTCAGAAACTACAATCGTGAGGTAGCTGTTCTGAGTTTCAGTAATTGATCCCTTTGAAGTTTTGTGTTAGAAGAAACTCAGGCCCCCAACAGAAGCTCCTGATCTCATCAGGGAGAAGGTAAATCCTTTAGAAATAAGTCTTCTAGCAGCTTAATAACTTAGGTTTCAGTTCTCCTTGAGAAAAATTCCTGACAAGATTACACCCCAGAGCTATATTTCTTGCAAACTCTGACATTGAGCTTCTGCACTGAACAATTAGTTTGGAGAAGAAAAAGAGAGTTTATAGGCAGAAAAGAAAATGCCTTTGATGGAAACCCAAACCTACAGTGTGTACTGTCACGCAGCACGATTCAGGTAGGGGAGGGTGTTTGTTTGGCTTTGCTCGGTTAAGAAATTATTTACTTTGGAAAATGAGAAATTTTAGCAAAATAAAAATAGCATAATTCAAAATTACAGGTAAAGGTTTGTGGCATAAAAACTAACATGGATTTAGAGCTCCGATAATGAAAATATTTTTGTCCAGCTCTTAACATTTTATCTAGAGGGAACCCAGGTGTGGGTCTAGCTCTGACGTTAAATGACAGGTTACAGTGAGCCGGTCACTTCTTGCTCTAGACCAGTTTCCTCATTTTTAAACTACTGAGGGGACAAAAGAGGCAAGTTGGACTAAATGTTTTTAAAGCTCCTTTTCAGCTTTTCAACAATTACAAAATTGAATTTAAAATAGACACCGGAGTTAGCCCATAACAGAACACATGCAGCAATGGCCTAGTAGGTCCTTCTGCACTGGAGATGACATTAGCACGTTCACGCCAGTAGATCCAATTCACGTTAGAATCTGACTTCTCCAGCTTACATCTCGACTCCCACCACTAATACCAGAAAGCCTTACTAGTTTCTCTGCACCAAATTTTTCCTGTACCATCATATTTATGCTATAATTCAGCACATATGCTAGTATGCCTTCTATGAGAAGCTCTCGGACCCATATATCTCCTCGCTGTACTGATGATCCCAGATGATAAAGGACCACGTACTTCGTACTGTTGGTTCCCACTGTGCCCGGCATAGTGCTGCTCAAGGGATTAGCTTCACCGTTAGTAAACACGTTTCCTTCACGTCTCTTTTATGACATTGTAAAATGACCTCATGAGCCATTCAGAATGCAACACGCTTTCTAAAGACAGTAAAAAGTTTTCGTATGACTTTTTTTGTTGTATAATAAGCTGCTTCTTTCCAGCTAGAATAAAACTGGTTAACAGAATATAAAGTTGAGGAAATGGCTCTTCTTGGAGGGAGGTTGTCATTCCTTCTCTTTCTGCCCTGACAATGACTGCTGTGAAGCTGGCCTTCCGCCCTGGCCCATGCAGTGGCATGGGAAGTGGATCCGAGCTCTGGGCCACGAAGCCCTCACTCCCCTGTATGGCTGACTGCATGTTCCACTGTACGGACATGGAGTATGAGGCGGGGGGAATCCACGTCGGCACCAAGAAAAGTCATGTTCTCCACTCCAGCTTTCTACAGAGAGCCACACATGCATGGTGGTTAGACTACTGACGGTCTGTGCTATCGCGTGCTTCCCAGCTAATAACGAAGCTGTTTCTTTTTAATTTTTCTTTTTTTTTTTTTTAACACCCATTTGGCTAGTTTTCCTCAGTTGTATGCTCCCTTTGCCAGTACTTTGAAGTAGAGATGATCCTCCAAGCACTAATCAGGCGATGATCCAAAGCTTTCTCTCGTGCCCCTGGACTTTATAACCTTTGGCCATCTTAAGATTCTCGGTCAAGTCCAACAGGCAAAACCCTGACCAGGAAACCAGGGGACAAGGCTCCATACTTGTCCCTTCTACTTACCTTCACCTAGTATCAATGAGAAGTCAGAGAAGACGGGATGTTTTGTTTTGTTTTGTTTTGTTTTTTGTTCCACTTTTATGAATGACTCAGTCTGAATACAACAATCTGAATTCTCTATTACTCCCTAGAGTATTTTTATGTCTGTTTTGGTGGGACTAGAAGGATGGAAGGCAATTATTTCCAAAGATGAAATTATACTTGTAGCGAAGAGCAGACTGTTTTAATGACTAAACTGTGTTTATTATTAAAAGCAAGCTTTCCCTTGAAACTATAGTTTTAAAAAAATACTTGGCAAACCCTAAATCATTAAATTGTTGAAGGAAATCAGAGTAGTTCTATACTTTTTTAATTAATAGGGACTGAACGAGCAATTCATCTGCGGATAAGAATTTTACTTTAACTTAATTGAAAACTGAAAAATACATATTTGTCTCTCTCTGTTAATTCTAAAATAAATATGCATATCTCCATAAGTCCTAGGTATATATGCACATTTCTAAGATAATATTTATATAGATACAGTATATATGGTTAAGGACATAACATCCAAATCTTTCTCTCCTCATTATGTGCATGAATTTTTGCGTGACAGGATGTGGACTCACCTGATGAAAGGATAGAATCTTATGGAAATACATGTGATGTAATATCTAGGACGATGTCCAAAAGACATGTGGGTTCCTGTATAATTTTTCTTCAAAATGCTGATTTCATTTAATACCGTGGCAGGATATTATATATTCCAACAGCTATAATTATTATGTTTTCTGAAAGAGAAGAGTTGAACATTGTTTCTCTGCGACTTGCAGCCCATAATCTGAACTCGCTCTTTAGGTTTGCCAAGTTGTTCTTCTTCCAAATGATGACTCTTTGTGATATTTATCATTTCTTACTTCTTTTGCAAAATAACCTTCTCAGGTCTTTCAACTGCTCCTTAAAGTTCTTAATTCAAGTAAACTGTCTTGTATAATCATCTTTTGGATGTGTTCCAGTTTCCTGGTGGCCTTCCTTTTCTGGTTTGAATAATAAGTTTATGGTTTAATTTAAATTCTAGATTCCCACTGCCTGATAGTCTAGGTATTTAATAGTTTATTGTCCGTTTCTTCCATGCAAATATAAATACTATGAAAACGAATATCTGTTTGGTTCCCTGCTATCTTTACTGCTTAGAATAATGTCATCACATAGCAGGTGCTTGACAAATATTTATTGTGTAAAATTAAATTTAAAAATGAATGTATCACTTTTTTAAAAAATCAATATGTTAAAGTAAAAATAAGAAAGCTATAAATCATCCACAATTCCATAATTCAGAAAAAAATGAACATTTAGTGAAACACTTTCTAGAGCTTGCTCTACACTTTAAGGGATAAAGATATAAATAGTTGATAGATAAAAGCATAATGAATAGAACCATAAAAAGATTTATTGATAAAAATATTATTGTTTATAAAAGTCAGACCATATACCACTTGTTTTAAAATAAAAGTATTGAGTGTAATCATAATTAATTTAATATTGTAAAATCTTTTTTTCTGTTACGTGGAATATATTTTTTATCTGAAAATTAAGTACTGTACTTCTTTAATATAAGGGTCTTTTACTTCAAAATATCTCTTTTATTTATGATGTATTTTTCTATTTTCATGCTTAGTATTTTTCTATAATTATTTTTGTTTTTATCTTTTTCCTTTTTATTCCTTTAGATTTCTCTAATGTTTTCTTTTATGCTATTAGTTTGATTAATTTAATTACTCTATGTCTGTTCTTTTCTTAAATGTATACATTTAGACCAGTCATAAAACTGTTTTGGATTTTAGCATAGTCCTTAAAGTTGTAATAATCCTGTCTTTGAGCTCGTGTTTTATTGAATTTGTTGTCTTAGCTTCTTATACACTGTAGGCATAAAATAAGAAATTTAGTCCAATTCGGAGCTCAAGGGAGAAATGAATGAGGACGTGCCACAGTAGTGATTCGCCTGAAGGCTGTTCAAGAGTGAACCAGGAAAGAGGTGAGGGAGGAGAGGAACATTTCAGAGGAGACGGCACGTTCAAGGCACCGTGGTGGCAGGAAGTGATGGGGTACACTGACTAGAGGCAGGGTGCAAGGGAAGCAGGGTGCCACATCCAGCGGGAGAGGAAGACAGGGCCTCACTCAGGCAGGAAGGGATGTTTTGTCTTCATCCTTTGACACACTACACACTATTGAAATGTCCCATCGAAGGGGTGCTTGGACAAATTAATTAAAAAAAAAACCACTCCACTTCTTAGATACCCAACTGGAGACCTCACTACTGTCTACAGATCTTTAAGAATCCAACCCAGGAATTCAGTGACCCCATCCTGCCGGCCTCAGATATCTTTCATCATTGGCAGGTGGTTTCAGCTACTTTAAAGCTCAAAGCTATCTGATAATCTGTCTGTGTGAGGCACTCTCCCTGACTAACAAAGCTGTCTTGTCTTGTCCTTTGAAGATCATTCTCAAGCTAGGGACTGTGCTGGGTGACTGTGGACCCTCCGTACCCTGCAGCACTGGCTTGGCCATTCGACTGAGTAACTGCCATGGCCACCCAGTCTGGAGGACACCCTCATTTCACCAAGCCCGACTCTGTAATCCAGCAAAACAGGTAATAGAGAGGATAATAACAGCCAATACTATAATAGAATATTAAACTTTAATCATCATAACCAACTTGTAGACTAGAAATCACTGATGTCTCTATTTATGGATGAAGCAAATGAAGATCAGAGCATTAAAGTAGTGTGTTCAATGTCTTAAGCTGAGGACAGAGCAGAAAAGGGATTCGCACCAGGGGCTTCTGGCTCCACAGGGTACATTTCTCCATACACCCCAGGTCTTCAGTGACTGGGCAGGAGATTTTTTAAAGAAAGAGCTGCTATCTACCTGGCCTAGAGTTCTTGGAGTCATAACCAACCTGTGAGGCTCAACTGCCTCATCTGTAAACTTGGGATAACATTAGCTGTACTTACTGAGCACAATCTTTTCTGGGTACTGTTCTAAACGCTTTTTGTGTGCTAACCCATTACTTCCCACAACCTGTCGCCATATGCATTATCATTATTTCCATTTGTCACATGGGAAAACTGAAGCACAGAGAGGGAAAGTGACAGAACAGTCACCAGAACCACTGCTCATTCATTCTTCTCCGCTATCCTTGGTAGAATCAAATACACATTAGTCATTAAAATGTATTTTTTTATTAACTAGAAATTTCTATTTATTATTTTACGCAACCATCTGAGTGTTTCTGTATTTACAAAAACACCCTTGAGGATTACCTATCAAAGGCTACTTCATTGTAGTAATTTCGTTACGTGACCCTGATACAAGGACCTGGTGTGGAGAGAAACACTGCACTAAGATGGAAGATTCCTGAGTCCTTATGCCTTCTCTGTCACCACGTCACTGCATAACCTTGAGCATTTTGGATTTACAGATTTCCACTCTGTAATAAATTAATAAGTCTATTGATCAGGTATTTATTTTCATTCAGCAGTGGTGAAGTAGATGTTTTATATTCAGTGATAAAGCTGCAAAATATTGTTGAGATGACCTGATTCGCTCGGTTGTTTTATTGATTCAGAAACTGGGGCTGAGCTTGCAAAAATGACTTATTCAAAATCATCACACCAAGGTCAGAGTTAGGACAGGATTCTTGGTCTCCTGACCCCTAGCTAAACACCCCTTCCCACACTTCACACTGGCCTTCTTTCCCGATAAAAACCCACAGATATTACCAAGACATTCAGGTGCTTCCAGAAACTCTTATTAAGAATTCAAGACTTATCATCATCAATATTTAAATCTCACATTATTCACTCAGAGGCATTGTTCAATGATTCCAGAATCCCTAGGACCCATGTCACCCATACCTCATTCAGTGGCACATCTGAAATACCCAGCCTTTGTGCAAAGAAGCTCTTGCCATCTGGTGCATATTGGCAGGAAAGTTGAGAATATGGACTTTGTATCTGTACAGATATTGAAACTGACCTCTCCTACCAGTTATAGCCCTTTGAGCAAGTATTTAACCTCTTTTTGTCTCAGTTTCCTTATTTAAAAAATCAAAATAAAGGACTTTATATAATAAATCGGTTCATGTTTATAAGTAAATGAATCCAAATCCCATGACAGTATGTCTGCCACAAAGTATGCACTGAATAAATGCAATTATTCTTACTTGGGAAAGAAACTGACTTTTTTTCCCCCTCAAGTTCTTCCAGTTACTTGCAGTCTGGTGGAAGAAACAGAAAGAATTGCATAGTGGCTGTGAATGAAGGTGCCAATGAGCCTGCCACTGCTTTTATTTCCTTGTCTTAATGCACAACGGGTCCTACCATGTCTCTCTAGCAGAATTAGGAAAAAAATCATATTTTGCATTGCTTCATGGTCTGAGGACAGCCACAGCACCTGAGAGCTTGTCAGAAATACAGACTCTCAGCCCACTTGTAGGTCTACTAGTGCATGCTTATTAACTAAAGTCATAGTTTACATTAGGGTTCCCTCTTTGTGTTTTGACAAATGTTTCATCCATATATGCCGCATTACGGTATCGTGCAGAATGATTTCAGTGCCCTTAAAATAATCTATGCTCCACCTGTTCACCTGTCCCTCCACCTGAACTCGGACAAATCCTGACCTTTGCGCTGTCTCTGCAGTCTTGTCTTTCCAGAATGTCATATAGTTGGAATCATGCCATATATGTAGTCTTTTCAGATAGGCTTTTCTTAGCAATATGCTTCTAAGGTTAGCCCATGTCTTTTCCTGGCTTGGTAGTTCATTTCCTTATATTTCCGAATAATATTCCATTATATGAATGAACCAGAGTTTGTTTATTCATTAACCTGCTGATGGACATTTCAGTTGCTTCCGATTCTTACCAAGTATAAATGAAGTTGGTAGAAACATTTATGGGCAGGTTTTTGTGTGAACTCATGTTTTCAACTCATTTGAGCAAGTATCTATTAGTGAGATTGCTGGATCGAAGGGGAAGACTATGATCAGCTTTCTAAGAAACTGTCCAACTGTCTTCTAAAGTACCTGTACCATTCTGCACTCCCACCAGCAACGAATGAGAGTTCCTGCTGCTCCACTTCCTCGCCAGCATTAGGCATTGTCAGCGTTTTGTTTTGTTTTGTTTTTAATTTTAGCCCTATCATCGTGGTTTTCACTATTAGAGATTACCTTGTTGATTTATTTGGTTATGAATTTAAAAGCTGTCTTCAACCCTCCATTAGGTCGAGAGTGAAGATTTTGTCTGTCTTGTTAATGAATCCGTTTCTACATAGAGTTAGAAAAAGTCTCGGCTCAGTAGGTATGCGATGAACATCTGACTAAAAAATGACTAAATGGGTAAAATTGCTTTATGAAATGTGGAGTTGACTATTATCTTCATTGATACTCACCCCTACTATTCTCATTTAGTTCCAACTTCTATCCATGTTTTCATCTCAGTATCTCCCTATACATTTTCCTTTTCATTGTTTTCGCCATCTCCCTGTTCTGTTTTGATGTTCGAGTTGGGGGCGTGGGTACTGCATTATTTTTATCACACCTAAATGCAGCTCCAGAACTTTGAAACTAACTTAGTGATTTTTGAAACTAAGGTTGCTATTTTTTTCTGTGTTCTTCTTTGATAGGAGGACATAGCCTGGTTTTCCCTTGTTCCTGCTGATTTGCTATTTTTGAGGCAGAAATCAAATTGACAACATGAAAAACTTATTATCCAGTGAATCCGACCCCCAAGAGCTCATAACTCTTACAGACCGATGAGATGAGAGCTCTCTCTGTCCTTCTTCCATCGGGGGTAGCACACATTTCCACCAACAGCTTCCAGGGATTAGGTTGGGTAAGACTCAGGAAGCAAATATTTGGAGTTGTCACTGGAGCTATGAATAGTCATGTCAATGAGTCATGGTTGTTTTTCTAGGGAACTGCTGTTCCTGAGCCTTGATCGCAGATGAGTTTAAGTTGAGACCATGGAGATTAATCAAAAGTACAGAACAAAACTCAGAGAAGAAAAGTTAAGAGCGTTTGTTTATCTATCTGCATTGTGCAAACTGTTCCTCATCTATTGTGGTTTTCATGGTATTCAGTTAATCACCTTGACATCCCTTGGGCAGGCCACCTGGTAGATGAATGAGCAGTGAAATGGGATTTCTGCTTTGGCAACAACCAACAGGGTGACTTTGGAGAGGTCATGAAAATCTCTGTTGCCAGGTACATCACCTTCAGGGTTATGGCCGAATTGCTCAATATTGTTTTCTCATCGACTAGCTAGATATATTTGCCACAGAGAATTTAACAGCAAGAATGAATCCAAAGCAATTTTGCTGGAGCATCTTTACCACAAGTTCTTGGACTCGCTGCAGAGTTTAGAGCTCACTTCTTTCTTCATGTATTTGGGAAGAATGAGGCCCATTTAAGAAGAGATGTTGTCAAATGGCTGTCATGGATGTGTGCTAGAATCGGGACTAGAACCACCACTGCTGATTCTAATTCAATGCCCATTCTTGCATCATGCCCCCAGTCTCCTGAGCCTTCCTGGTATGGTATTCAGAAGCAAAATAGAACCATTGCTCCCCCCCACACACCTGACTAGAGAGGACTCATCGGTGATTCCTGAAGGAAAGTCAGTAACGTGTGCTGCTAATTCAGACTGTTTAAGGTAGCCTGGGTCCTATCTCCATTTTAAGGTAGAGAACATGAGCCCTCAAGATCACTTTCTTCTTCACAAGACACTAAGTCCACCAGTTGTTCTGTACCTCTTGGGTGAGCCTCCGTAAAGTGCCTATAGGGCTATCCCATAATGACCTGTTCCTTTAAAAACCATATTGTTTAGGAAGAGGATTGTTCTTTCGATATTTGACAAAAATGGGGTTAGCTCAGCCAATGAACATCTGCTTTTTCTGTTCAAGATTTAATTTATTTGAGGCATCCAGCACATTCCAAGCAGATTCAGAGAACTTTTCAATGTACAAATAAATGAGTTTCAAAATCAGGCCTACATAGTGATGAAAGCACTTGCTTACATGTTTAGCTTACTTGGAGGTCTTCAGAATACTTAAAAGCAATAAACACTCATTGAAAGTATTCTCCCCAGAGTTTTCACTAATTCAAAATAATTGTCACTCTTCAATTAGTCCAAATTTGTGAAGCTCCCACATGACAACATGCTTTCCACATATATTCATATGGAGTGCTAGAAATCTTGGAAATGGCTTGGCAATCATCTTCCCTTACTCAGCTTCTTTTGTGGGATTGTTGGACTAAAGCTGCTGAATGACTTGTTCAAAGTCTCACAGTGAGTTTCTTGATAGAGAACTATTGACATTTTATCATGGCCTTTGATTTGTATACAATCACTTTAAGAAAGACCCATTCTAAAGAGCTCATGAGATGGCATTATCTCCATTTCTTCCTAAAGATCCAAAACCTGTCTTAGAAAACAAGAGGATCCAGAAAGCTAAGGACATGAGCAGAATTTGGAACCTGCTGTCTCTGAGTAGTTGTAATGACCACAGAACCTTGTTTGCTTAATAATATCTAGTTGAGTTATCATTACGTAAAAACAAAACAAAACCATCTCTCCTTTTATTTCTCCTCTTTTTATATAATCTTATATTTATTTCATGTTTGTAACTGTCTCACTGCAAACTGTGAGATTCTACAGAGCAGGAGCACAATCTTATTTTTTATTCTCAACACCTAGAACATAGGAAACAACATAATAATATGTGCTCCACAAATATTGCTTGAGTTTCTTTCGGCATCCATTCATTCATATCTGAAACATGAAACAAGCCCAATCATTGCTATGAAGTCTCATCGACAGACTCATTTTGAGCCTTTGAAACGGTGAAGGTGAGAGTGGGAATGAAATGATCTAGCTCACACTCCAAATGAGAAGAGATATGCAGCCTCTTAGATGTTGCTTTCTAGCCAGGAGAGAAACTGACCAAAATATGTGGGTAGAAAATAATAAAGGCACTTTCAGCAACTTCGAGCTTAGAGTTTCAAATCAGAGTTCAGGATCTGGCCAGCAGACAACTGAAAGATGCCAAAGGCCCGTGGGACTCAGGGCCAAGTGATAATATGGTCAAGCAAGACAGTGGGAGGTGGGGTTTGGACCAAGTTGAGGAGACAACTATTAAGAGAGAAACCCAGTGGGTTCAGGAGATTGATTCCATGGAGGAACAGAAAGCAAAATAAGTAAGTAGTTGGGGATAATGACAGATGAATGGAATGGGTGAAAGTAAGAATGAAGCTAATAGTGTTGGATTAGAATTTAGAGTATTTTGTGAACTCGTGGTTCACGTGGGTTCAGAATTTCACGTTATTTAGTGAATTACTTTACTCTTTTCACTGGGAGGTCTATTTTCTAAAGGGCTATCTGTTGTTTAATTTATTAAACTGGGCATAATTTGGGGATGAAGCTGAGGATGTAGGGAGAGAAAAAACAAAGTGCTTTAAGGGAAGAAGAGAGGGAAGGGGACTCACACTTAGCTGACCAAGCAGACGCCATTTGTCCTGAGGGGTACATGCAATTCAGACTTGTTTGGATGCTTGAAGACTGCTCCCTTACCTCTGAGCATGACAACACTCTCAGGTGTAGAAGCAAATACATCCTCTGCAGCACCCCGCTTCCCATGCCATCGCTCTTTCTTCCCTTTCTGTGGAAGTTACATGTGAAAACTGTGAGCATTACTCCTGCCATTTCCCCTCTCAGAAGTATTTGAACAAAGAATAGTAATTCCAATTTGGGGATGTTAGAAGTGAAAATCTGATGCTAAGGAGGGGTGTGGACACCCTGAGAATATCTCCACTTCCTCCCTGCCGCTGCACAGAAATGCTGGGGTTTGCAAATTCCTGAAATAATAAAGGCAAGAACTCCATAGGCTCTTTTCCCGAGTAGAAGGATCTCTAAAGATAATCATCTCAGACTTATTTATTTCATGTCAACATTGATGTATTTATAAGCTCTAGATCTTGACATAATTCAAGGAGGATGGGAAAGAGAAAATGAATGTTTTAGGACCAGATAGCATTGGCAGGATCTGCTGTGTTCTGGAGAGTTGACAAAAGACACTAAACAATGATTTGTTTCTCAAGGAAGGCAAATCAGAACACCAGAATGATGGGTCTCTATCTTCCTCTTTAACAGAGAGGATGGAAGATGTAGCCTGGGCTGGAAGATACTGTCATGGGTCTCAGGTTCCACTAAATCTCTAAAGATGGGATATTCTGCCTCCACTTGCTGACTGAGGCCTCAGCTTCTTCTTCAGGCGAGATCACAGTCTTCTTTTTCTTTTCTTTTCTTTTTTTATTTGATTCGGTGAGAGCCTGGGTTTGACGTAAAGACTGAGAAAGCAAGCGGATGCTGGCTGTCATCGTGAGTGAAAGGAGAGGTAGAGATAGGTTCTGTTTATTTCATTTTGGATGATAACATCAAAATAAAGTCTTTCTGACATGCCTGATGAAGCTTGAAATTCTTTTATTAAGGGATAAAGTCTTAGTGAGAAACTAAGCATAAGAGCAAATTTCAAAAAAGAGATCTTATGAGAATATAATAGAAAAATGAAAATGACCTATTAGAGATTATTTTATGAGTGTGGGTTATATGATAGGAAATTTTAATGCTGATGTAATTTCGAGTTTAGAAGCAACAGACATAGGATGTCTTTCTACTCAGAATTACATAGACATGCAAATAAAAAAATTAAAGAATAAGTAATTAGAAATGAAATAAGAAAGGATATAGAAACCTTTGCTAATATAGTCAACGTAAACACTGATGATTCTAAGTTTAAAAAAAAAGGATTCAGAAGAGTCCAATACAAATTATTAAAACCTCGTGGAGTTATGAAAGGTGTTTAAGATAACATTTATCAAATTATTTATCTCGCTTCTTTTTATTTATTTACAAGACCCGTAAATGATAAAAGTTCTTCTATATCTCTAAAAAAGTTATTTTAATAACTGCAAAATAAAAATTACATATGATAAGAAATCTTAACATAATTAAATCTTTTTTTCTCTTCTTGGCAGTAAATGAAATAATGGGCTTCTTAGAATCAATAACATCTAAGATTTGTAAAAAGTCCACGGTATATCTTTGGACAATAAATTCAGAGATTAGATTACATAAAACTGTAAGTTTCAGAGTTGACTTCTATTTCAATGTTAAAAAAATAGGTAATTTCAATGTTAGTCTATTCTAGGCCACAGAAAAAAAGATGAAGAACTCCCCAATTCATTTTGTGATGATAATATAACTTTATTATTAAAACCTAATAGAGGTAGTACAAAGAAGAAAAACTGTAGTTCAGTTTAACTTACTAATATAACTGCAATAATTCTAAACAAATTATTCTCAAATCAAATCTGACAGCATATTAAAGCATAACATATCACATTAAGAGGATTTTACTTCATGAATGCAATCAGGGTTTACCATCAGAAAAATCTATAAACATAATACCTTACATTAAAAAAAAAAAGGCTAACATAATTATGTCAAGGGATACTAAAAGGTGACTATATGGCTTTTTCTAATAAAAATAATGAGTAAGTTAGCTCAAAGGCCAATGTTTTGTAAAAACTGGCAGTGAACATTGACAAACAGTAAAATAATAAAGCTACTTCCATAAATCCAAAATAAGACAGGGATATCCTGTACCATCACTTATAGTTCATAGTTTTGATGTTTCTATCTAGTAGAGCTAGAGAATAAAATTAAACTAAATAATAAGTATAAAGATTATGAGAGACAAAATGTATTTTCAGATGTTATGGTTATATAACTAGAACAAACCCCCAAAAAATCTAGTCAAAATATAAGAACCTTACTTAATGATAATAGAATTATATAAAAAGGATGTTATACATGATAAATATACATGAATGCATTCATTTTTCATTCAATAAGTGTTTTTGAATAGTTATTTTATGTTGAGCATTAGTTTATATGCTAGAAACAGAGGCAAATAGAAGCTTCCATGGACCTTATATTCTAATCAAAAGAAAATAGACTTTAAACTACATTAAAAGTCAATAAAATATCAAATAGCAATGCTGTGAGGAAATAGAGTTGTAAAATGGGTAAAGAAAAGGGGACAGAGAGAGAGAGAGAAAGAGGGGCAGGGGAAGGGGACGTTCCTTTAAATGGAGTGATCACAGAAGGCTCAGGAAGGACATGTCATTTAGGATAAGACATGAATGTCAAAATTCTATAGTTTTTATTTTTAAGAATAACAAATTTAAAAAAATCAAAAAAGGAAAAAGTTCCTTTATATTGGTGATAAATATCTAAAATGTACCTAAGTTAAATTTTAACAAAATTGTACAGGGCTTATAAGACAAAAGCTATCATTTATATAGGAGGACATAAAATAAGATTGAAACAGATGGATCAGCATCCACTCTTCCTGTATAGAAAGATTTAAGACCCTAATAATCTCAATATTTCTAACATTAATATATAAATTAATGCACACAATGTGAACATTCTCAAGGTAAAAAGACGTAAAGAGAGGAAATCTGCCACTGTTTGGGATGCTAAGAACATTAGGGAGAAAGATGAAGATGAAGGATTTGATTTCAGAAGGATTTGAGTGGAAGTGCCTGTGGGACATCTAGATGCGCAGGAGGAAGTTGAGTTTCTGAGTCTGCAGCTCAGGGGAGAAGTCTGCATTGGAGATTCCCTCCCATCTCACACAGAGCTTGAGACAAATGAGGCCTCAGTAAATGTCTGTGCACAGATCGAGTGTCCCAATAAATTTATCCTCGTTAAATTCTCCTCTGGGGGATGGTAAATTGCAAATAAATAGGTAAATTGTTCTAAGATACTAGAAAAGTTCATTGGTATGACAGGTAGGAGACGATATCTCAATGTGGTTTTGATTTGCTTTTCACTGATGATTAGCGATATTGAGCAATTTTTCATGCACTTATCAGTTATTTGTATGTTTATTTTTTTGGAGAAATGTCTATTCTGTTCCTTTGCTCATTTTTAAACTGAGTTATTAGTCTTTTTCACTCTTTAGTTGTAAAAGTTTCTTATGTAGTTTGGATATTAATTCTTTATCAGATATGTGGTTTGCAAATATTTTCTCCCATTGTGTATGTTGCTTTTTCACTCTTGATTTTTTTTCCTTTGCTGTGTAAAGCTTCGTGGTTTGATCTTGCCCACTTTTTTTATTTATTTTTTCATGGCATATGTTTTTGGTATCATACCCATGAAACATTAACAAGACAAATATCATGAGGCTTTTCCCCTACGGTTTCTTCTAGTTTTATAGTTAAGGGTCTTAGATTAAATTCTTTAATCTATTCTGAGTTGAGTTTTGTGTTTGATATAAGATAAGGGATCAATGTCATTCTTTTACATGTGGACATGCAATTTTCCCAATGTCATTTGTTAAAGAAACTATCCTTTCCCCATTGTGTATTTTTGGCACCTTTGCTGAAGATCAGTTGACCAGATATGTATAGTTTTTTCTGGGCTCTATACTGTTCCATTAGGCTATATGTCTGCCTTTATGCCAGTATCATAATGTTTTGATTACAGTAGTATATGTAATATATTTAAATATGTTTTATATTTAAATACATATTTAAATTATATATTAAATATATGTAATATATTTAAAATCAAAAAGTATGATGCCTCCAGTTTTATTCTTATTTATCAAGATTGATTTGGCTATTCAGTGTCTTTTGCGGTTCCGTATGACTTGTGGAATTATTTTTATACTTCTATAAAAAATGCCATTGGTTTTTTGATAGGGGTTGTTGCATTGAATCCATATATCATTTTGGATATATGAACATTTTAAAAATATAAGTCTCCCAGTCTATAAACACAGGATATATTTCCATTTGTTTGTGTCATATTTAATTTCTTTCATCACTGCTTTATAAGTTTTGGTATATGTCTTTAACCATCTTAGTTAAATTTATCCCTAGGTAGTTTATTGTTTTGGGTGATATTGTAAATGGAATTATTTTCCTAATTTCTTTTTCAGATAGTTTGATGTTAGTATATAGAAATACAAATAATATTTGTATGTTGATTTTGTATCCTGCAAATTTACTGAGTTTATTAATTAGTTCTAATAATTTTATGTGAAGTTTTTAGGATTTTCTATGTATAGAATTATGTCATCTTCAAGCAGGAACAATTTTATTTCTTTTTTTCTGATTTAGCTGTCTTTTATTTCTTTTTCTTGGCGAATTGATCTGGCTAAGACTTCCGGTACTATGTCGAATGGAAATGGTGATGAGTTGGCATCCTTAGGGTTGTTCCCAATTCTGGGGCAAAAGCTTTCAATTTTCACTATGGAGCATGATATTAGTTGTGGGCTTTTCACATAGGGCCTTTATTTTGTTGAAGTAATTTTCTACTATTCCTAGTTTGTTGAAATTTTTTATCATGAAAGAGTGTTGAATTCTGACAAATGTTTTATCTACATCTATTGAGATGAAAAAGAGAGAATACTCATTTAAATAAAATAAAAAATGAATGAAGACACATTACCACTGACTCTGTGGAAATAAAAAACCTCATAGGAACCTACTATGGATGCTTATATGCCAACAAACTGGATAACTTATAAGAAATGGATAAATTCCTAGAAACATAGGACCTACCAAGATTAAATCATTAAATAAAGTTTGAACAGACTTGTATCTAACACAAATTGAATCAATAATCAAAAATTCTCAACAAAGAAAAGTGCAGGACCAGATGGCTTTACTGATGAATTCCATCAAATATCTAAAGAAAAATTAATGCCAGTTCTTCTAAAAAATTAATGCTAAATTCTTCCAAAATAACCGAAGAAGCAAGAATCCTTCCAAACCCAGTTTGAACCCAGAATTCTCCTGATACCAAAGCCACAGAATGATACCACAAGAAAAAAAACTACAGGCCAACATTTATAATTTTGGATATAAAAATCCTCAATAAATATTAGCAAACCAAACCCAAAGGCACATTGAAAGGATCATACACCATGACTTACTGGGATTTATCCTGGGGTGCAAGGAAGCTTCAACATACGAAGATTAACGTAATATACCACACTGATGGAATAAAAGATAAAAATCACAGTTTTTTCTATTTATGTGGCACATATTCTCATCTGCTTTCTGATAGCAAGTTAAAACTCCAAAAGCCACAAATAAAAGCAAGTATATAAGACTTTAAAGAAACTGGGGAAAGTATTTTGAATATGAAAATCAGAATAGACATAAAATAATACCAGTCAATGTACCCACTAGAAAACTAAGCAGTCTAAGAAAAATTGAGTCCAGTTTCTGGCCAAAAGCCCTATATGATTTCTTTTTCAGATCTGATCATAGATAATTAGAGAGACTTTACATAGCAGATTTTATGGGGGAAATCTTTTCTCCCAATACCAAACTCGATGCAGTCCCTAAGGGGAGTTGCAGTCAAAGACTCAGGCCCCTTTGTCTAAGAATGCTTTTACTCATTCTTAGTTGCATTTTTAGTACAGGTGCCTTTATGCAGAGGTCTAACTGGGACATTCGGCTGCAGCTTCCTTATGGCAGTAGGCAACACTGACTCAGTACTGAGTATTTTCCCACTCCTGGGCCTCTCCTATCATCTTCCCCCAGCCACTAAGGCCATAAAACTGCAGAAGCCTTGGGAGGGTCCCTTGGCAGTGAGATGACTCCTACATCTGTGCTCATCTATTTGTTTACACCATCAATAGGTTAAAAACAGAACTAAGAGAAGTTGGCGCTTTGTCTGATTTTGCCTCTTGCTTATGCTATCACAGTAAGCAATTAAAGGCTTGACTTTTACACTTATTTTCAGCTTCTTACTTTAATAACTACTCTGACACCTGGCAGCTTAGTTCTCTTTCCAACTCAGCTGAGCTCTAGACAGAAATGAAACCTAAAACTTGCTTAGAAAAATGTGCTAATTTCAAGATTGGAAAGTCCTGAGGACCTGGCTTCCAGGAGGGCCTAGCAGAACAGATTTTCTCCTAATTTGGAAGCCATTATGGGTTTTTCACTTTTGGAACATGAACGAGTAACATTATTAAAGCTAGATGAGATGTGGGAAACATATTCTCCAAATACTCACATTTAACAAAAGGAAAACTGATATCCAGAGTGGCGAAGACTGACTTACAGTATTACATGAGTGAGTGACAGAGATAGGACAGATCCTACATGGAGCATCGTGCTCATGCTTCGTCTTGAGGAAGGAACATGGCTTTTAGAGAGGAATGGAATGGACAAGAGCTTGAATTCTCACTATATATATATATATTTTTTTCTCTTTTTTTTACCACCATCACGATCTCTCTCTCTCGAGCTCTGCCAGCTATCTATCTTCTGACGACAGTCTGCTTGAGAAGTTTAGATGCCCTGACAAGCAGCAAGTACCAGGGCTGCATCCAGGACTCTTTACTCAGTGACAGGTTCATCATCGGCCTGTTTTAAACCAGTGGTTCTCAATTGGGGTGATTGTGCCCCTATGGGACCTTTGGCATAGTGTGGAGACATTTTTGTTTGATGTGACTTTGAAAGGGTTACTCTGGGAATTCAGAGAGTAGAGGCCATACTACTAAACATTCTGCACCTCACAGGGCAGCCTTCTAAAACTAAGAATTATCTGGTGCCAAATATAAGGGTGACAAGGTCAAAAGATCCTGTACCATAACATTTCAGATTACGGATCTCAAACGCATGGCCTCGGAAAGACCCCTTCTTCTCTTTGTGCCTCAATATAGCCATCAGCAAAATGTCTGAACAGGCTGGTTTCTGAAATTGCTTCCTAATAGTCACAGCTGTATTTTCACAAACTGAGAACAGTTTAGTGTTCCAGAAAATATATTTTTAAAACCATACTTCCAACTTTTTTCCCTACAGTCTGATTCTTTGCTAATTCACCCAACCCCTGAGCATGACAAAGGAGTCAATGGTCCTTGATCCATCCATTTGTTGATTCAGTCCCAACCAGACACAGAGCCATCCTCATAGTAGAGGCCCACCTCAATAACAAAGAATTCTGGCAGCTGAGCCGGCCTAGCTGCCCAGATTCTTCATTTCCATGTTCTGATTCAGCAGAGAAAACATTGTGTTTCCTGGGGAGGCATCTGACCACCAAGTATAAGGAAGCTAGTTGCCAGCAGGAAGTGTCCACAGGCCCTCTGTAGCTGGCTCGCTTGGCGGGACTCTGCTAAGTGCTGACAGTAACAAAAGGCATTTTCTGAGCCTTTTTAAAGATAAGTATGAAAGACTATAAAAAGGAAAAGAACAGGTGAAGATGGGGCCATTACTGGAGACCCAGCTGAGCACAGGCACTGGAGAGTGACAGGAGGGAGGAAGGAAAAGCAAAGAAAGATAATTGAGCTTTATACCTCATTTGTTTTTTCTTCCTTTCTATGCCTTCACCTTATTCTTTGATATCCTGATATGCAGGGTAAAGTTAAGTGGTATGAGAACATTCAGGTTTCCACCCCTGCCCTTCATGCAGCCCGACCCTGGTCCCTAAATGAGAGGATCATTTAAACATCTGGTCTAAGACATAAAATCTTAGAGATGCAACTTCTTCGCTAGTCACAGCTGTGTATCCTTTCCAGGTGCTGGCTTCATGCACCACAGCATTAACGATGACCGATATTCGTCAACTGTCCTTTCTAATCAATAATGACTCTCACTGAAGCGGGGTACATTTTAAATTGTGGTGCTTAGTAGCATCATTTATATGGCATTTCCAAATATTTGAACACCACAATGTGTATGAGGAAGAAGAAGAAACAGGTAAGAAGGCAGGAAGGAAGGAACTTTGAGTTGCCGTGCTGTGTAGTCAAGAATCCCTAAGTTTCTCCAAAAAGTGGGTGATGTAGAGTGTTTTGGAAGAAACAAAATTCTTTTCGATAACGAATTTGATTTCTCGGGGCAACAAAACATACAGAAACAACTGTGAGATTTCCTGTCTCTAATAATGCCAGCCTGACATTTGACCTGCCTGTGGAATATGTCTCTAATTGGCAGAGCCAGCCTCTGCAGCCAGAGGGTCATGTGAAAATTGAGCCGAGAATGAAACAATATCAGGACACTGAGAGGCAAGTTCTGGCCTGACTTTTGAGAAGGTGGAAGGCAGAAACAACAGGTTTCTGTTCGACATTTCAAGCACGACCATATTAATTTTTGCATTTCTCCAGGAGATATAAGAATGGGTAGACATTCCTGCCCCCAGTAGCTAAGACAGTGCTTTGTGAGTAGGCAGAAAATAAATATTGAGTTAAAAGCCATTTTTATTAAAAACTGAGATTTGCTTACATTTTAACAACTAATTAGAAGCAGAAATAGGATGAAAACCGGTTTCCGGCTGATGATATCCTGTACCAAGCCAATAGTGATTCAAGGCACCAGTTCCACGGTCAAAATTGTTACATACTGTGCTTCTTAGAGGATCAACTGCCCCAGAAATCATAACCAAAAAGATCCATTCTTTTTGGTTATGTTCTTTAAAATAAATTCAGATTTTACACATATTTTTAAAATTATGTGTTTATTGTTTCTAACACCATAGGAGGAAATAAAAAGCCACCACCCAGGATGTAGTCTGCTGTTGAGGAGGATGAGCGGATAAGGACAGCATTGTCAGTGGCCATGCAGTGCCAGTCTTGGTTGGTTAAAGAGCAGTGAGACATAAAAGCAGTCACTCGATGACACACTGGGGCATAAAGAGAAGTCTCACTCACCCCAACAGGCCTCTGCTTCCTCCCGTACTTGTATTCCTAGAATTAGCTACCCAGAAAAATATCTTGGGCAAATAAGGAGTAGTAGTAATAATAGGAAATAATATATTCTGTAATTATAACATGAGAAAAAAGAAAAACAATTAAAAAAAAGAAAAAGGTTGGGGTGGAGGAAGATGAAGAACACTCACCAGAAAATATGTTGTGACATAGTAGATAAAATTCTAACCAAATATATCACCATGGATTAACAAAATATCATGAAGCAATCAAGTCTATAATGTAAAAACACAATCAGAGGTATATAAACTTTGGGAAGATATGATGTAATGATAGAAAGAGACAAATAATAAGCTGACAGAGCCCCCCAAAAACAAATATGTAAGCCACTGAAAGCAACCCAAAATGGAGAAGACAAGGCTGAACACACTGCCAGGGATACGAGAACAGAAATGTTGGATGCAAACGACATGGAATTTATAAAAACAGAAAGAAATGATAGATGTACTAAAAGGAAAGGGATGTCCAAACTATGCCTATGATTAGCCTCCAAAATATTAAAATTCCTGAAGAAGAAAAAAAGTAAGATGAAAAACCCCAAAGATATAAATCAAAATATGCTTTCAGAAATAAAAGAAAGCTTAAGTATATAGACTGAAGACACTGGACAGCAGACAATAAAGGATGGTGATCAATGGGAAATGGGAAATGAATGATGTGAGAGCCCTATGACTACCCAACTTTCTGCCTTGCAAGAGTTTGCCAGCGAGCAGATCATGGAGGGGACCCCAGGCAAAGTCCTGTGGGCTTCTTGAGTTGAAAAAATAGAATCAACACTTTAGGGAGACCAAGGTGGCTAAAGTTGTAAGGCAGAGTGCTGGAGAAGAGACAGCTGTGTAGAAGAAAGACTCTAGACCTGCAAAGGACCCTCCAAGTATCTGGCAGAGCACTGATTAGTGCATGCATGCAAGCAAACGTCCTGAAGCTGGGGATGCAATCGTCTGGAAGGATTACAAGGAATAGTGCCTGATGCTCAAAAGTTCACCGGGTCAAGAGAAGTACCTGTTCCAACTGCCTAGACTGGATCACAGGACACAAAAACCTTAAGAATCTAAAAGAACTAGAAATCTTTCTTATGAAGTACAAAATATGAAAACTGGCTCCAGATCAAATAGTAAATCCAAACCAATTCATTATCACAAGAAATAAAGTTATCAAAGATAAAGCCACCAAAAATATTAGACCCAGATGATTTCACAAGGAAAATCTGTCTGAACTTTAAAAGTAAATATCTCCAACATTATTTAAACTCTTCCAGAGTATAAAGAAAACTTTCCAAATTCATTTGATAACTTTAGCATAATATTGATATCAAAAATTCTGACAGATATCAAAAAGAAAACTAAAAACAATCACTTATAAATACTGATGAAAAACATAAATAAGTTAATAACAATTTAATTCCATATTAAGCCAGATCGATGGACTATACCAGAATATCCATAAAAAAAATTTCTAATTACAAATGGGAATTTACTATACTATAGGATCAACTTGACATTTCAAATCACTAATGAAAATATGGATTATTTACTAAATCGTACTGTAACAAATAAAAAGCTATCTAGAAAAAATAAGTAGAACACATTCTTCAGACCTCAGACCAAAATAAATCTCACAAATAATTTGGATAATGATTTAAATTTGAAACAAAAGTAGTGCAAAGAAACATGGATAATTATTCTTAATAACTTCGGCATGGCAAAAACCTTTCAAAGCATAATACAAGTCTGAGAAACTAAAACATAAAGGACTGATAATTGACCCAGTGATGAGGGAGCAGATGGTAGGATAGACCAGAGTCACGATGAACAATAGTAGCCATGAATTGTTGATTGTTGTAGATGGATGATAGGTATGTGAAGTTTTAAGAACTAACAGAAAGTTTTAAGAAGACAAAGAGGATGTAATATCATATAAATAAATAAATAATCAATGCTTCTTCCCATTAGGAAGACAGAATTTAAGAACTCACTGTAGAGTAATCTTATTCACTGTGATCTTATTCCACGCTTCTGTGGAATAAATATTGCTACATACTAAATTGTATAAAGGAAGTCAGAGGATTAAATGATGTAGTTAAAGAAATCAAACTGAGATAACAATCATTTACTGGGTATGGCAAAATGCAAGAAGTTAATTTAAGTTCAGAAAAAAATGCTACCCTGTACTTGACTATATAAACACAGAGATTTTAATAAATTATTTTTAAAATAATGAACCACAAAAAGTTCGGAACATTTTTCAAGGCAAAAGACACAGTCAAAGAATCTTAGGCCCACCAACAGCCAAGATTTCTGGGAAAGAAAATAAGTACAACTCCCATGACAGGTTATTGCGCAAAAGGTTCATGACAAGCATTGAATGATCCTTTTGGTGACACATAGGTAGAGGATCAGCCTGTTGCATGAGTCCTGTTCTCTTGAGAACTGGAGGGATGTATGCTTAGATCAGGTACGAATGGATTCTCTTTGGAGCTGTCCTGCCCGAGAGGGGCTTGGCTTCCCTCTTGCTCTCCCATTTTATAGGGAAAGAATAAAAGCAGTACTGCAAGTCCAAGAAACGACAGTCTGAGCTTGGTACCAGCTGTTTAGCACAGTCTTCTATCATTGCTGGGTGTGTAACATACTTCAACCTTGTGATCCTGTAGAAAGTTGAGACTGAGGGAACCCATGCTTCTATGGACAGGAAGAGACACTAACATCACCAGGCCACCAAGAGAGAGCCACCCGGGTTACCCATAAACCTTCTTTTGTCTTTCCACACAGAGAGATCATTTTAGTAATACACAAAGTGTTCCTTTAAGTCAATAAAAAGACTAAGGATATAGTATAAAAAGGGCAACAGTTATGAACAGAAAGTTCATCAAAAAGGAAAATTACAAATGGCTCTGAAATACTGTAGAATTACTCTTTATACTTTTTCTTATGTTTAAATGTTTCATGATAATACTTTACAAAGAAAAACACTACAATAGACACATCCTGTAGACTAGCTATATTTTTTAACTAGGAAAATATTGAAAATGTCTATCTTTAGAGTGTTTAATTAAATTATGTCGCGTTCACTCACATAATAATAGGCAGTAGTTTTTTAAAAAATGAGGCAGTTCTATATGTACTGGTGAGAAATAATTGTTGAAATATAAACAAATAAAAAGCGTCCTGCATAACCTTGTAGGTAGAATGTCTTAATTCATATAAAAAGTAGAGATTATGTATAAAAAGTATATATACACAGACACAGAAACACACACACGCACACACAGACACACACAGACACACACTCTCTCTCTCTCTCTCTCTCTCTCTCTCAGTCTCTTGATGTATCTACAGAAACTGGAAACGATGATGGCCTCTCGGAGGGCAACCAAATAGTGGAGAGACAGGTGTGCAAGGGTAGGAAAGAGGAAATTTACTTTTTAATGCATGTTCATCTGAACTATTTTGATTTCCTGTCATTTGCCTGTAGTACCCATTCAGTAAACAAACATTTTTAATGAATAAAAGTGTCATGAACACCCTTTATGTTCACAGCATGCCTTTAGAACATTCGATGTATATTCTACAGATATTTAGGGAATGCCTCCACTGAGCCTGCTGAGGTAGGTACTAGGGATACAGCTGATCGTCTCATTAACTTTCTAATGGTGGGCACATTTCTAAGTAGCCTCCCTCTCTCCTGAGCCCAGAGTCTTCAGTGGCTTCCTAGTCCTGGAGTCTCGATTCTAGTCTTTCTTGAATTTAGATGCTCCATACCACATTCTTCCTCCTTTCCTACCCATTATTCCCTTCATCACAGCCTGTACTCCAGGCAAACATGACGACTCACTGCTCCCAATATATACCCAAAACTTCCCATTCCCATACAGATGCTCATCTTGTTCCCTCTAATTGAGATGTACTTGATTTCAACTCCTTTGTCCGAAAGATTTTCTTTTTTTATGGCCTAGTTCAAAGACTGTGACTTCTGCGAATCCTTGTTTAACTCCTCTGAAAGAAAGCTTTCTTTTCTCTCTATTACCAGTCTTTTAATTCCTCTCACTGCATTCTACCTTATGTCACTTTTTTTATATTTATAAAAATTTTGTTAGTATTCATTCTCCTCTAAGGCAAGGACTATTCCCTAGACGTCTCTGGATCTCTCATAACCTCTAATAAATCGTAATTAGTCAACATGCAATTACATAAATTAATAAGTGACCAAAATGATGAACAGATAACTGAATGACTGAATGCAAAATTATTATAAAAAGCATATCAACTAAAGAAAAATTAATGTGCAGATAATATGTGACATTATCCCAGGGAAAGCTGAATATCCAACAACAAAATGGTGTGTTTAATCTGACTGACCAAGAGAAGTACTCCAGAAAGCATAAAATGGAAACAAAAATCTTTCGAAAGACTGCCTTCACCCACCTCCTAACCCTGAGCAAGGCAAGTTCTCATCATCTGTAATTTATTAAGCCACAGGGCTGTGTCCATCAAGCTGGCTCATGCATTGATTTGTCTATTTAGGACTCTAAAAGTCTTTATTTTTAGACACAATGAAGTATAATCCTGGTACCTATTCTAAACAAAATTAAAACATTTATTATTCTTAGGTAATAGCATTAAACTGCACATTGCCCATTTATTTCATCTAGAAAGCTAAGTATAATATTCCTTTTAAACCAACACCAAAAATAACTCACATTTTAGAGTATTCGGTTCACATGTGGCAACTCAGTTTGGGCTACTGATAATCCTGTTAGATTCTGTCACTCCCTGCTTATAATAAACCATTAAGAACAGTACCTCTAATGTTTCCTTGGATGTATTTTCTTGGATGAAAAAGGTTCAAACTGCGAAATCTAGAGTTTCTGCACCATTTTGTGTTCCATATGTTTGACAGTTAATCCCTGCTGCTTTTTCTTCTGTATTGCTAGGCATATATGTATATATAGTTCAGATTTATATTTCAAATTACAGTCTGTACACTGGAGAATCTATTATTTTAAACCTCTTTTTAAAGGAGGGGGGGCATGATCGTAATGATATTTTCAGTAACTCAGAGTGCTAGCATAACTTCGGGGGAACTTCAGAATTAGAAATGTGACTTTAATTATTATCTTCTAACCTTTTCTCCTCCAAGTTGCTGTGACTCACTCTTCATTTGAACCACCCCCTTTCTCTCTGTGTGCGTGTATGTTTCTGTATATTTGTTTATTTACAGTTAGATCCATTGATTGACTAATATATATTGACGAGAGACCACATATTAGTGAATGTTCTCAAAATGAACTCATGTAACCAGATTGAGAAATAGTTAGCAGCATTCTAGAAGTTTTCCTGTACTCCCTTTAGGTAATTACTTTCTCCCAAAGGTAACCACTATTTGGGCTTTGAACAGTATAGATTATTATTGCTTACATTTGTTGAAATAAATGAGATAACATATGTGCTTATTTATGGCTCATATCATTCAAAGCTTATTTGTGAGATTCTTCTACATGATCAGGTACAATTGGAGATGATTCATCCTAATTGCATTATAATATTCCACTGTGTAAATATATCATCACTCGTTTTTTATTCTACTCTTGTTGGGCATTGGGTGATTTCCAATGTGGGACTAAGTGTTGCTACGAGCATTCTCGTAGATGTCTTCTGGTAGAATATGTACAAATTTCATATTCGTGGGGTAGATACATGTTCAGCTTTAGTAGACAGAGCCAAATAGTTTTGTTAGCATCACGCTCTCACTAGCAATATATAAAAGTTCCGGTTACTCCTAATGCTTGCCAACACTTGCCATTTTACATTCTTAATTTGTATTTTCATGTTGACTAATGAAATTAAGCACTTTTTCACTTGTATATCGGCCATTGAGATATCCTCCTTTCTGGAGTATCCATTTTAGTTGTTTGCCCATTTTTCAATTAGACTGTCAGTCATTTTCTTACTGATTTCTATAATTTTTTGAAAATCATATTTCAGATATAAGTCTTTTGTTGAATATATGTCCTGTAAATGTTTTCTTTCATGCTATGAGTTGCTTTTGCACTCTCTTAAATGATGAGTTTTGAAGAACAAAAGCCCTTAATTTTAATATAGATAACTTTATCAAGTTTTTCTTTTGTGCTTAATAGTTTTTGTGTCCTGTTTAACAAAGATCTATCTCACTTCGATAAAGATGTTAGCCTATGTCTCTACCTGAAAGCCTTATTGTTCTAATTTTTACATTTAGATCTACAATTAATCTAGAACTGATTTTTGTGTGTAAAGTAAGGGCCAAGATAATTTTTTTCCCCTAAAATCAATTGACTCAGCACTATTTCTTGAAAAGATTGCCTTTTCCCCACTGTCCCACAGCATCCACTTTATCATAATTAGGTGGCCACAAAGGCATGAGGTCTGTTTCTGGACTACTTATTCTGTTCCAGTGTTAGATTATCTTTCTTTATTTCAGTATCACACTGTATTAATTATTATATCTTTATACTAGATATTGGCAGCTGGTAGTTACCTTCTAGCTTTCTTTTTCTTCTTTTTTAATTGCTTCGGTTATTTTTAAGCTCTTATGAGTTAAGACTCAGCTTGCCATTTTCTCTCTTCTCCAACTCCTACAAAAACTCTGTCAGGATCTCACCTGGAATTGCATTGACTTTATCCATTAATCTGGAGGAAAGTCGACATCTTCAAAATACTCAATCTGACAACCCTTGAACATAGTTTATCCCGGCTCTTATCTAGGTCTTTTTCATTTGTTCAATAAAGTCCTGTAGATTTTATATCTATGATGCAGAACTAGTTTTCTAACCATCGCAGGTCAATACATGCATGACTACTAAGCATGACTAAGTCATAGCTTGCACAACACATGACTTACCAACTAAGTTCAAAAATACACAAACTGATTTGCACGCCTTTTCGATGAATCAAATCCATGGCTCACAGGCTTGGAGGCTGCAGTAATGTCAAATCACTAAAAGTTTCTAAACACACGCTCTTAGTTTCTGTACTTATCACATTGCTAACAAGTAAGAAACGAAATCAAGGACCAGCTCTGTCCCACGAATGCGATTTTGAGTAGCAACATCTAGAGGTTCTGCATATCTTATGAGTTTGTTTTTCTCTTATTTGATTATTATGGGTTTGGAGTCATTTTTAGCTTTCCAAGTATAATTTTGAACTAATTATTTTTTTAGCATTTTGCTTCCCTCAAGGAAATAAGCCTTAAGATGCTGTTGTTTACAAGAACATCTGTTTCTAAGAGATTCTCTAGTCTTTTTTATCTCTCATGTTTGGAAAAACAAGCTACATCGTCCTGGCATTAAATCTTTTTTTCTGGAGAAGGATAAGTGTTTTTCTATTCTCTAGTCTCTTTTTTATATTCTACTTTGGTGACATTGAGTTAATCTTCATTCATATTAAGTGATTCACTTGAAATATGTGGATGATATTGTCATTTGCCTTTTAAATGAGTTTAATAAATTGATACTTTTCTACCTATGTAAATTATAGATTAAAAATTCATGCATCCTACGGGAACTCAATAAAGATCAATTGAAAAAAAAATACCAGCATTCGACCATGTATTATCTATTTATTTCACGTTGAAGGCCAACTATAATATTCCTTTTAAACCAAGGTCAGTAATAACTCATATTTTTAGAGGATATTTGCTAGAACAAAACCTATGGTCCAGGGAATTTAAGTGGTTTATCTGAAGCTTTTAATATTGTCAAAGGCAGAATAAATCTGGCCCTTTCTCCTGACAGCCATTCCTGTACTTTCTGTTTTTAACTACATAGATCTCAGTCTACACCAACAGCTCTCCTATTGCCTACTCTCTCACTCTCTCTATGTGTGTGGTCTGAGAAGACAGGGCGGTGGGGTGAACATTGCTTTTTGGTTTTAAACCCTCCACTTCCCTCCACTGACACAAATTCCTACTCTTCTCCCCAGTCAGCCTTTCTCCCTGGAATCCCATATACACCTCTTCATCAGAAAAGTCGAGTAGGTATACATGGGATTTTCCTCCAACAAAGTCTTATCGCTTTGTCTTTTCCTTGTGGCAAATAAAACAATTTAAATTTGGCGAATAAAGTTTTGACTTGCAATTGAATGAACTATCATTCTCAAAAATCAATATTCAGAAAAGCCTATAGGCAAATGTTTCATTGATCATTAAATATTAGATCTAGGAACATCCTCGAAGTCATTCATCAGACAAAAACAATGACCAACAAATGTATGAGAATAAATGTGCAAATTCACTAGAAATCATACAAATTAAAACAAGAATTCATTTTTATTAAGCTCCTTGAATACAGGTGAACAACATAATCCCTCAGGACTTTAGTGTCTTCTTATGTTAAATCGAGAAATTATTAATACCTGCTTAACAGAGGGTTTGTAAATACTAAGTGAGAATGCATGTGAGCTATTATTACATAATGGTTGGCATATAATATACACAAAATAGATATTAGCTCTTATTTATAAGGCGTTACATTGCACTATAGATAAAACAGAATGATGTGTGTTATCATTCTTTACCCCAGTATTGTCCCCTCTCCTTCTAGCAAGGCTCTTTGCACATCACTGTAATTCAGTCACTCTGTCCCCTCCCAAGAAGCTTGTAGTTACAGGAGACAAGCTCGTGCTTGTCTCCACGAGCACAGTGAGCATGGTCTCTGAGTGGGGAATTTATGGCCTCGAGGAGCTATAAACAGAGGCCCTGCCTGAAGCCCGGGATAGAATACAGGCTACTCAGCTGCTTCATTTGCTTACATAAAACACCAGGAACACTATCAGTACAATGAGCAAATGGATATTTACCAGACATTTTTGAACTTCAACTATTTAGTAAGTTTTTATTGAGCTCCTTCTGTGTCTTTGGGTCTGGCCTGCACATCTTTTGAACAATAAGGGGAAAAAAACAGTTGCATATCTTCCCACAAAGAGTATAATCCGGAAAAGCATCAGTCAACAGGATGAAAAAGGAAGCAATTGAATTGTAAGCGATTTGCTTTATTCCTGATCCTCTTCCTTATTTTATCTACAACACAAAGGAAATACAGAATATGAAGGACAAATCAGCTGTTCTTAGAACCTCCTTCTTAGTAAATTCAATTCCAATGTAAACATTGCGAAGCCCTCACATCATCCTGGACAATCCACACAAAATATCCTTAGTATATTTGCGAACTCATCGGCACGCTCTGAAGACTGCTTTCCTGACCAATGGCTCGGAGACTCTGGGAAATTTACCGAAGCATCACGTTGAAGTAAATCTGCAGGAGAGTCACTGGAGGAGCCGATGCGATGCGTGAGTCCAGCGGACCACACACCGTCTGCATCAGTCCAACACTGCTATTCACTACTCATAACTAGTGTGTAACAACCGAAAATTCAGGACCTAAAACGATCACTTGAATCACTCAGTCCTGTTTCACTGTAATTTTGAAGAGGAAATTATAGGCTTTCAGAGTGTTTACATAGTAGAAAACAACAATAACACCTAAGACAAGTAAAACAACAACAACAACTTTGAAACAATGCGTAAGCGACCACACGGACTTGATAGTTCTATGTTCCTCTTCAAGCTTGGCAAAAGACAGATGACAGCATACCATCGGTGCAAAGAACCTTTGCTTAGCTCGTGCGCACTGCTCATCATCATTGTCCCTGCCTCCTACATGCTCCTCTCACAGAATTCTTGCATGAGTCTGGGTGGGCGTAATCAGCCCCATTCTTTATAGAGCTACTTAGGAAGTAAATGCAATTGATAAGCTTTTCTTTTATCTTTTCTCTTTTAAAAGACACATGCTACCTTCCAAGTCAAAAATTCTTGGTTTCCTTATTTTCAGACTTAGCTTGGTATTCAGGTTCTTCAGTATGTGAATTCACAACTTATGTTTCCTATTATAGTTTTGCAAAGAACTCCCTGTTCTAGAGACACATATCAACTCTTGCTTCTTTGAACCTGTTACTCGCACCCCCATTTTTAGGTTTCATTTACATCATTACCTGCACCCAGATTTACACCATTTCTTTCTCGTAAACTCTTAAACATCGATGATGTTCAAAAAACAGCTAAATCTCACCCTCACTGAGGAAATTTCTCAGAGCACCTCAGCATTCCTCGAGTTTTTCTACTCAGTATTCTTCATGTCATCCAGTTGATACCATTAGTATTTGTTGTGGTTGTTACTGTGTGTGTGTGTGATTTATTCAACATATTTATTGAAAGTCTCTTCTGGCGCTGTTCTGGGCCCGGGGTGCCAGGAGATAAAAGAGATCTATGTGTCCTCAAAGATCTCTGAGTTTACAGAGAAGGGTCTAAGTAAATAAATTATCAAAAGTACCTACAGAGATTTCCGTGAAGCACAAATAAAAGATAGAGTAACTAAATAAGAAGAAGGTAATGGAAAGATCATAGAAAGTTTCATAGGAAAGTTGCCACTGAGGTCTATCTTGCCGTAAAGTAAAATAAATAATACCTAATATTATTCAGCACTTAGATTTATTTCAGGTTATAACCGGTTTACATCTATCACCTCATTTAATCTTCACGACAATCTTAACATGTAGGTATCATGGGGATATCTCAAATTGAATGTGCATATAAATCTCCTGGGGATCTTGTTAAAATTCAGATTGAGGTTCAGTAGGTCTGAGGTGGAACCTGAGATTCTGCATTTCCAACAAAACCTTAAGAAATGCTGGTGCTGCTGGTCTGGGGCCACATCATGAGTAACCAAGGGTACCACTGTTTTCCAAGTTTAAAGATTGACAAACTGAGACAAAGAGAGGGTATGTAATTTGCCCAAGATTACACAGCTAAATAAGTGGTGGAGCCAAAATTTTAACTCAGTCCATGAGGCTTCGAACCCACAGTAAATAGAATTATCTAGGCTGATTATTAGAGGAAAGTGTTATTGGCCAAGAGAGTGATATGACCGAAATCAAGAAAGCAGGAAAATATCTAACCCATTTGAAGTTCCCTAATAGTTTAATTAGGCTGGAGAGTAGAGTTAAAGGCAGAAGGTACTGCATACTGTAATTAGCACTGGGCAAATACAGATGAATAAGTCTGAGAGCCTTTCTCTTGATGGCCTCACCATCCCTATCCCCTGAACCTATGCTATTTCAGCTTTACTAAGAACATCAGCGTTTTCCTCTTTCCGGAAGCCTGTGTCCTAGGAAGACTTGGAAGGGAGATCTTTGAAGTGGATGCATTTAAATATCCAGTCCTCCTTTCTTCCTTTGAGGCACAGAAAGTTTAGAGATCGAGAGCTGTTCTGTGTCACACGTCACATTCTGACATACTTTCATCAGCAGGCAGTTTCCCACTGGTGCATGGTGTGTGAATTGGGGCTACCCTAGAAGGAGTGGGAAATTAAGGGGCTGTTGTGTTGAGATTCCTCAAAATGTCCAACACACATACCAGCCTTTCAATATTAAACCAGATGGTGCACAGAGAATGTGCTGTAAGAGTGGGCACGATGTGTGGGGTGACAGAGCCCCTTCTTTTCCTTGTCAAATCAATAACATCACAGTAATAACAGCTCGTACTCGTTCAATACCCACCAAGGCTCTTCATTGCACACATGCACGTGATCTCCTTTCCTCCCAACAATTCTGTGAATCAGGGCTGTGTCCATATTTTGATATGATCAAAGTGGAACTATGAGTAAGTCAGTTCCTAGTGTAAGGTCACAGAGCTAGTGAGAATGAGAAGGGGAATACAAATCACATCTGCCTGCCTCCAAAGCCCCTAATCTTATCAATATATCTTACTACTTTTATTTTTCAATCTGTCCGCGATAACCTTGATGGCTTAGAAATAGCCCTTCAATTTGAATGCTCTCAGCATAGGGAAAGATGGGGAAGTTAGATATTTCTTCTCCATTGCCTTCGTCTCACTTTGCTGGACTGAGAATACTGCCGTTTGGAGAAAGAGATCATCAGTAACATTTCACCAAATGCAGGTAACATGCTCGAACTTGTCTTCGAGGAGCCAATTCTAGGCTTCATTACTACATATAATTAGAAACAAATTAGGGGGCTGGCAATGTCTGATGGAAAAAATAAAACAATCTATTTTGACAAGCATTTCTCAGAATCGGAGGTCCGAAAGGCACCCCCATTCCCTGCATGAGGTCCCTACAGAGTCTGCAAGAACGAGAGAAATAACAGCACCTGAGCTGTGAGTAAAATTACCATTTTGAGGGGCATCGGAGGCCTCCTAAAACAGTCTGGTCATTTTTCTTTGAGGGGGACTTGTTGTCATTTTCTCTGGTCCATGAAACCTAGTAAGAAAGAATCACTTGAGAAGGGAACTATTTAGGGGAGGTGATGGGAGGTCAGAAACAACCAACTTTGGTTTCTACTTAAACTATAATTTATCTGTTACAAAGTACTTGCTTCCTATGTTAACAAATGTTTCAAGGATTATTTTAGGCACCTCATTTTATCACCAAAAGTACTTTACTGTGTATATATTAATCTCCTTCATAAAAGGAAGAGTTCAGCACTTTGTTTGAGATCACACAGTAAGTGTAGAATTCAATTCTAACCAAGGTCAGTCTGTCCTAAGGTACCGGAGCTTGCTTCACTGCTCCCAAATTGCCTCCCATGTAATGACTAAAAGAAACCAGGTTAAAAGCTTGCTCACTGTCAAGGCCATGTATCAAAAAACATGTCCCTACTGATGGGAAACATTCAAAATTAAAAAAAAACAAAAAACAAAAAACATAAAGATAAATATTTTAAATCAATTATACCTGCCATGATCTTTACAGACTGAAGAGCACGTGAGGACAAGACAATCCACCCTATAAAGCTGAATAAGTTATTTAACTATTCCTACGATCATATACTGAATTTTTTAAAGTTAACAGCCAGTTAGAAACTCTTTTTAAAATATCCTTGATTTCAATGAAAATGCAGGTCTCTTAATCACATTGGCATATCCATCTGTTCCCCTTCAGAAAAACATTGGTGGTCACCCAGCTCTGCCATAGCAGAGCCTGCTCAATCAAAGATTGTCAGAAAGAAGACCAAGAGCCTCAGAAAGGGTGGTAGGCTTAATCAGAGAAAATCTTTGTTGAATAATCACAAGTCATTTGATTAAGTACTCTCTCCCCATGACACTAACATTTTCGAGTTGAGGTTCAGGGCTAAGTTGTCCCAACACTAATTAGTTGGAAAACAGACTGTGATTAGGAAGCTAAAGAGCCACAGGAGGATAAAGAGAAGAGGCTAGTGGCTAAATGGGTTTCCTACAGAAAGGAATCTTTCTTTAGAATCCAGCTGTGATGCCCGGAGTGTTACATATCTGATCTCTTCACACGGCAAACTTGAAAGAGAAGCAATTAACAGTGTCCAGTAGACTTGGCCATGGAGAGGCCACTATGACTCTCGATGCCAAGGCTGCCTAACCATAAAAGAGGACATTCCCTCCAAGCAGAACTTTATTTCTTTTCCAGTGAAAGCTAAGTCTAAGAACCATCGGATTGGCAGCTTGGCTCACTAACAACATCCTAGTCATTCATCAAATGATTACTAATGGTCTTTTTTTAAAACTAAGATTTTATTTATTTAATTTATCAAGACTTCATATTTTTGAGTGGTTTCGGGTTCACAGCAAAATTGGCAGGGAAGTACAAAAAATTCTCACATAGCCCCTGTCTCCACACTCTAATAGCAATCCACATTATCAGGCTCACCCATCAGAGTGGCGTGTTTGTGAAAATTGATGGATCTACATTGACACATCATAATCAGCCAAAGTCCATAGTTTACTTACAGTTCACTCTTGATGTTGCATGTTCTATGGCTTTGGACAAATGTACTATACAGAGTACTTTCACTGCTGTAACAATTCTGTGTGCTTTGCCTATTTATCCTTCCTCTGTGCATTCCCTTGCAACCACCAAAATTCTGACTGTCTCTATAGTTTTGCCATTTTCAGGTCACATAGTTGGAATCATACAATATACAGCCTTTTTAGATAGACTTCTTTCACTTAGTAATTTGTATTTAAGATTTCTCCATGTATTTTCATGGCTTGATAACTCATTTTCTTTGGGGCCAAATAATATCCTATTGTCTGAATATACCACAGCTCTTTACCCATTCACCTACTAAAACATATCCTGATTGCTTGTAAGTCTTGGCAATTATGAATAAAGCCGTTATAAATATCCATGTGCAGGTTTCTGCGTGGATATAAGTTTTCAGCTCCTTTGGCTAAGAATTAAAGAATGCAATTACTGGTAAAAGTATGTTGCATTTTGTAAGAAACCGCCAAATGGTCTTCCAAAGCGGCTGTACCATTTTGCATTCCCACCAACAATGGATGAGGCTTCTTGTTGTTCCACATTCTTGCCAGGATTTGGTGATGTCAGTGTTAAAGATTTGGGCTATTCTAACAAAAATATAGTCATATCTCATCATTATTTTAATTTGCACTTCCTTGGTGGCATATGATGTGAAGCATCTTTTCATATGCTATTTGCCATCTATATATCTTTTTAATGAAGCGTCTGTTAATGTCTTTGGCCCATTTTTTAATCAGATTATTTTTTTTCTTACTGCATTTTAAGAGTTCTATGTTTTGGAAAACGGTCCTTTATAAGATGTGATATTTTTTGCATGTATTTTCCCCAGTCTGTGGCTTTTCTTCTCATTCTCTTGATGTTGTCTTTCGCTGAGTAGAAATTTTAATTTTAACAAAGTCCAGCTTATTATTTATTTTATGAATCATGCTTTTGGTGTTATATATGAAAAGTCATTGTCATACCCAGGTCATCTAGTCTGTCTCCTACGTTATCTTTTAGTAGCTTTATAATTTTTCATTTTACATTTAGGTCTATGATCCATTTTGAGTTAGTTTTTGGAAAGCATGTAAGGTGTTTGTCTATACTCATTTTTTGTTGTTGTTTGGGCACATGAGTGTCCAGTTGTCCAGCACCATTTGTTGAAAAGACTATCTTAACTCCATTTTATGGCCTTTGCTCTTTTATCACAGCCCAGTTGATAATGTTTATGTAGATCTATTTCTGCGCTCTCTATTCTATTCCATAGCTCATTTGTCTATTATTTTTCCAGTACCGCCATGTCTTGGTTACTGTAGTTTCATAGTAAGTCTTGAAGTTGGCTCGTGTCAGTCCCCTCACTTTGTTCTTCTCCTTTAACACTGTGTTAGTTATTATGGGTCTTTTGTCTCTCGCTATAAACTTTAAAATAAGTTCGTCAATACACACAAAATAACTTGCTGAAATTTTCCACTGGGATTGTATTGATTGAATCTATAGATCATGTTGAGAAGAATCGACATCTTGGCAATATTGAATCTTCCTATCCATGAACATGGACTATCTCTTTATTATTTAATTCTTCTTTGATTTTGTTCATCAGACTTTTATAGTTTTTCTTATATAGAGCTTATACAGAATTTGGTTGGTTTATAACTAAGGATTGAACATTTCTGTGTACTAATGTAAAAGGTATTGTGTTTTAAATATCAAAGTTCCACTTGTTTATTGCTGGTACATAGGAAGTGATTGACTTTTATATGTTAACTTTATATCCTGAAAATTTGCCATAATCACTTGTTAGTTCTAATAGTTTTTTTGTCACTTCTTTCAGATAGTCTACATAGATGATCATATCATCTGCGAACAAAAACAACTTTATTTCTTCCCAATCTATGTAGATTTTATTTCCTTTGTCTTATTGTGTTAGATGGAACTTCCAGTATGATTTTGAAAAGGGGTGGTGAGAGGAGATATCCTTGCCTTCTACCTAAATCCTAGTGGAAAAGCTTCAACTTTCTTACCATGAAGCTTGATGCAGCTATAGGTTTTCGATAGATATTCTCTATCAAGTTAAGGAAGTTCCTCTCCATTTCTAATTTACTGAGAGTTTTTAATCATTAACATATGTTGAATTTTGTCAAATGCTTCTTATTCATCTACTGATGATTGTGTGATTTTTCTCTTTAAGCTTATTGACGTAATAGATTATTAGTGGTCTGTAAAACACACCTTCCAAATCATCCTATATATCACTATTATGGTAGTAATTTAACTATGGAAATATGATCATTATTATTATTCACTAATGACACCACATTTCCTGTATCATAAGATCTAAAATTCCTAGTTTGGCAAAGAAGACCCTTTTTAATCTGACTTTGCCTCAGTGTTCAGATTTATATCCTACTTTTTCTCCTATCCTCACAGTTTACATTTCAGACTAAATTAATTCCTTATAGTTTGATGAATTTCTGAGCTTAAAATGCCTCCTCCAGCCTTGTTCACCTGGAAAATTTCTATATAACCTTTAAATCTCAGCTCAAATACCTCACTGTTATGATACCTTCTCTGATGCACCTCAAAAGATTTATGCTCTTATTCCCCAGTGTGCTTATAGAACTCTTGTAACTATCATAGTTCACTGTAAATATGTGTTTATTTTTTATTTCCCCTAGTGTACTGAAACATTTGCTAGCAGAGATCATGTCTTTCACACTTTGTGCTTAGTATAGAACCTAGAACAGAGGAGATAATTGCTTTATACATGGGTAGCCGAAAGGAAAAAATAAATAAATGCATATATCTTTGGATCCCATCACCCATATCTTCTCCATTAAACCATGTGGTTTATGTATGACCTTTCTCACTCAATTTGGGTTCTGTTATGTTTGAGGATAAGCAGATTTCAAAAATGATCCTTCATCATAGCTTAAAAGGTTTGCCTTTACCCTATTCCTTTTGGCATTTAACCACAAACTACCAAAAGAGCTAGACTAACAATGTTCAAAGGTACAAATAAGCTCATAATTAGGGTGTTTTGAGTAATTGATGATATTTCTCCTGCTCATATTGGAGCAGAAAAAAAATTTTCTCGATATTATGGCTACTTCACGTTTCCATCTCCTTTCAAACTTACTCTTTTCTTTTTTCCTTATCTCCTCCCCAATCCAGCCTTCTAGGTAGGGCAAAGACTATGAGACGATACCCTTCTCTTCCCCTTGTCCAACCTTCTTACCCATCATTGACTTTCACCTGAGAGGATACCTAACCTGAACTGTGCAATCAGTCAGCTGTTGGCCAGAGGCACACTTAGAAAAGGCCTTTAGACTGTAATATGAGTGGAAAGAGTTAATAAAGGTTAATAAATTGAAATCTGGGATTGGATATAAGTGATCATCATCTATATTAATCACAAATTCTATTAACCTATAAATCCATAAACTAAATTCATTTAATCATGAATTAATTTGTCACTCATCAGCTCAGCAACTACTACGTATCACATACAAAGTACAGGCTGAGCATAAAAACTGAAAACAGTATTGGGTCTGGGAGTTTGTGAGTTCTCGTAGCTGCAGAGCAGCTCATGTGAGCCAGACCAGAGGCAAGGAGCTGAAATACAATGAATTAACTGATCAAACTATCTCAGAGAAAGAGCAAGAGAGCAATGAATTTTATAAAGTTATAGATCTAAAAACTGTCGGTAAGATCTTGCAGTAATTCGATAAATTATTTCAAGGGGCATTTGGTGTTGATTGGTGCATCCAAATTCCTTCTTTCTCTCACTCCAGCAGCTCTACTGGTCATAGATTTTTATCTTCATAAAAAGATTCTCTTCCCTCTGATTGCTACTTGTCAGTAGATGAGCATAAAATAGAATATAATAAAACACCATACAATAAAATAAAAGACAGAAAAATAAAATTCAGGCCATATAGGTAATTAAATTACCTCAAGTTCAAATAGCTTTGTTCTCCCCAAAGAGGAAAAAATACAAGGATTCCGGCAAGAACTGTCATTAAAGTGGCTAGATTGATCTTTTTCTTTTTTTATATATGTATATAAAAACTTTAGGATTCAACATAGCCTTTAGTACTGTGACACTTGAAATTTTCAAGGCCCTTAGATATTTGTTTTATGCTCCAGTTCACAAAATCTCTCTGCATGTTTATTTTCCGTGGCCTCTCCTCTCAGGAAGCTCACAGCTCCATGGAAGAAATATCCCACTATACAAATTCCTACATCAAGGCAAATAACATGGACCCGGTGATAATTCTAAAGTGCAGAGTAAATGCTATGGACGTTTACAGGAAGGGAAAATAATTAGCATGTTCTTATGGGTTGGATTGTGTCCCACATCACAGCTCAGAGCTCATTCTCTCTCCCCACTGCATTCTAACAGCCTGGACGACCTCTGCTGTTCTTTGCACACCCAGCAAAGCTGTCATCTCAGGTTGTTGTTTAACTGCCTAAGTGTGAGGCTTCCTTTCCCATTACATGGTAGCTCCAGGAAGGTGGGATGGGGTCAGCTTTTGGCATTGCCTAAGGGCCTTCCAGATACCCTAGAGGAGGGAAGGAATGGTACGATTCTGAATGGTGGAACACTTTCGGATATAAAGGGAGCTCTTTTCAGACCACGTCTTTCAGTCTTTCAGGATCTGTGTTGTGCTGCCTTTCAGAAGATATGGCAAAAACTCCCCAGGGTGGCACTTCCCAGCACCGGTCACCTGAGAATCAGCAATGAGATGCACAGATTCAAGGGGTCACAATGCCTCCTCTGTCCCATCTACAAAGGAGACAATGACCACATAGAGGCAGTTTTTGTGCTCCTGGGACAGCTGTGGATTAGGACATCCTCATAAAGTTCTGTTTCTGAGAGACCTGGCAAACAAGACTGCAGTGAGCCAGGATCCTCCCTCCGTTGGGCACCACTGTCACTCTGCTCACGAACCTCCTGCTCATGATCACGGGCCATTTACGATATTCCTTCTTCAGCAGATAACACCAGTCTCCACACATCTGGGATCATCCGGGACTAGACAAGAAACTCTACCAGCTATTTGCATACCAATGTTTTCTACATCCGACACTTCCCTCAAGTAACCAGTCCCTCATCCCACATCAAGGACTCCTGGATCCCTGAATAGAGCACCAGACACCTGCAGGCTTCCCCGCTTAGTCCTAAATAGTGCAGCACTCTTATTATATATTATGTAAAAGGACCATCAGCACTTGGTCCTTGCTCTACCTGGTCGGCCCCCTCCCACGGCTCCTCATTTTGTGTCTCACTGCTTACTGCCCACCCCCTCCATCTCCCCACCAAACAGACCTGCCCTCTGCTCACCGTGCCTTTGCCCTATCGTATCTCTGGAAAACATCTATTCATCTTTTGAGGCACACCGCAAAAGTTATTTTCTTACTGAAACTTTCTTTGAACTCCATAAACGAAGAAGATTTTTATTATTCTAGGCCACGTCTGTCTCCACACTCACCTCCCTTATGTTCTCACCTTGCTATATTCTGATTATCTTTTTTTCCTGTATCTCTTTTTCTCCATTCCTAAACTCTTGACCGAGTAACATTGTTTTACTCATCTATATGAACTTAGAGATACTGGCCAGGCTGTACTAGGGTTAGTTCTACAATATCTATTGTAGTTTATCTTTAATAATTATCTATCACTTGAGAAAACATTCCACATCTTCTAGGCCAAATTACTGGGGAAAATTGGCTGGCATTAACTTAAGGATTTTATTGTCCTTCATTTCTCTGACTTTTATGGCATCAATAAAATAAAATCAGCCATGCAATTTTTAGATACATAATGTTTACTCTGAATGATGGATTAACATTCATTTGACTGAAGTGCGGACTGTCTCAATTATATTAAAATTATTCATTAAAACTGGTGTATGGCTTATTAATCTTTTCTCAGAGATAGAATTCCTTATTATGTAGTGAGGGGAAAATTCTCATTTAAAGTAAATGCATTTCGGCTTCACAATCTACTTCTAAATGCCTAAGGAGTTGGCCATTCCAGTTGCAGTGTTTATACCCGTCTGAAATTTAATGATTTCTTTTAAAATGCATTTTTTCTGATTATAAAAATTTATTAGTTTGTCATAATAATAATTGCTACCTTTTACTGAGGAACCTTCAATATTATCATAAATTACTTTATTTAATTCTCATAGAAATACGTCGAGGTAGGTTGTCCTTAATCTTACAGATAAAGAATTTGCATCTCCCACAGGTAGGTGACTTGTCCAAGATCGCACGGCTGGCAGGGGCGGAGCTGGGATTTGGATCCATCCCTCTGGCTCCAGGAAGCTTACTCCCACCCGCCACCTTGCGTTGCCTCTACGCTGCTTATTAATAATCCAAGATTTCTACAGTCCGGCTGCTAACACTACGTTAAGGTGCATGGCCCTGAACAGTGTGAGCTTTTGGCGCACGTAATCGACAAGTCTGACAATTCATGCACTTGTTTCTCATGTTATAAATAAGTGATCTGTGCCTCCACTACGTAAAATGACTAAATCGAAAAGCTAAAAAGTAGCAATGCTGGGATCTCTAATCCAAGTATTATTACTCTTAGTTGAGTATCGAATCCACCCCAGCATACCTAGTACACATATTTGGATATTTAGAAGAATTGGGAAATTATGCATAAGCATATACACATACAAATGCCAATTTCACCTAACTTTGAGGCCTTTAAAATAACATGAAAAAGAGACATTAAATAGTAAAAATGTGCTACTCTCATTTAATCCCCAGATTGGATTTAAACACATGTTAAGAAGTTGTCATCAGCTCTCAAAATTGTTACATTCTTCCCAGGGAACTTTGTAGTTGCTGGATCGATTAATTTTGTTGAAAAGATATTTTAAAAATACTATAAATGTATGATTCCTTGTGTTAGATTAAAATGAATCAATTCTTTTTAACTCAAATTTTTAAAAATGATGTGGCTTTCCCTCCAGATTAGATATGCTCATTCTCAAGGTCATTCAAGATTCGGATTGCTCACAGAACAAGCGGAATGCTTGCTCAGATTTACTCTGAGACTTACAGAGTCTGTATTTGCTGCTGAAGAACATGGGCTGCATACAAATGACTTCACCTCTGCAGCACAGAATTTAAATTAGCTGAGCAAGAAGCCAACTGGTCCCCTAAACACTAAATATTTTGGTTGCATCAGATTTCACCATATCAAACATAAATAACTTCAAATAAGGGGACTGTTGAAAGCTAATGATTTTATAGAGCTATGTAACATGTATTACAAGGCGTTCTGTCTGCTCTGTTCATCTGTTTACACCTTCACTGAAAAATAATTGACATACAACAAAATATATATATTTAAAATGTTCAGTTTGATACGTTTTGACATAAACATACACTCATGAAACCATCACCACAATGAAGATAATAAACACATCCATTACCCAGAAAAGTTTCCTCTGTATCTTTTATAATCACTCTCTCCTGTTTTTCTCTGTCCCTCTCCTCACAGTCAAATACTGATATGGTTTCTATCACTATAGATTTTTAGTTTGCATTTTCTAAAGTATTCTATAAATGGAATCAAATAATATGTACTCTTTCTGTCTGGCTTCTTTCACTCAGCATAATTATGTCGTTGCATATGTTACAACATTTTTATTGTCTCGTGCATCATTATTTCATTTGTTTTTATTTCTGAATAGTGTCTCATTGTACGGGTATATCAGCATTGTTTACCATTCATGTGTGGATGAACATTTGAGTTATTTCTAGTTTTTGCCTTTTTACAGATAAAGCTGCAACAAACATTTATGTATAACTCCTTATGTGGACGTATGCTTTCTTTTCTCTTAGGTAAATATGGAGACGAGGGGTGGCTGGATTATATGTTATGCATATGTTTAACTTTTTTTTAAGAAACTCTCAAAATGTTATACCATTTTAGATTCCCACTCGCAGCAGCATATGAGAGTCCTTATCATTCCATATCCTCACCAATACTTGGTATTGTCTGCCTTTACTTTTTGCTGTTTTATTAGAAGTACTGATTATCCTGTGCTTTTAATTTACATCCCTTAATAATTAATGACTCAGACATATTTTTTGTGCTTATTTCTATTCTTATTTCATTGATAGTAAAGTACCTGTTTAAATAGTTTGCCAATTTTTCGTTGGGTTGTTTGTTTTCTTATGATTGAATTCTAAAAGATCTTTATCTAGATACAAGTCCTTTATCAGATATACGCTTTTCAAATACATTTTCTTTCAACTATGGATTATCTTCATTCTTTTAGCCATTTCTTTTTGAGGAGCACATGTTTTAATTCTGATAAAATCCAATTTGTCAAGTTTCTCTTTCATGGATCATTCTTTTGAGAGAAATCTTTGCCTAACCCATGATCACAAAGATTTTCTTTTCTTTTTTTTTTTTTTAAATAAGCATTCTAGCCTTAGGTTTTCCATTTAGGTCTATGATTCATTTTGAGTTAATTTTTTGTGTGTCCTGAGAAGAATGGATTGAAGTTCATTTTTTTACATCTCGATATTCAGTACCACTACAGAAAAGACAATCAATTCTCCACTGAATTGTCTTGGCAGTTTTGTCAAAAAGCAGTCTTTCTTTTATGTTTCTGGACTCTATTCTGTTCCTTTGAGTGACTTATCTATCTTGATGCCAGTAGCACATGGTTTTGATGACTTGATTTAGTAAGAATTCAAGTCAGGTAACGTTAACGCTCTAGCTTTGTCTTTTTGTTTTGTTTTCAGAAATATTTCGGTTATTCTAATTTCTTTGCATTTCAATATGAATTTTGTAGTGACCCTATCAGTTTCTACAAAAAGCAAACTAGAATTTTTATTTCAATTACTTTGAATCTATAGATAAATTTGGAGATAACTGACATCTTAACAATATAAAATCTGACCTTTGAATAAAGTATTTAGGTAGTCTTCAATTTACGTCTTTATTTTTTCTCAATTTTTTGTATTTTTAGTGCACAAATCTCTCACACCTTTTGTCTAATATTTCTGTAATTATTTCATATAGCTTGGTAACATAGCAAATTGCATTTAAAATTTTCAATTTCAGATTGTTAATTCCTGGTATATAGAAATACAAATAATTTTGTACTGACTATGAATCTGGCAAGTTTACGAAAATTACATTACTTCCAGTCCTTTTTTTTTTTTTTTTTTGTAGATTCCATCAGATTTTCACTCAGACAATGGTAAGTTTGGAAACAAAGACAGTTTTACTTATTTCATTCACTCTAGATGCCTTTTGCTTACATTTCTTTCCTGATTGCACTTGGAGCTTCCAGTTTAATGTTGAATAGAATTGATTAAAAGTGAATATCCTCATCTTATTCCTGCATTAGGAGAAAAGTATCTGATCTTTCAAAGATGCCCTTTATTAATTAGGTCGAGAATGTTCCCTGCTATTCCTAGTTTGTTGAGAGTCATTATCATGAACACATGTTAATTGTTGTCAATTTTTTGTATGTATTAATATGTCAAATTATATATTTTGATTTTTGAAGGTTAAGTCAATGCTGCATTCTTAAGATAAACTACATTTGATCAAGATGTATCATATTTTTATATACTTTTAGATTTGAATTGCTAAAATCTTGTTTAGAACCTGCTTTTGTATTCATGAGGGATACTGGTCTGTATTGGGACATTTCGTTTAGGTTTCAGGTGAGGCCAGCCTGATAGAATGAATTAGAAAGTATTTCCTCTTTTCCAATTTTCTGGAACAATTTGTGTAGAATTAATATTATTTCTTCTTTAAATAGTTGGTATAATTTATCAGTGAGACCATCTGGACCTGAAGTTTCCTTTGTGGGAAGGTTTAAACCACAAATTGAATTTCCTTAATAGATTCAGGTTACCTATTTCTTCCTGTATGAGTTTGATAGTTTGTCTTTTTCAAATAACATGTTCATTTCATCTGTTTTCTAATGTATAGATATAATGTTTTTAATAATATTCTCCTTTAACATCTGTAGAGTCTACAGTTATTTCCTCCCTCCAATTCATGATTTTGGTAGATTGTGTCTTCCGTCTTCTTTATCAAACTTTAGAGGTTTATTAATTTTACTGATTTTCCTCTAAGATCAAATTTGAAATGTTGATTCTTGGAAGGAAATATTGAAGTATAGGAGAGAGATAAAAGGATAAGTAGAATTTTGATAGAGTCTTATGACCTTAATTTATCTAGAACCAAAATATTTTTATAGCAAAAAGTAAAAACATCTTTTCAAGGAGCTTGGATCTTACCAATAAGGGGCAACTGAGTATAATGGTTATAGGCAATTGATTCTGGAACCAGACTGCCTGCATTCGTGTCCTGCCTCTGCCTCTTATTAGCAGCATAAGCTTGGGCAAGTTACTAAACTCTCTATGCTTCCTTTTTTTTAATCTATGAAACAAAGTTAATAATAGCACCCAGCCCATAAGGTTGTTATGATGATTAAATATGTTAGTATAGTTAGCATATGTGAAATTATTTGAAAACTTCTGGCACATGATAAATACTATATAACGATTAAGTCTTATAATAAGACAAAGGCTCTAGAAATTATTTGCCATTCCCTAGAATTACAAAATACAAGCATTTCATTTTGCAGATAAACAAATTTTTTTTTTTTTTTGGCCAAGTTGGCCACCTAACAGTTCAAAGAGATAAACTGGCTACAAAGCGGGAATTGGTGTTTGAAGAGAACAAATTCATATCCTAAATATGCCCATCTTTCTTTTGGACGCATCCCTAGAAGGCTTATGAGTGTTGCTGAAAGTCAGAAATCCTCATATCTAGTGGAGTGTTAACATCATTACAGCTATGCCTCTTAGGCTCACCAGAAAAACAGACCTAATTTCAAATACTATTTCACTACGTTCTCTGTACTTATAAACAACTAACTCGTCACTCACAAGTCGACATTTCAACATCTAGTGCATTTCCAAATTGTCTCATCATCCAACATAGGCATCCATATCTATGCTCTGTTTCTTGGCTCAGAAAGTGTGGTTCTCTGCTTCAAAATCTCATTGCACAAATGAGAAAATTGAAGCTTCCAGAAGAGTGGCATGCACATAAGTGGGCACTTTTCCTTTTACAAGGTAGAACTTATTGGATTCAAATTTCTCCTACAACAAATCCCCTATTATAAATATTTGATGAAAATAGAAACATGGAATCTTTAACAACTTTACAAAGTTCAGAGTATTAAACACAAAGGCAAGTATAATCAGTGTTTTGGCATGTTCATAGCTCTCTGAATAATAAATGCCAGGCAGGATGAATAATAGATCTTCACATCTTGAACTTCAGGAAACACACACTCTTATCTCCAGGGTCCCAGTTCATGTTGGAGAATATCATACACCTTGGACTTTGGTCCTGTTTGATAGGAGCAGACGAGCGCAACACACTGGAAATTATAAAAGCTCTTCTTCACCAGGTTTCCTTACTACTTGATGTTTAAAGTTATTTAATAAGAGTGCAAATCAAATACTTAAGTGTTAGAGATCCCTCCTGACAGTAATATCTGTGTTTATTGATCCCTGGGATTAAAGTAGACCATTTAATCTTGCTAGAAATTTCGAAGGGGAATATGAAAGCTGGATAGAAACATACCCTTGAATAAATACAACTATCCTTGCTCTCACTTGACTGCTGACACCTAAATCCATTTAGTCTGTAAGCAGAGATGAGGTCTACAGTGCAAATCTCCCTAAAGAGATAAGCTTATTTATACCAAAGCGTGATTGACTATACTGGTCATACTTTTTTGTTAATGACCTAAGGAAAGAGAAGCTTCCATATCCTCTCCTATCATCTCCCTAAAATGTATCCATCATTTCCTCCCGTTTGTTCTTAAAAAGAAGGCAGTGGGTTTGTTTGTTTGTTCGTTCGTTTGTTTTTCTTTTATGGCTAGAGAAATAGATCTCTTCTATGTATATAATGGGCTGATGTCTGTCTCTTAAAACTCAAGTCTAGTACTTAGCTGTTTTAAGGCAAATAATTTGAGGAGATGGTTCTCTCTCCCCAATGGACAAGAGTTTTTATCTTCAAGTGTTAGTTTTTGAAAGAGGAATGAGAAAGCATAGACTCCTGCCCGACAGTATGAGTCCTCAATATCAGCGAGGTACATTCAGCCTAGGAAATTTGCTCTCACCAAACATACTTTATTCAAGCTTATCCCACTTCAACTGAAGGTAGCCTTTCTTCTCCCCATCTGGCTGAGGACCAGAACTCAAAACACGCCCGCTCTCCCGCAAACCTCAATGATGTATTCTTTCCCAGAATTACACATAAGTTATTATTTGTACTTCTTTCTAGGTAAATATTTTGATTTTCCTAGCAGTATCATCTTCAAAATGTGATCATAAAATCCCAGATTTTGAGGGTGATTGTACACCTTCAAAATTTGCAATGCACTCCCAGACAGCCTTTCAACCATTTATCAGTGAATATGCATTAATCACTGTTCTCTACTTGTCACTGGGTTAAGCCCAGATAAAGGGACAAAAATAAAATACGCAAGAGAAATAGAGGAAGCCAGAGGGGTGCCAACTTATGTTTTATTTATTTATTTTTTAAGAATGCCAACTTAAATAAGGCCTGGGAAAAAGGCTCACTGAGGTGATGACATCAGAGCAAATATTGAAAGGGAGGACAAGCCGAGGGTATCTGTAGGTGAAGAGTGTTCCAGGGAAAAGAAATGATGAATACAAAGGCCCTGAGGCAGGAGCAGGATTGGTGCATTTGTTGAACAACGAGGAAGCCAGTGTGGTTAGTTCAGAGTGAGCAAAAGAAGATGGCGGATCATGTATGGCGTTTAAAGTTATTACGAGTGACTTGCAGAATGAATAAGGTGGAGCTTCATTGGGATGATTTGAGGAGAAGTGTAGCCAGCTCTGTCCTCACCTAGGCTTATTCTAGCTGCTCTGCTGAGCAGAGACTCTAGGACAAAGGTGAAAGGAAAGAGATTGTTTAGGAGATTATTGCAGTAACCCAGACAGTCGGTGACAGGGCTAGGAGATGAGAGGTAGAAATGGAGGTAGCGAGAAATGGTTAAATTCTGGATGTATTTCACAAGTGGAGGCAACATGATTTCGATGTAGAACGGATGTGGCGTATGAGAAAAAGACAAGAGTCAAGGATGACTGTGTTTGGCCTGAGCTACTAGAAAGGTGATATTTCCATTTACTGAGATAAAATTTGCAAGTAGAGCATCTGGGGAAGGGATGGGGAAGATCGGGAACTCGATTCTGGATTTGTTCCTCATCCCAGTGAAAATGTCAAGCAGGCAATTAGACCTGTGAGGCTGAGCTCAGGGAGTGGTCTGGGCTGGAGATGCACATGGAAGTTGTTGGCATTTGGGTGGAATTTCAGGATGCGGGTCTCGATGATCTCCTCATTAGAGTAAGGGTACACAGAGAAAAGAAAGACTTCTCCGACTTCAGGAGCTGTGCTTCCTCTGAGGTATACACATATTTCATAACTAAACACAACATTATAAACGAAATAGTGATGCTTAATTATCAAACTCTCTGTATACATTTGGAACATACACGGTGAATATCTATATCTAATTTTTAAGTGATAAATGAGCTTGCTTTTTTGCTTGTTGATTTATCTACTCTAGGTTGAATTGGTGATCAGGGTACTCATTGAGGGCAATGCATACCTAAAGTAGTTCTATGTTTTGTTTTAATATTACTCATAGTAGGGGAGGCAGGTCGATGGGAATAGAAGAAAAAAAATGAAGCAATTTCTACAGGCTCAGAATATTCATTTTTAACTTTTATCCATGATGGAACAAAGAAAGTCATATTTTCAACATTTATCTACAATCCTTCGGCAGCAACCGGTTTCAACAATTTATCTGATAACATTTTAGTCGATTTAAAATACCTTTTGGTAAAAGAAATGGATTCAGATTTTATGTCCTTTTCAGTTGATTAATTAAAGTTAAAATACCACACATTGCAACATGGTCCCATCGCTCGTGCCTGGTACCCAGGCATGCATCAGGTGTGACTCATCATCTGAATTCAATGATGCCCAAATTATACCTGGCCAGACTATGGATAATGAGAAGAGTCCACTGACTGCAGATGTGGATATAGCAACAATGTCCCCTTGCTCTCAATGTTTCTAGATATGTTTTTTCAATATTTGTTCTTATCTCGTCATGAACTGGTAACAAACGATTTGTAGACCAGCACCATCCACCCTGTGATCACACTGCAGTACTGGGGTCTACTGGGGTCTATGGTAGTAGGGCATTGTATAACCTCGGAGATGCCCCATGTGTAGATACCTCCGTGAATGCACCTAGAGTCAGTCAGAGCTGATCAGAGAGATCTACGAACCAAATACTAGGAGACCGCAAAGTTTAGAGCTCAGGTTGATGAGAACTCCATGAAGCAGAATGTCATAGGATGAGTCAAGCCAGGGGATTATGGTGTCGTGGAAGGCAGGTTATCCAGTGGGTAGAATGCTGCTGATATGTCAAGTAGGACAAAGTCCAAGACACGAGCTACAGAATTTGTAGCAAGATCACTAATGGCCTGCTGGGGAGATACACGGCATGACTGGGAAGCTCAGAGAAGCACACCGCCAGCCAGATGAGTTCCAAACTGCATTCTCCAAAAGGAGTTATTTAACATGGGCCCTAAGAATTCTACGAGCCTCCACTGTGTTGACAATGAAGGCATGGAAAGCATCCCGGGAGGACGTAACGCGACGTACAAGGCTGTAAGGTCACAGAACGTAGACGACCTACTCCTTCTTAGGTTGCACGAAGCACCAGGCTCAGATCTCACTCTGACTGCCCGACGCTGTCAGGATGCCACTGACGCATGTACCTTGTCTGCTGAGACGCTTCGTCTGAGCCTACAGGAACTCAGTTCTCCCACTGCGCCCAGCGTGGGGCTCGGAACTCAGCATAGATCTGATTTATATCTCCTTCCATGATCATAAAACCAGGTGTGCTTTATTGGTTTTTGTTGTCATTGTTCCTGATGGAGATCAGGACAACTGCTTATCTGAAAGAGATTAATTGTGAGACTTCCTCTCTGAAGTGGAAATGGCCACGGTGCACCAAGCTCTTAATCCTAGCGTTCTCTCCACCTGCTAACCCCACGGGAATGCGGCCCCAGCCCTAGTGTAAGTACCACCGTCTCTTCCTGCGGCTGCCTCGCTCTTTAAAAACCTCTCGCTGAGGTCGCTGCCACCACTGCCACCCTCAAATACAAATCAGGAAACCGCTCACAACTGAATCAGTTCCCCCGGCTCATTAGAAGTACAGCGAAGGCCTTTTCTGAGTGGAGGGCGCTGGGGCTGCTGCTCTGCAGGGCCCACCTCCAGATGGGCTTCCAACCGGGTGCGAATTCCTGCTGTCTCCCACCAGGAAGAAGCGAACTAGGGCGTCTGGTTTGTCAGGACCCAGAAAGCATCCCAATATTTTCTCAAGACTCATCAATATCTATTTCTCTTTTTCTTGTATCTTAGCAGAAAAGGGATGCAAAATAATTTTGAAAATAAAACAAACTGAAATTGAGGGTTTTATGAGGGTGTGCTGTCCAGTATAAATGCTTCCTGGCTTAGCCGTGACCTTGGGAGACGTCAGTGGGAGCTGCTGCGGTGAGCCTTGTCACCCAGCACAGCCTCCTCTCTGCTCTTCCCTTATGAAAGGCGTGGGTTGGACTCCATGGCCTCGAAGGTCCCTTGCGGAATGGGCAAGTGATGCCTCATATCTGTCCTTTACATAATTATTTGTGAGGGTGTGGGCTTAAATGTCTATCTTGACATTTAAATGCTGAGTAATTTTCTCAAAATATGCACACTCTCTGAGGGATGAAGGCAGTCTGTGATGTGTTGCAGACAGCAGGGTAAATGAGGTAATTACAGCACGGAGGGGCCTGGACCAGGTTGAGATTGAAAGGCTTTTGAGGTCTCGGAAGACAAAAGTTAAAATCTCCTTTGATAAATTCAACTGTGTTGTGAGCCCCAAAGTGATGCACGAGACTTGAGATCATCTACTGGCTGGATCTGAAGGGAAGAAGAAATAGGTCTGAGAGGGAGTGGGCCTGCCAAGGGAGTTCCGGGGACTGCCCGCCGCTGCCCTGAAGGAAGCAGAGAAAACAAATCTCTCTCCATTAGGGATCCTGATGTTTGAACAGAAACCTGCCTTGTCTGACCCTTGAGCATAGAATCTGGGGACATGTCCAGTCTTCAGCAGAACGTAGGAACAGCTTTCGCACTGGGAAGGCAGAGGGACCCAGGCTTCTCAGCATTCCGAACCTGAGCCCCGCAAACCTACCGAAACTGATGAAAGAGGAGTGAGCCCCAAGGTCTGCTGCGCAGCTAGAGACAAAAGGGCGAACGTGTTGGGGGTTGTCAGACAAGGAGAGGGCCGCGTCCTGGCAGCTGCAGTGTGCTGGGCACAGCTATGCTTGGAGTAGTCAGCTGTCCCAACATCACCTGGGCCCTGGGAGCAAAAGGGACTCCTGTGACAAGGAGAGTGATGGTAATATAATGTCTAAGACCACCCTGCATCTGAATCGGGGACGGATTGCAACGGAGCCAGAGATCCAGTAAACCCAGCAGTGGGATCATGGAGAGGGGTAGATCCACTGGACAATGCCCCACATTGTTGTGGCCCAGGGAATACTTGTTACCCACACCTTGGTGTTCCCCTCGAAGAGCCCTTAGTGGGGAACCTTAGTGGGAGGGGCTTCTAGAAAGAGCAAGTCTGTTCCGCTCAGGGCTTATTATCAGATCTGTATCCGCATGGGATACAGGGACCAGCCACCCCTGGGAAACCAAAATGGTTTTTGGTGGAATCTTCCGGAGGTTCCTCTCTTTTATTCACATATGTCTGTTTGGGGGTTTTTACTGGGGAACTGGAACCACCACCTTCTGGTGATTTCAAAGGTCCTTAGCCGTTCTGCTGCCTTGTGATTTAATTTGAAATGCCTTTGTAAATAGGATAAATAGGTTCCATGATTTTCTCTCAAGTAGGTGTATACTGTTCATCTCAAGGACATTTACTGAGCAACCGCTGCATGCCAGGCATCAGGCTAGATGCCAAGAAAGGCAATGACCGAGACTCAGTGACTGCCTGTGAAGGCTTCAGGCAAGTGTGGGAGAAAAATGAATATGAGGGCGGTCTTCGTGCAGCATGTTAACTGCAGTGCTAGAGAGATGCACGTGGGACTGTGTGAGCTTCGAGAAAGTGATCATCTGTCCTTGAGAAGGGCGAGTGTGAAGGTAGGATGCACAGAGGAGGGGAGGTGGTAAATGAGCAGGATCTGGGAGCAGGAGTGAGACTTCACCAGGTGTTGAACTGGAGAAACAGGGCATGGGGTTGGTAAGAAATTCTAGGCACAGTGATTGGTACATACAAAGTAACATTGGCCTGAAATCTCAATATTTACCTGTGCTAATTAATAAGGAGCAACCACCATAAGCTTGGACTGACCAATTGCCAAGTGCCCAGGAAGCAGACTTCCAGTTCCCCTGAAAAGATGGAACAGGATCAGACCAAAGAAGGAATGAATGGGAGCTGCGAGGCTCCAGGCCTAGATCCCACCTGGTCCATCACTGTTGATGCTCCAGGCCCTGAATCCCCCTTCCAGGCAGCACAGGCAAGAACGGGAAAATGAAAATAACCAAAGACGTCAAAAGCAGAAACATTTGCATAATGAAGCAAATTATAGACTGATTACATTAGAAGGAATCAGAGTTGCTACTCCGCTTTTGGCAAATCTGTAAGAGGAAATGAAACTTACGGATTGGAAAGTTGGAGATAAGCAAAAAAAAAAGAAAAGAAAAAAAGGTTTTTTCTCAAGCCACAGAGTGTATAGCTGAGAGGGGTGGGGGGGGGCTTCACGGGAAATGGAAAATGGAGCTGGAGACATAAGCAAAAGCCAGACTAAGGCTTCACGCATCATGCTAAAGAGCATAACTTTACTCTGCAGGACTGAAAGCTTTTGAAGAATTTTAAGCAAGGATTTGGCATCACCACATTTGTATTTCAGAAAGATTATCTTTGCTTCAGCGCAGTTGGATGGATATAAAGGCGAAGACTGAAATCAATGAAATGAGGCCGCTTGGTGTTGTTTCTATAATCCAGGCAAAGCATTACCGAGAGCTCAAATGAGTCACGGAGACTTTGAAAGGTAAAACATGGTACTTTAACCAATGTTTGGGGTGAGCATGAAAAAGTCATGGCGACTCTGAGGTTTCTGGACCAGATACCTGGATACAAGCTGGTATCATTCACTGAGCTAAGGAACACAGGAAAAGGAGCAGGTCTGATCAGGGTGACATGCAGGGGGATGAGGCCAGGCCAGCCATGCGGATTTGAGAGACCCACGGGGTATCTGGGTTGGGAAGCCCAGAAGCCCAAACTCGGACACGTGATTGATCTTCAGAAGAGAGATGTAGACTGAAGACAGAGATCTGGGAGACACTGAATGAAGAACAGGGTGAAGAGAAGGAAGTCATACAAGAGGTCGCTGTGAGAAAAGCATCAGGGACAAACCCAAAGTGGATGGGGCCCAGAAGTCAAGGAGGAGTTCGGTCTGGAATTGTGGGAGTGGTTGAAAGTATCAAGGACAGCAATGAGGACAAGAAGTTTAGAGACAGAAAAGTCTCCTTTGGCAAAGTGGAAGTTACTGTTGACCGTGGCTTGGCGTTTTAATCAGGCCGTGAGGATGCAAGAGCTGGATGAAAGTGAGCTGAGGCCGAACAGGTGGGGAGGAGCTGTCTCTGAGAGGAGGAAAGAGAGGAGCATGGGCAGGGCACGGAGCTGCAGAAAAGATTAGTGAGCTTTTTCGCTTTTCTTTGATAAGGTGTGTATATTGTCATATTTGTATATTTTGCTTTTCTATTATCAGGTGTGTATATTGTCATATTTGTATATTTTGTCAGATGGAGCTTTATTAGATAGAGGCAAGTCCTGCTGGAGTGTGCCCAGAACAGGCAGGGGGACTCTCTTCAAATGGGAGAGAAGGAAGGGAAGGATAGCCGTGCGTACTTGCAGATGAGTGTAACAGGTGAGAGTCAGAAGCTCAGAAATATTCAGCCTAATGGCCTCATTTCTTAAACCAGTTATAAGCTGATCATTGAATGATAGTCTCCCATTTTCCATTAACTTTCACCCTGATCTTGTAAAATATCACAAAAGCTTTTGTGATTTATCTTTGATCCGATTATACCTGAGAAGTCCTTGTCAAGGATAGTAGGCCGGTGAAAGTAAGTAAAACAAATATTTCAGATATTTGGCAAAAGCAACTCACCGTGCCCTAATATCAACCCAAAGCAAGCATGCACGTGCCCATGTGTGCACACACGATTCTAAGACGCAGGCAGAAACCACAAGAGCCACTAGTAAGTGATAACAACTATTGACTTCTATCAAAAATAAATCTGACCAAAGAATACAGCTTCCAATCAGGCTGAGCCTTAGCCCAAAGCTCTCTCCACAACTTTCTCCTTAGCAGGAAATCAGCAATAATCATAATGACGAAAATGTGCTCAGTTCCATCAGAGAAGAGTCTGATAGAGCTGCTTCTTTCAAATTCCACATTGCCAGGGGCAACCCCAAATGAATGTACTTGATGAATGTTTGCTCACTGAAGAATGAATAATTTAGAAAACTAGTTGTTTTAGTAACTCTGTCAAGAAAGGATAAGGTCTAATTAGGTGAAGAAGTGACCACAGATTTCAGAAATATTGGAAGATAAATGGAGTGAATAAGAGGGGGAAAGAGCCAACATGGTGGTGACTACAGAGCTTAGGGCACTGGGGCAGGCTGAGTGAGATTCTTTCCCGTCATCTAATTTTCAATGACTAGGAGGTGACTTTGTTCAGTATTAATTTTGTAGGCACTGGCATGTTTAGATCCTTTTCTTTGGGAGCTGTAGGGCTCTGAGTATATCCTCGGCACCAGTGGTGATCCTTTAGGGAAATGATTTAGCCACCTCTATCTGAAAGTCTCCCTAAGGGGTCAGTCCTGCTTCACCGTCTTATCTGTGATAAAATACAACTCAGGTTGATTTTGTACTTAATCATGAGAATGTCTGAAGGCATGCAAATGGTGGGTATTTGATAAAGACAGGCTAAGCTTATTGTTAATTTAAGGAGTAGTTTTAATATCCAGACAAAATAGAGATTTCCTTATCTTTTCCTTCGGTTTTCTGTGTTTCTGAGTAAGATTTGTTTAAAATGAATGTGATTTTTTTCATAGAATGTAAATTCTCCCTCTCAATTATTCTTACAACTTAAAATGGAGAGAGTACCAGACATCTTTTAAGGAGTTCTCCTAGGCTGTGAGTCAAAGACATCCTATTCCCTGGGTGCTTGCAATCAAGTCATGGACGATTCTATCCTCACGGCCAAAATTAATCAGGCTGAAGGTAGTCACTTAATACAACCTGGACAGATTCAGCCTCTTTCCTAGGCATTCGGAATGGTAAGTAGAGAATCTGATCCCAGTGTGGTCTGGTGTCTGGAACAGAAAAGCTGTAAAAGCTCAAAGCCGTGAATCAGGTGTCTCCCATCATCTCCACTAAGTCATAGAGAGCACCAGTCAGCAGAGAGAACTAGGTCTGAGAGAGAGAGAGAGAGTGCTCCTCAACTTGCTTTATTCCATTCTCTAGTTCCATAGGATTATGTTTCCTTCTAATTTATCAAGCTCTTATCTGCAACCTCTACAATCCCAAAATACAGATAAAAATCCCTCTAATTCTACTCAGCCACCTTCATAGGGTTTCCCAATGCCTGGCACTCACTTCTCTAAGAGTCAGCATAAATTCCTGTAAACTCATTTCCTCACAATAGATACAGTATTCACCAAAATGAACTCCATTACCCAAACAGTTTCATTCTGAGGAGGAAAGGGAGCCTTAAGCGTTCTGACAGAATATAGTTTGACAATGAAATTACTTCAGACTCTATGACAGAGTTCAATTTGAGCCTGAATGTCCTATGAGGCAGGAAAATAAATGGACTCAGTTGTTAAAATCAACATTGTTGACCTATAACCACAGTTCATCATATCAACCAAATTCATATATTTCCTTAGCATAGAGAATTGATACTCCAGCTTAGGATCCCTGAGGTGCTCTGACATGTGCTATGTGGTTCACAGAGTCCAAGGACGCAGAATATTCCAGAAAGCCAGCATGAATCACTGTGATAATGGCAAGCCTGTTAGCTCATAAAGCAGTTTATTTCCTTAAGTGAGACAACACACTACCTTCCAGTAACATCCTCGAATTAATAAATCTAGAAACCCTACACAATAAAGCCCATTGGGTTTTAAGAACTAAAGTTAATTAAACATTATTAAAATTATTTCTGGAGTAGTATCCAAAAATAGTAAGTTCAACAGCACTAATTTAATGTTCGCACGTGTGAATATATATTGATATGGCTCCTTCATAAGGCTGCAGAAGCTCTGGATTAATAGATCTCATGTCTTTTTTCTACTAGCCAATTAAAAATCAAATGGTCACAGCCAAAAATTTCAAAGCAAAATTACAAAAATCTTTAAAAATATATTTTACAGTAAGAGTGTCACATTAAATGTGGGATACAAATGTAGTTTAATGTGTTTGATATGATGAGAGGGTGGGCCCTCAAGCAATAAGAAAGTCAGTACTAAATGGAGTCGTTAAAATGCTCTGGGAAGAAAAGAGGTCCTGTTCTTTGTTGATCAATTGTCCATTCAAATTGGTGTGACCTTCAGAAGCCAACACTGAGTGAGTAGATCAGAAGAAACAAAATATTTTAGCCTGAGCCTTTTGTCCTTGCTAAGGGAAAAGCCCCGCCACACATACACACCCAATGACCGGAAGCAGGAAGTAAGGGGACCCAGCTGTGTGGAGACTGGGGAGGATGCTCATGGGGAAAGAGGAAGCCAAGCAAGTACCTGTGAATTTGTCCCAGTGCCCTAAGCCTGTGGCACAAGTTAATTCTGACTTTTGTTAAAGGGGTTGGTATTTTCCTTAGTTACTGTTTTTTCATTGACATTTAAGAAAAATGCATTTATGCAACCAATATTTATTTATTGCACATACTGTGTGCTAGATAACACACTAGATCCGGCATATTATTTCTTCCTTTTTAGAGTTTACAGTCTGAGAGGATATAGAGTATAAGCAAGTAAACAAATAATCTTATAATTACAGACCATAATGAGGGTTTGGAAGGTAATAAACTCGAGGCGATAATAGAAAATAGGCAGAGCGTCAGGGAAAACGTCTCCAAGGAAGAGACACATAAACCTGAGAGATGAGAAGCCATAAAAATGGGATGAAGTGTGGTCTGCACTGAGGGGCCATCTGGCCTGAGAACTTGTGTTGTAAGACCCAAAGGAGAACTGCATTGGCAAGGTAGGCAGAGTTCAGGTCATTGAGAATTTTGATTTTTTTTCTAAGAAATTTGAATTTTATTCTAAGTGCAATGGAAGCTCATGTCTCTCTTTCATTGTGCCTGGCTCACAGTTGCCACTCAATAAATATATATTGAATGGTGACTGATAACGAGATCAGTTTCTTGCGTTTTATCAGCCCCCGAAGAAATGGAACTTGGTCGCTGTCTCAGAAGCCCACAAAGAATGGAGTGGACAAAACAAACACTGAATGTGGAGTGACCAAGTTGGGCAGCAGTGCAAAGCATTAGGAGTGGAGAAACAATACTCCAGAAGCAATAAGGTAGGCATGAGGACTATTCCTATTTACCGAAACCCACTCTCTAGAGCTCTTCTAAACACTACCTCCATTATCTCATTCAATTCACAGAGCAAATGTGATAGGTAGGTGCTATTTATCCACATGTTGTCAGCATGAAAGAAAGGCTTAAAGAAGTTCTCTAATGAAATTGTCAGGATTGTCAGTTTCAGAACACCTGATCTCTCCATAGCACCAGAGTAAAGAAATGGATATGGAAGAAAGTAATCAAGAGAGGACCGGTGGCAAAGGATGGTTCAGAGCAGGTTTGACAAGATCAGGTATTTAATAACGACTAATACTGGCTGGTTATTATATACTAGGGTCTATTCTAAGGGCTTCCTATGTATTCACTCATTTAATTCTCATAACGGCCTGCTAAAACACTGTGAAATAAGTACTGTTATTATCTTCTTTTTACAGATGAGGAAAGTGAAGCATAGGCTACATAAGTAAGCTTTTAAGGTTATATAGCTGTGGGTTGGGAGTTAAGCACAGACCATTTTTGCCAGAACATGTGCCGTCTGCCATGATGCAATACTCCCCTTAGTCAGTGCCCGTAACAGCTAGCTTATAGATGCATCTGTTATACCAAGAGAGTTTGTTAATTTATATTTTAGTCAACTCTGACCATTTATATTCAAGTGTAAACCTAAGAGGATAATCCCTGAACCAAAAAATATATCAAAGAGTTGGATAAAAGAATGCCAAGTAGCTTGTCTTTGCCCGATCCATCTGCCCAGAAGCTCCAGCGAAGGAAACAAATCTTGGACACGGCATTAATTTGCTCTAAGAAAAATTTTTGTTCTAAATGCTATGCTATTTGTTTCATTAGAGACTCATAAGAAAATGGCTCATTTCTCAGCGATGGGAACATTAGCATCCTCTGGTTTGAGGTAGAGATTTTCATAAAAAAGAATCACAATTACTCCACGAGAATTAACAATTCAAGTATACTTATTAACAAATTTTTACACCTCTATTTTTCTTAGAAATATAAAATCCTAAATAACAAGAGGTCGTCAAGGGCAGAAGATGCGGAGGCCCACATCAACCGTGTAAGCAAGGGGGTGCCCACAAAAATGACAAGTCCCCTTTCCTCTTATAAATGACCACATTCACAGTATGTCAGACCACAGAATTTACAGAACATTATCCATTATCACTAGGACTCTAGAAAAAAAGGTAAGAATAACACCCAATATGTGCAAAAGCCCAGGGAGGAGAGTACCTTGCTGAAAGTCTAGAGAGTAAGCTCCTGGTAACAGCTGTGCGATAATCAGACAGGCCGCCCCTCCCCACACCTGCACCTGCAACCGTCATTCTGAGACTCAGCACCTCTCTGAAAACTAAAACAAGGAGTTACACTAGATGTTCTCTGAGAACTCTTCTAGATGTAATATCCTCTGAACCTGTATGTCAATATTGTGTAGCAGAAGCAGGATGGAGGGACAGCATTGGGGAGGAGAGATGACGAAAAGAAATGCATGACTTTGAATCAATTATTATTTTTATTCTCCAACGAAGAGGGAAAAAATGATGCAATTTATGCAGAAAATTGACAAAAGTGAGAACTCCTGGATGCACATAGTATGACGGTGTGGGACATAACTCAGGAAGCCTTTTCTTCTTATATCCTTGACAGACACATTATTGAATAAGCCTCTGTGACCTGTCACTTGCCAGCCCGAATGGGCTAATTCAGTCTCAGTTCACTTTCTGCTTTGAACTCTTACCTTAGTCATGTTGAACTTTTTAAACGTAAATAATATGGTACGTTGGGATCAGAACACCTCCATCCATGCAATTTTTCATTGTTCCTATCTGCCTTCAATCCCCACCCAAGTTCTCATAATTTCGCAAAATCATTGCCTGGTTGTAGACTACATTTTGTCTATTTCCTTGGATTCTAGAACAACTGAGATCTGTTACAAACGTTCTTAGTACCAAATTATATTTAGAAGATTCATTAATATAAAATAAGAAAATATAAAGGGTAAAAGCTGCATATAAATCATAACACTTCTGTCCAGCCTCAAATTGCAAAACCCATTTGCCGACTGTTCTCATGAAAAATTACATTTTTTTTTTTTCATAGAAGTAGAGGTCTGTAGGGCAGTTTCTCAGATTTTCTATTCCAATGAGATGCTGACCCTTGGAATTAGTCAGAAAATTGTTTTCAGTACCACTGAAGCCGAACTATTACCTTTTGTCAGGCAACTTTATTACTTTTCATAATATTTTACTTAGGGAAACATTAAGCATATAAAAAGTATATAGAATGCAAGACTGTGTTCTATGACACCTCCCGTGTACCCATCATCAGCCTTGATAATAACTGCCTTAGTCAGTTCGAGCTTCTATGACACGTTACCATAGACCGAGTGGCTTAAACAACAAACATTTGTTTCTCAAAAGCTCTCTCGTGTCTGTTCTTTAAGTCACTAATCCCATTCATAATTGTTTCATCCCCATAACCTAACTACTTCTTAAAGGCCCCGTATCCTAATAACGTCACCTTAGAAGTTAAGATTTCAGCATATGAATTTCAAGGCATCACACACATTAAGTCCATAATAATTATAAATCTTGGTTTTTTTTCCATCTCTTCACCCCTTTCTACCTCTTCTGTATTAGTATGAAGCAAATTCTAAATATCTTGTCATTTTGGTATTAAATATTTCAGATTGCCTCTCTAAAAGAAAAGAATTACTATGAAACATAACCACAATACCATTATCATAGTATAAAATATTAACAGTTCTTTAATATTATCAAATATTCTCAGTGTTCCAATATTTGATTGTCTCTTAAATGTCATACATTTTATAGTTTGCTTGAAAAAAGATCTCATTTAGATTCACATATTATAATTGGGTGATAGAACTTTTAAAACTCTTTTAATTATAAGCTCCTCTTCCATCATTTTCATTCTCTTTCTTGTAATTTATCTTTGGAACAGACCAATTTATTTATCTTATAAAATCATCTGTCCAGATTTTGCTGATTCCCTACAGTTAGTTTAACATGTTCCTCTCTTCTCTGATTTTCTGGTAAATTAGTATTTGGACCCAGCGACTTATTCAGAATCAGTATCCATTTTATGGTAAAACTGCTCCATAGATAGCAGTATTTTCTCCTGCCAGGAGGAATATAATTAATGTATCTCTTCCACTGATGTTAGCAGTCATTGATATGCAATATCTGGCCCTACTAATTATGGCATTAGTTCATGCATTCGCTGGAAAAAGTATAAAGAGAAATTTCTCTTTATCTACTATTTGGTTGCCCAGTGGTGTAGTTTACGTAGGAAAGACAGGATAAATGTTTCACTCTTTTTCTTTCTTTACTCAAGGTGCTAAAGCCACCAAAATTCTTTCTAAGGAGAATTTAACTACTTCTTGTGCTTGCCATCTTATTTTTTTCCTTTGCCATTTCACTTTTCCTGCCTAGGCCAGAAAGTCATTTGCTATCCTTATTAGGTCGTGTAAAGCATCTTTGGTAAATTACTCCCAAGCCCCTCCTCTCTTCTCGTGAATCCCTGTGTCGTTAGTATTGTATGCCTGTATCCCAGTATAGCTTTACAGTGTCGATGTTAGAAATAGAGACTGCGCAGTATTCCCCTAGTCTTTCAATTTTAAGACATTATAACATCATACATGTTACTAAAAGTGAAAGACTATGGAAGAATGTATCTCCCAGGATACTCAAAATAAACAGGCTTATGCAGGTTCTTGTCTGCCTCGCATTGCAGAAAGATGCAGTCTAGTCTCTAGTTTGTCTAAACATCCCCCCCGCCAATGTAATCTGTCTAAAAATGTATATAACTTGTTACATTTAATAACATATAAAACGATGGTACATCAACATGCATTATCTGTGACAAGGAGTGATCTTATGTTTTGGTTGGCATTGCTCACTTCCAGGAATGCTTTCTCTGCCACTATACTGTCCATCACCCAGGACGGAGCCAGAATTAGTGTCAGAGTGAGTTCAGGGGAAATATTGGACCTGAGCTCAGTTTATAGTTACTTTATCCTGTGATTTGAAATTGTCACTGCCATTTAAAATCACAGTCTTCTCATCTGTAAAGCGAGTAATAACACGTGTTCGATGATGTGATCAAGATTAAATGAGATAATACGGGTGTGATGCCATAAGTATTTACCATTACATAGCAGCTGCCGATACTCTTGTATCCCTAGCTTATAAAAACATTCCAGTTTCAGAAAGCAGGTAAAAAACTCATTTTCCTTAGGTCTTTAAAATCCAGTGAGAATAATAAACACTCCCTTTACTAAAACAGATTCTAAAATCTGCATAAAGAGAACATTCACTGGGCTGCAGGCTCCTCCCACGGATGATAACTATCCTGTAGAGAGGTACTCTCTTTATTCCTGAGTCCTGATCATGGCAGCTGACACATGCCACATGCTCAATAAATAGCTTTGAACTGAATTGATCTATGACAATATCAGCAGTGTATCACTTAGTTCCACCATTTGACTTAAATAAAATTGCTTCCATTGGAAGGTTATGAGAATTCTAGAAGATGCTACATGGAACCATGCTCTATTTCACAAAGATAACACATGGTTGGCACTCAGACAATGCTAATTGTTCCTCTGAGAGAGCGTTTCATGGATTGTAGCTCCCCCCGCTGCCCCCCACTTCCAGCACACAGGAATTTAGCCCTCTTCTGCCTGTCCTCGAGATGTCAGAATGCTTCATCCATCCTATGTCTAAGTACAATGTCATACAAATCTGGTCAATTAGGTGGCTTATCTCCCAAACTTTTTAATAAAATTTGGAGCCAACTCATTGTGGTTTACCTGGCACAGGTCCCAGTGACGACTGTTATTCAGTGCATTTACTCATAGTGTCCCTTCCACTCTCAAAAGTGCCCTAATTTAGTCATCCTAGTGACATGATACTGCCGAGGTATGCCCTATGTCTCACTGGAATCCCCAAGTGCAAAATTTACTCTCAGTAAGAAGTTTGTTGGTTGAAACATAGGCACTGCTTTGCTAACTAGTCTGAGAGGCAGACGTTCCTGTCTGTGTGAACTTGTTTCTCCTCGGCTCTTCTCTAATGGGATATCTTTCCCAAAGACTTTATTTTTGACCCATTAATAATGTTTCCCTTGCCCTTAAATAATTGATGGGTTTAAAAATATCAGTTAATAGAAACAGTGATACACGAAGTGGAGGAAAACAGTGAATATTTTGGTAGAAAAAGTAAAACCTGTATTGATGACTATAGAAACCTCATTAATGAGGCTCATCAGCCTTTCCCCAGCAAAAGATTTCATTTCTTTTGTCACCAGAACCAATAAATCCCTGCCAAGTGACTGGTCCAACCACTTGCTCAAGACGGATACTAAGTTTTTATGAAAATCGATGCCTTGGTCAACTCGTGCTGAGAAACGAACATGAAGTGGGTGATGCTGACTGTCAGAAGAGAATGCAGAGTGTGGCGAGACTCGACGGACACTGGGCAGGACGGCTCCCTAAATTAATCAACTTTGATTAGTGCCACACAGAGGATAGTGCCCACTGTCCTGTTGTGATCACTTCTAAGCGGTTTAGAGGGGTACCTTTCTCTGGCAGAGCTACCCCTTAATGAACTGTCAAGGAAAGAATCAATTCAAGAATAAATTACAGGTAATTTCATTCTCATCACAAGCTTCAACCATATTGGCTAAATATCTGATATTCAAAATATTGTTAGTATTGAATAACAAAATGCCTTCTCACACAGTTTAATATTAGTGGTTCTTATCTGGGAGTGATTTCTCCCCAAGGGACAAACGACAATATCTAGAGACATCTTTGAATTCCATGACTAGGACTGTTGGCATCTAGTAATGAGAAGCCAGGTATGCTACTAAATATCCTGTAATACAAAAGGTAACCACAGTAACAAAGAATTATTCAACCCGAAATGTCAATAGCATTACTTTGGAGAAAGCTTACACTTTTTAATTTAAAAAAATATAGTATTAGAGAGGGAACAACTCATTTCTTCATTCAACAAACATTTACTAAGATACTAGCTGAACTTACCCAGTTGGTAAGCAGCAGTTTCTCTCAGACTCTAAAATCAGAGGTAAATATGCACAGCCCTGAGAGACCCTATTCTGGCAATTTGATGGATTAGAGATCTCAAAAGTCTCCTGTAATACAATTATGAAAATTCCCAATATGCTATTAAGAATACCCTTATAAAAGATGGACTGATGATACAAGAAAAAGAATTCTGTTCATGTCAACAAGTCAGAACGCTGAGACCAAGAAGAGAGGCACACACTGAACCCCCACTGGTCCTGAGCACCGAAGCTCTGTGGACCGCAGCTGTGGCAGACTAGGGAACGGGGGCCTAGTTTTGCCTTTTGAACCACATCAATGTTTTATATACTCAGGAAATAAAATTTACTCAAAGAGAAGAAAATGCAAACCCTAAACATGAAAATAATTATAAACAAATGTATATCAAATACATAATCATGCAGCAAACTAGTAACAAAACTCACAAATAAAATATGCATTTCAAGTGATTTTGAAGACAGAACTCTAAACTCTACATTCTTCATAGGATACATTTTAAGAGCAAAATCACTTAAAAATCATAAACAATTATCAGTAATTTTATTTCTGTTGGTAGAAATATCAGTATTTTTTATGGTAAAACTATTTTTATGTTTTGCAGATTGAGGTTGCCCAGGAAATAAAAATATATAGAGAAATTTAGACAATATATTGTTACTATTAGGAATCAAATTTTCAGTATATGAGAATACAAATAAAATATAAAATTAAAAATGTTAAGAAAAGGCGTGTAAGGTGAACTTGAATTGGGAATATTAATACAAACACATGATCTTTAAAAATATCTTTCTTAGTACTTTCCACTGAAAGAACTTAGAACGTAAGACAACTCAAGAGCAACACATGCAGAGATATTATTTTATCAGTCCCAGGCCAGGCGGACAAGCAGGAGTGAAAACTAAATGGAAGTGTCTGGGTTCTATAAGCTGAGACCACAGAGAAAGGAGAGGTCCAGCGGGAGCAGGGGTCACAGGAGAGGTCACTGCTGTTGGAAGAGGCAGAGTAGGAGAGAAGCATGCCCTGGCTTCGCCACCCTCTCTGTCCTCTAGTCCTCTATTATCCGCTCTGTCCTTGAGTCTTCCAATATTTCCACCTGTTGGTGGAACTTACCTTGAGTCCAGTTGTTAGAGAAGCCTGGGAAATTGAGTTCACTGTGACTATGAGGAAGGGCTGGAGAAGGCGCATGATGAGCACAATGATACCTGTAAGGAGAAAAGAGAGAGAGTGATTGAAAGAATAAAAAACAAATCTGCCTTCATTGGATATAATGTTTACACCAACTCCTTACTCAGAAAATTAGTAGATAAAGGAAAAGAATTATGACTGTTTATCTTGTCTTCATAGGAGGATCTGCAGTTTATCTCCAGTTGTAAAGATCTTCTTTAAAAAAGAATGTCGACTAGACAAAGAAGGAAATCAATAAAATCAATCAACTACCATTTTGCCATGTTTAATGAATATTCGATTCAGACAAGAATCATGAGTAAATGTTTAAATCATTAGCTGCAATGTTGGGGAACAGAATTTTTGCATGGTGCCAAAACATCATACTGCAAAATACGTACTATTTACAAAAGGGAAAATGTTCTTGAACAATGGAGAGATATTAATGATATGGTAATAACCAATATGATAATAACCACCCTAACCAAGAAATCACACTCAGCATCATTGATAACTGCACAGTGAGACTCTGTGTGCTCCCTGAAATGATATAAAGTACAAAACACTGGCTTTGAAATATTATCACCAAAATGTTTAATCTGTACCCTAAAACCTTTAGGCATAATGTCCAATTTATAGGAAATACAGTGATAAAAAAACAAGTTAGTCAACATAAGGAAAAAAATCAGGAAAATCCAGAAAAACGAAACATTCTAGTAGACGACTACATTCTACAAGAAAAATTGAGACTGTGATAAATTAAAAGAGACAAAAGAGATATAGCGACTCGATAAAAAACATAAACTTTAATTGGATACTTGTTTTTAAAAAATTATTGAATAATGTCATGTAATTATGTTAATTCCATGGATGAGATAATAGTATTTTGGTATAATAGGATCTTTATTCTTGAGAGACTATGCTGAAATATAGGATGAATCATCCTGATATCTGCAACTTGCTTTCAGTTGCACATATATATGTGTATATATATGTATGTGCATGTAAGTATACATACATATATACATATGTATAAACATATATGTACATATGTGTTAGGCAAATAGTAAATATTGTTGAATATAAGCAGTGGGTATATAATTATTCATTGAAATTTTTAGCTTTTTTATATTTGAAGCTGTCATAATAAAAATTTGTAAAAAATATAAAATACTAACATTTATAAAGGACAGTGTAATCACTAGCATATACTTAGATATTTATAATCATAATTTTTTTGAAAATATTTCTGATGAGGAAACTAACACTCAGAATGTGAATTCACTTGCTTAAATCACAGGGTAAATAGTTTCCTTGGCTGGGAAATCATCAATGAAAAACCTGCTCTTCATATTATCTGCACTTTAACACAGTAAAATACTTGCCTTCAATCCAAAACATCCCCTTTCACAGACTTCTTATTAGTCAACGATGGTGAGATTGTTCTGCAAAAAATAAAATAATGACTTCTTCATTCCTTTGTTGTTGTAGGATCTCAAACTGTTAGCTGTGATATTAAATATTAATTTTTTCTGGGAACTAGCTTTGTGATTGTTCCTAGAACTTACAAAGAATAAAATAAAATTCATTTTAGTATTCATATGATGATAAATAATTATTCTGGCTATTCTTGCCTACCCAAGGGCATATTCTAGACTTTATATTTTTGCTATTTTATACAATTTCACTCCTAGTAGATTCTCAATAAATATTGAACAAGTGTCTAAACCCGAATGAATTGTATAATGAGTTTGCTAAACCCATTTATTTATTTGCCATCTCACAAGATAGGCAATTATTTGTAGTTATCTGTACATGAAAGTTTACTATTTTAATATGCACGTGGAATCAGTGTTTTACTTGCTGCTTTATCTCTTTAAAATTGAAATCTTTGTATTTGGTAGCGCTTCTATTTTCAAATTCATGCCATCTGAAATAATAAATCTTAAGCAAAGTTTGCATTATTTTATTGACATGTAGATGACATGTGAGAAAGCCCTTAAACATGTATTAAAATGCTTAAATAGTAACTGTCAATGTAGAATTGTTATACTAAGTACAACTATCTTTCAAAAAGTAGAATAAAATAAAAATATTTTCAATTCAAAAAAGTAGTATCAGCTAACGGGGCTTCTAAAGGATGAGAAAAAAAACTCAGAAAAAAGATCTGACATCCAAGAAAAAATGGTCAATAAAGAAAATAGTAAATATGCATGTAGTCTAAATAAACATTAACCATATAAAACCATTAAAATAATTCCACTTAAGGTATTAAAGATTCAAAATAATGTAAAATACTGAAAATAATTGGATATAAATTTGGAGGTAATAACTGGAGGTAACATTTAAATTTATATTTTTCAAAAGGATTACAAAAGTACCAACAAAATATAGACTTAGTTAACAATGGATGTTAAAAACAAGGGATAATCATCCAGAGACTAGAACTAGCAGCAACAAAAATGAAATAAGAAAATAATTCATTCAATTAAAAAGTATTAACTACACATGTAAAAAACAAACAAAAAAGTGGAAACACTGATTAGATAGAAGTAGAAAATAAATCATTAGAAATATGTGTGTTGTATATATACCCATAAGAATAATGAGATAAACTTAAATTAACTGAATTCAGTTAAAAGACATAAATTATTATAAGACTAAAAAAATGGAAATGTTTAAAGTATTTCTGATAGACCTTTGACACGCATTTTAATTTTTATGATTGATGAATAATATTGGCTTTCTTTAACTTCTTTGGTCAATTTATAGTTATTATTTTTCTAAAAATCTATTGACTACTGATATTTTCAGTATATTATATAGTATTATATAAAATATTGTTTTTCATTACCTTTAAGTATTCTCCCTTTCTCATTCTTAATATGTTATAGATATTTTTTTCCTTTTCAGATTCGTGAATTTTTAGTTATGTTATTGGTAGCTGGCTTTTGATTTTATTGAGAAAATTCTACTATTTTTCTTTTAATTTATTTTTTCTTTTACTTTTATGTATTTCTTCCTTACACTTTTCATTTGGGTTTTTTTTTTTTTCTGCTTTTCCTTTCCTGTCTCTATTTGAAAGTTTTAAATTTTTCTGTTAACTGGATGAATGCTTTTCAATATGTAAATTCCCTCTGAGTACTACCTTAGCCACAGGGTGAATTCTTTAAATGAGTTACGTTTGTTGAGAAGCCCTAATAAAAACATTTAACAAAGCCTTAGACTGATCATTTAAATAGCAACATAAACAAATCTGTTCATGTTCTGATTGCTCAGTTTAGCAGTTCCTTTCAATTATCTGCATTTCTACTGTGAACCAGGTGCAGACCTTGGCATTAAAAAAATAAATAAATAAGGCTATCATAGATCATTACCCACAGGACTTTCTTACATTGCCATTTAGCCTAGACCCTTTATCTGATTCCTACTTCACTCCCATGGGCTTTGATCTCAGACATCAGGCTAATTTTCCCATGTTTCCTACTCAGACGGGGAGCCTCCATCTGAACAGTATATAGCCTGGGTTAAGTCCCTGACTCTGCTTTGACTTCTTCCTCTAGCATCTTGAACATGATATTTTGACATTATATCTTTGGCCTGCTTCTAACATGTTCTGCTCTACTCCTGTCTCCACTATATTTGCACTTGGTTATATAGCTTTGGGTATGAAGCATAGAAAACTTGAGTGTTTAAAATATACGCACACACACACAAAAAAAGCACTGATTTCAAAGTTATCACCGCATTTAACTAAAAGATAGACCTTAAAGCCTGCCAGAGGATGTTTCTATACACATCTTTCTACACCTAAAGTTATAAAGCTTATGCAGCTAAACCTAAATCATTAAACCCCTCATTCACTCATAATTCCTTCTTGTGTAACAGATATGAATGTAATCCTAGAGCTCTGCTATATTTTTATGCAGTTTCTTGAATATCTCCCAGATTTGCACTCTATATTATTCCTACTCTATAATTTACTTCTTTCTACCTAGTTCTTTTACTTTTAATTTTTTTAACTATTAAAATATTCCTTTATAGTAAATGTTATTTGAAAACATAATGGTAATGGCTGCATAATACTCCATCATATAAGTTTACTTGAATGAATAATTTTATGTTATTTATAATATTCTTTTTAATTTCTATATAGGTATATTTTTATGGATCTCTGATTAATACTCTGAAGTATATCACTTGAGATGAAGGTTATAGACAAAACCATATGAATATTTTAATGCTCAGTCCATATTACTACACACTTTCATTAAAAAGTTACATGATTTATAGAAACAACAATCATATACAATATATCCCTCTTATTACACTTTTTAAATCATTGAGCTCTTTTTTGTTTCTTCTATGAAATAAGTAAAAATAGTATATCATTTAAATTTATATCTAGTGATTGGATAAAGAAGTGTGGTACATATATACAGTGGAATATTACTCAGCCGTAAGAAGAGATGAAATACTGCCATTTGCAACAACATGAATGGACTTTGAGATAATCATGCTAAGCGAAATAAGCCAGACAGAAAAAGTTGAAAATCACATGATATCACTTATATGTGGGATATAAACCTAAAAGCAACAAATGAACAGAACAAACAGAGACTCATGGACATAGACTATAGACTAGTGGGTTACTAGAGGGTAGCAGGTGGTGGGGAGAGGGGAGATAGACCGGGTCAAATATGTGGTGACAGAAAGAAATCTAACTATGGGAGGTGAATACACAGTGCAAATATATATATGCCTTACTGTTAAAGTGTACAGCTGAAACTTACTGGATTTTCTTAACCAAAGTCACTATAAAAAATTAATTAAAAAAATAATGAATTTACATCTAAAATAACTAATAATTTTGTTTTTTTTAATTTGTGCTTATTATCAACTCATATTTCTCCTTTTGTAACTTTTCTTTGCATACTTTTTTTTTAAGTTTTAGTGCTTTTCTTAATGGCTTATGAGAATGCTTCACCGAGAAAAGATATCAAATTACTTTATGTATGGTATAAAAACTAATGTATTTAAGATTTAAATTTTAATGTAGTCAAATATATCAGCCTTTGCTTTCATGATTTTTCTTATTATTTATATTCTTATAAAGTTCATGTTCTTTGCAAGATCAATTAACTATTCATGTGTATATTTATAACTTATAATTTTGCTTTTCTTAAATATTTTACAAATATGAAATTTATTTTTTAGTGCATTATAAGGTTTGATAATTTGTGGAGGATTTTTTTCACTAAACCCAACTCTTTTAACATAATTTATTGAATAATTTCACAATACCATAGGTTTAGGATTGTATAAACAGTTAAACAGATCAAAACAGAACATTTTGAGAATGGATTTGATCATATTTCTAAATACATACCTGAAAAATGGATAGTTTAATATTTTTATAGAGTCCCACTAAGTTTGTTATTGTTTTCCAAAGTTCGATATTCCATAAAATGAGACCTATATGTTTCCCACATGCCTTTTTCTACTGTTTTTATTCTGAACTATAAATCCAGACTCTGATCTGATAACTTGACCTCAGTTCTTTGTTGATCGTGAAGTTCGCTCTTATCTGAACCTGATCCTGGACTCTGTATTATATTAGACTGCTCTTCTTACCCTAACACCAAGCATATTATCTCTAAAATGATCTCCCAAAAAATCAGAATGTTAGTCTGCCTCCAATAAAATCCCTTATGAACAATAAAATTGCACAAAGATTGATTTGATCAATATTTGAAGTTAGAATGAGCTGCCATGGAGCTCAATATTGCCTTTGGTCTTCTTGTTTTTATTAATCTTAAGGAAGATAAATCATATTAATTAAATTTGCTGTTCTAAATTGGATTGGCATTATAAACTAGGGAGAAAGAACCCAAAGAAGAAATTGGAGATGGCTGGATAGTGGCGGTAAACAAAACACACAGGATTCATCTCAGAAGAGGAAAACCAACCTCCCAGAAGAAAGTTTTCCCGTTTATTTCACCTACACTTCAAAGAGAAGTAATGCAAATAGAGAAGACTCAGTAACTGATACTGGTGAATCTACAATTTGTGCAGACTTACTGCAAAAGTGAGAAGCCACAACCTAGAAGGGAAAAGGTGACCTGACTTTGTTAAAATCCTGCTTGACCATTTGCTCCTCAAATGTTTAATATTTAGAAGATGAGGAAGTTCATGTGTGTAGACAATTTGGGCAGCTGTGTTAGATACTTTTCCTGCACATTATTAGTCTGAGCCTTAGGAAACAGTATGTCACCTTGCCCCTTACTATCTGTGTGACTTTGGGCAAGACACTCAAATTCTCTGGGCTGCAAATGCCTTATTATACAATGAGGATACTGATCATTTCTATTTCCTAGGGTTGTTTAAGAATTAGATTAACAATTTTATGTAAAAAGCTTGAAAAAGTGCTTGTCGTTTAGTAAGTACCTGATACATATTATCGATTTTAAGCTATTATTAAAAATAAGATAATTGTATAAGTGATGAGGTCTGTTAAGTCATGTCTAAAACTGCAAATTTAACTAGTAAGGAGTGATGAGGCTACGTCATAGGCAGAGAAGATTAGAGAGATAAGTTCAAATACCTGTCTTCTGGAAGTTTATAGCCTAGAGAAAAATACGGAATAAGTATAAGGGAATGCATTGATTCCAACCACAGAGGCACACATTAGGTGCTATGACACTCCAAGAGAAAGCATCACTAAATCTAATTGAGGATTTAGAAAAGATTTTGCAGAGAAAATGACCTTTGAATTGGTGCTTTAAAGATGAGTGGAAGTTTGGCCAAGTGGAGCATGGTGCAAGAGATCCTAAAGATGAAGAACAATGTTTCTGAGGCTAGAAAATCAAAAGCAAGCAAGAAAGAAAGCATGGGTGAGTAGCCGACATATTTGAAGCAGGGAAAACTAAAGCAAGGAGTAGAACAAAGAATGGGAGTAAAAGATCAACTGAGAAAACAATGAATCTAGTTTGCAAATAACATCGAATGGCATGCTAGGAGGTTAGATGTTATCTCAGAGACAATGGTGAAGTGAAGGATATTAGTCTGGAGAGAGATAAGTCATCAAAGTCCAGCCATAGGTCAGGATGGCAAGAAACTTGCAAGGGCACAGGTGAGGCAAGTGTGTATTCCGGTCAAGGAAATGTCTACAGGAAGAAAATCTCCACAGGTGATATCTAAGTGTTCAATAGTGGGGCACACACAGTTCTCAGCTATGCTCTGAGAAACGAGTAAGAGGAGTACAAGTTATAAATCCTAGAGTGTACTCTGTTGGATGGACACCTGAGAGGCCGTCCAAAGAAGAAGCCTCTGTAATAAAATGCTGACTCTCTGATCCATTGGTCAAGAAGAGCTTGTATGGAGTTTTCCAAGGGCTCACAAAACCAGCTCCACTATGGTTAGGAGGAAAAACAGAAGATCTAACTGAAGCGCTCATGAGAGTTAAAAGAAGCTGTTGAGAAGTGGCTTTGAAAAGGAAAAGCAGAGCCAGTGAGATGGACTACCTTTGTTATCGAGAAGAGTTCTCTTTCTTGAAAAAAAAAAGTCTGGAGAAGGGTCAGTGCAGATAAAGAGAAACACATATATCGAGGAACAAGTTTGGAAAAGGCAAGAAAACGAACACAGGCTTTGCAGACATGAAACCTGAGATCGAACTCCAATTCCATCATTTAGTAACTGTACGATCTTGACTATATTATGTCGATTGCCTCAGCTTTGGGTTCATCATCTGTGGTTGGGATTCTAGTACCTATGGCATAAGGCTGTTGTGAGGATGAAGCAAGATAGACTGTGTCAAGGGTGTAGGACGATGACAGATGCATCATACCCAGTCCAAACATGTTACTTCTCGTCCCCTACACTCCTGACCAACTCTAGCAGCCTGAAGGTACCAGACACATATGGCTTGATAACTTGATCCCAGCTCTCTGCAGCATTCAAAAGTGTGGAAGAGAGTGAGGCATTCACTGTCGCCATAAAGAAGATCACCAAAACTTTCCCTGGCTGTCTCAGTTGCCCTTTTGGGGGCTTTTGTTTTTATCATTATGTTTTGTATCTTTAGGAGAGAAGTTTGTGGTTATTTTTAGTTGGGGTGCTTTTCTGATAAGCTCTTCATTCCATGAGATTCATTTTAATATGGCTTTAAAGGACCAACGATATAGTGTAGGTTTGAAAATAACTCTGGTTGTTTTATTAAAACAACACTGGTAATCGATAGCTTCAGTCATGCCTGACAGCCTTTGACTGACAATTTTTCAAAGGAAAGTTCAAGCAAGTATATGAATTTATTTGTTTGAGTCAATAGAAACTGGGAATTTACAGCATCCTTGAAAAGCCACTAGAAAAACAAAATTTAGTGTTATTCGTTCCAGACTATATTATCAATAAGAAATGACTAGTACTCCACCTCTACTGCCCCCCACAGTGGCCTGATTTCCCATAAGATTATTAGCCCAGAACTCTAAAGGAAATTGTTCATCACCTAAACTTTCAGAGTTTATCTAATATCTTCTAGAACACGGGCTTGCAACTTTATGAAAAATCATAAATTATTAAAATTAAACTACAGTCATGTCTTGATTTACTCATTGAATACATAATAAGAGCACTCTCATCATTCTTAAGAGGATTGAAAATGGTGTGATACAAAGAGCTGATCACGTGAGCTGGGTTCTTTGTTAGTTTCTCCAAGGCCTTCAGCAAGTCACTTCACCCTCCAGTGCTTCAGTTTACCCATCTATAAAACTGGGATGATGGTTGCCCCGGTAACACTCGGAATTCTTGAGAATATATTTTTAAGATTTTTTTTTTATAAATTATAACACACAATGTAAAAGTCTGCTGGAATTATTGGTATTGAAAATGGTGCAATTTATGTTAAATTTTAAACTGTCAGTTTATCAAAGACTTGTTTTCAGCACTGGGTTCACTAATGCTTGACTCCTCTAAAAATAACCAGCAATTTCAGTAAATTGTAAAAGGGGAACATTTGCATGGCTTCCTGTCAGTAAGACCATTTATGAGCACGAAAGAAATGCCATTTAAACATGACAAATATAAACCTCAAAATTCTCCGTAACTAATCTTGCTCAGCAAAGAGAAAAATTCCCGTAGAAATTTATCATGTCATAAAGATCTCCTGGCACAAGACCTTTATTCCAATGGGCGAAGTTAAAGAGAGTTCATAAGTCTCAGTGAAACATTTTTTCAAAGGCAAGTTACCGTTTTCTAATTTACAACAAATGCCACCCATATGGCGATGACTCCTCAAACTGTATCTCTAACCCAGGTGTCAAGATTAAGCTTAATTTGTTGAGATTAAGCTCCATTTGGACAGTCTATGCTCAACATATCCATGACTAAATTTATCAGCCTCCCATCAAACCTGGTCTTCCTCCTTCATTCACTTGGTTGTGACTGGTTTTCTTTGCACAAGCCAGAATATATCCAGTCAACTGAGCCAAGGCTACATGCCTTCCAAGAGTCTGACTGCCATTTAAAAACAAAACATCCATGTTTCACACCTCTTGTGTGTCTAGCTCCATGTACAATTCCAAGTATACCTAAAGCAATCTTTCTCCATCATTTCTACACTCTAGTAAGAAAAAGAGTGTACAGTAGAGAAATGGGAATAAATCCAGGAATATTTTTGCTTGATTCTAGGACTATAAATTAATGGATGACATATCTAGAATTTGGTGGCTTTTCCTGGTGTTAAGAGAAGAGACTTAAATTGAGTTCAATCCCTGACTCATCACTTACTAGCATATGACCTTGAGAAGGTCAGCCGGCATATCGGAACTCAGTTTCTTCATTTGTGATTTAAACATCATGCAAACCACTCTCCTTCCTCATACTGCTGAGGTGGAGCTAAAGGTGAGATATTTGAAAATAAAGAAGCAATGTATATTGCAAAATTTTAGGTAATATTAATGCCATTATCTTTCTACTACAAATTCTGGGGTCACGAGGCTGCATCTATATCCACCTCATTCTCTTTTCTCCTGTTACAATGAAGCATAGTCTCCTGCCTCATTCCAATCCATCTACTATGTCTTACTCTATCTCCATCTCTTCCCAACCACTCAAGGATTCTTTTTCTTTTGATATCACCTTTCTGTGCTGCAGCCTCGATTTCTCCTGTTCTCTTAGATTATGCCCATCAAAATGCAAACATGTTGCAGTAGCTTCTATTGAGAACAAGAGTCTCCCTTGACCACACATTCCTCTCGAAAGATGCCCTGTCTCTCTCTTGCTCTCTAAATACATTGACCAGGTGAGTCGCTCACACGCACATTGTCTTTTCTTCCTTACCTCCTATTTAGTCCCCAACTCACTTTAATCTAATTCTTTCCCTCCCCTCAAGTGAGCAGAATTTGTTCTTATTAAGGTCACTAGTGACCTCAATGCTGCCATATTAAACAATTTAATCTTATTCAAACCCCCACCTAGCATTTGGCATGGCCGGCCACTCCTCTCTCCTGAAACCCCCTTCTCTGAGTTTCTGTGTACCACACTGACTTGGTAACCTTCCTACATCATTGCCTGCTTTTCTACTCTTAGATTTCTAATATTTAAGAAAATTATCAATCTCATAGCCTCTGCTGATATCTCTCTTCTATACTCAAATTAAATACTTCGAGTGTTTCCTTGAAATCTATATGTTAATGTCTCGTAGACATCTCGGTCTCATTTGTCTAAAACTGGAAATCTTCGCTCCCTTCTCCCAACCCCTAACTTCATTCTCCTCTGGTATTTTCTCAGTAAATGATCTCAGCATCCCCCCAGTTAGTAAAATCAAAAGCCTAGGAGTCAACCTTGGCCTCTCTGTCATTTCTCTCTCCCCCAACATTAAATGCATTATGAAATCATGTCTGCTATAATCAAAACAAACAAACAAACACATGAACATAGCTTGTATCCATCTATGTCTGCATCTTCGTCCGCTACCATAAAAGCCTAAATTATCTCCTTTCTACTACTTTTCCCCATATCAGCCCAATATCCACAGAGCAAAGTGATCATTTAAAGATCTATTACATACTCATTCCTTTCTCAGGTTACAACTCATTAGTAGCTTACCATACTGAGACTAAAAGCCAGATTTGGGGAAGCCTCGCCGGACAGCCACACTTCTTGTTCACGGTGCTGCAGAAGCACTGACTGTCTCTCAGTCCACTGAGGCATGAACACTTTCTGCCCAAGAGCCCTTTCTACTTGACTGCCCTGAATGCGTGGATAAACGATTCCTTCTCAACAATAAAGGTTTCATAGTAAATATGCTTCTGGGGACATCTTCTCTGGTCACCTAATCTAAAACAGGTGCCAGTCAATACGTTTGTTTTTATATCCTGTCATTAAAATGTAAACTCCAAGAGGATACACAGACTTTCCCTATTTTGTAAACTGCAGAATCCACAAAGACTAGAATGATGCATAATGCAAAAAAGTCTTATGCTATCTTTGGCTTTTACATTTTTATTTTTTGAATCACTGTTATACTGGCCTCACAAAAGGATCTGGGTTGCTCTGCTTCTTATTCTATGTCTGCCCCAGATATAAGTGTCCTATTCATTTATTTAGCGGGAATTTTATATTTGCAAATGTCTCAAGTAACCGTCCACAAAATCTTCAATGTCTGATGCACTTTCCTCAGTTCATGATTCTAAAAGTTCATTTTTTTTTATTACGGGTATCGGTAAAGTTAGGTTTTGTGCTTCTATTTTAGGTAAATTTAGGTGAGTTCTGTTAAAAATAGATGTTTTTATTATGCTATAATGTGAATACATTTAAGTGTACCCTTTAGTGTACTGTTCTGCAAATTATGACAAATGCATACAGTTATATAACTACCACCACAAACTGAATATAGTACAGTTCCATCGCCCTAAGGAATTTCTCTGCCCGTTGTAATCAAGTCCTTACTGGCCGTGGCTCCGAGCAACTACTGATCTGTTTTCTGTGTCTGGGGTTTTCTTCTCCAGAATGTCAAAATAAATGGAATAATAAAATATGCAGCCTCTTGAATCTGATTTTCCTTACTTAGCAGAATGTTTTAAGATTTATTCATGTTGTCATGCATATTAATAGCTCATTTCTTCTTACTGCTGAGTAGTATTCCATTGTATAGATTTATTACATTGTGTTCATTCACCAACTGTGGTAGACAGACCAGTGACTCCCGAAAATTGTCATATGCCCTAATCCCTGGAAACCAGGAATATGTTACCATACATGGTGAAAAGGATTTGGATAATGCAATTAAATTATGGAGCTAGAGGTATAAAGGTAGTCCTGGGCCAGATATGATCACATAAATCAGAGAGATGGCAGTGTCCGAGGGCCTGCTGCTCCATCGCTGGTTCTAGGATGTAAGAGTCTACATGCAAGAACCAGAGAGGAGCCTCCAGGAGCGAAATGCGACTCCAGCTGACTGCCAGCAAGGAGACGAGACCTCAGTCTCATACCACTCAGCACTGGGTTTTGCCAGCAGCTGGAAAACTAAGGAAATAGGTTTTTCCCTAGAGTCCCCAGAAGAGAATGCAGGACTGCTGACACTTCGGTCTTAGCCTGGTGAAACAGCGACAGACTTCTGTCCACCAGCAATATAAAATAAATTTGTGTTGTTTTAAGCCTCTAAGGCTGAGGCAATTTATTACAGCAGCAATAGAAAACTAACAGACAAGTTGAAGAACATCTGCATTGTTTCCCGGTTTTTGGTAATTATGAAAAAAGGCACTATAAACCACAGAAAATGAGTTTTCATGTGAACTTAAGCTTTCATTTCCCTTGAGTGGAATTTCTGGGTCTTATGATAAGTGCATAATTAACTTATTAGAAATTACAAAACTGTTCTCCAAAGTGACTGCATTATTTGGATTTTCACAATTAATGTATGAGAATTCCAATTGTTTTGAGCCTTCACCAGCACTTGGTATTGACAGAGAATTTTGCATTTGTTTGTCTGATTAGCATTTGGTGGTATTTTGTCGTTGTTTTTAATTCATTATTAATGATTTTGACTTAGTGAAATGCCTGTTCAAATCCTTTGCCAAATTTTAGTTGGGTTATTTATTTTCTTATTATTGGGTTTTGAGAGTATATTATCTGATGTATTATTAGTTCCAAATGCTGTGTATATTACCACTAACTTGGTCACTTAAAACAATACCCATTTATTATCACATGATTTCTGTGGGTTAAAGGTCTGGCCATGACATCATTGGGTTCTCTGCTCAGAGTCTCCTGAGGTTAGTTCAAAGTGCCAACAGGTTGCATTCTCACTGGGTCTCACCTGGAATTCAGGATCCACTCCCACACTTACTCAGGCTGTTTGCAGAATTCAGTTCCTTGTGGCTGTAGGTCGGTCTGGGATCCCCATTTACTTGCTGACTCTTGGCTACTTGTTGCTCTCCGTTCCTGGAGGCCACTCTCAGGGCCTAACCAAGTAGCTCTCTAACAGCCCGGCTGCTTATCACAGCATCTCTCTCCAGTCTCTAGGATGAATTCCTAGTACTAAAGTGACTGTCATATCATATTTTCCATATAAGGTCATCTAATCAAAGGAATGACTACCTCATCAGATTAAAAAGCTCTGGCCATCCTCAAGGGGAGAGGATTACATAGAGCTTATGCACCAAGGAGTGAAAACCATGGGAACCATCTAGAATTCAGTCTACTACATCTGAATACAATTCCATTGTCGAATATGTGTTTTACAGATGTTTTCTTGTGGTCTTTTCACTTTTCATTCTTTAAAAAAAAAAAAAATTCAAAGAACAGAAGTGTTTAATTTTGAAGAAGTCTAGTTTTAAACTTTTTTTAATTTATCATGTTTTTGGTGTTGTATCTTAGAAATATTTGCCTAACCCAAGGCCACAAAGATTTTCTCCTGTATTTTCTTTTAGTAGCTTTTTTAGTTTTTTTTTTTTAGCTTTCAGTTTTATATTTGAATCTGTGATCTATTTTTAATTAATTTTTGCATATAGTGCATGGTTATATGTCAGTTTCCTTTTCTTTTTTTGCATATGGATGTATAATTATTTAATACTATTTATTGAAAACAACATCCTTTCTCTATTGCGTTGCCTTTGCCCTCTTGTCAAATATCAATTTTCAACTATGTATGGGTCCATTTGAGGACTCTGAATTCTGTTCCTTTGAGCTATGTGTTCATCATTTTGACGGTGTTTAGATTACTGCAACTTTACATCAAGTTTTAAAATCAGAGTGAGGCCTCCAAATTTGTCTTCCTTCAAAATGTTTTAACTATTTATATTCTTATTATATTATATTTATTAGACAAAATATATTTGCCCTACCATATGAATTTTAGAATCAGGAGTCAGGTTAAACAAAAAAAAATCTTCCTGGGATTTCAATTGAGATTGTGTTGAATCTATAGATAAGTTTGGGAAGAATGACATATCAACAATAATGAGCTTTCCCATTTATGAACATGATATATAGCCCACCATTTATTTAGGTATTCTTAATATCTTTTTCAGAGTTTTTAGTTATCAGAATACAGCTCCTACACATATTTTGTTAAGTTTATACCTAAGTATTTTGTTTATTGGTACTGTTATAAATGGTATTTAAAAATTCAATTTCTTATTGTTCATTTCTAGTATATAGAAATGTTGGTGATATTTGTATACAGACTTTGTGTCTTGCAACTTTCCATTTATTAGTTCTAATAGATCTTTGGGGATTCTTTGGAATTTTTCTATATAGACAATTATGTCTATGGAATAACTGCAATTTTAATTATTTTATTTAGTCTCTACTATTGCTTTATTTGCATACATTTTAAAAAAAATTTTAGTTGTGTTTGAGTTTATAACATATATCAATTAATTACAGTAATTTCAAATATTGTACCATTTCACATAGTTATAATAACTTACAAGCCTCTTTTGTGCTATTTAATCACATATTTTTACCTTTGAATGTGTTCTAAACTCCAATACACTCCTATTATTTCTACTTTGGGGACAACTAACTTTTCAAGCAAGTACACATGAGAAAAAAAGTATTTTATATTGCCTTTTATTTTAATCACTTTCTGGAGAAATTTTTTTCTTTTTGTAGATCCAGATTCCTGTGTATTATCATATTCTTTTGTCTTTTTTAACATTTTTTTCTAGTGTAGGCTTATTGATCAAAAATTATGTCTTTTTTTAAAGCCTTTTTTCTTCTTCATTGATAAAAGTTATATTCACTGGACATAAAATTCTGTATTGGCCTTTTTCTCCTTTCGATACATTGAAGATCTCACTCCACTGTCTCTGGCTTGCTTAGTTTCTGATGAGAAGTCTTTTATATGTCTATCTTTGTTCTATGTATAATGTGCCTTTTTAACTAAGCTGCCTTAAAGATGTTTTCAGCTGTCGAATATGATGTGTGTGTGTCTGCGTGTGTGTGTTGTGTGTTTGTGCTTGGATTTTATTGCATTTGGTGTTCTCTGAGTTCTCTGAATCTGTGAGGGGTTGTGCCTATTGTCATTTTTGGAAAATTATCAGTCATTACTTCTTTAAATAATTATATACTCTATTATCGTTCCTTTTCTCCTTTTGAGACTCAAATATATATTAATTCTTTTGATGTTATCCCACAGTACTTAGATGCTTTGTTCTGTTTCTATTTTTTCACTATTATTTCTCATTGTGTTTATATTTGGATAATTTCTATTGATCTATTCACTGATTTTTATATTCCTTCAGTTTGTTGAGTTTACTTGTGAATTAGTCAATAGCATGCTTTATTTTCATGACTATATTTTAATTCTAACCCCCAATTTGATCCTTCTTTATCTCTCTGTTGAAATTCTCCATATGTTCATGCATTTTTTCTACTTTTTCCACATGGTTCTGTAATATATTAATTATAGAAATTTTTAATTCCACGTTTCACAGTTTTAATATCTGATTCTTACCTGAGCCTGGCCCTGTTGGCTATTTTGCCTCTTGACAGTGCTTGTTTGTTTGTTTACTTGCTTATTTGTTTTTCCTGATTGTCTTGTGTGTGATAGATATATTTCGTTAGAAAGCCTGGCTTAATGTATAGGACAGTAGACACTGAGGTTAATATCATTTACTTGAATGTATGGACACCTCTTGTTCCGTTTGGCTATTAGTAAAGAGTGTTTGTGTCTCTAGGCCTGATATGCTTTCTATGGTCTCCTGTCTTGTCATCAATATTTTTAATGATTTCCTGGTAGAGGTCCATGGAGAAGAACCTAAGAGTGGTTGCAAACTCCCTTTCTGCCTGAGGCCCAGGAGCCTTACACTCTCACACTCAGACTTTAACCATTCATTACTCATGTTAGCTGAATTTTTCCTTCCCACTTAAATGGAGGACCTATCTTCCATTCTTCGCATAGATTAGTCATGTCTTGTGCTCTATTTCTCCTTGGATATGCCTGCCTATCCTTAGATTTCAGGCTTCTTGCTTGCTCTGCAACATCCCTCTTTAAATTTGATAACAATTATGATTTTTTCATATAACCGGGCTTTTCCTTGTTATGGCAGAGCAAGAATCTTTCTGACAGTCTACATCTTAAATGGAAACTGGAAGTCCACTGTTTTCTCAAGACAACAAAAATTATGTATATTTTTATATACACTAATCAAACCAATCTGGAAATCAATGAGACCTTTAGTTGTAACTAATGAATTTATCTTAAATGTTTCCAGAAATTGTAATGTGTCCAAGACAATTAAAGAATTACAAGGAAGAGTCAAAATTCATTTCTGCTATTAAAGAGTTTATAATCTAATGGGAGAAATTAGGATAAGGAGAGAAGTACAAAAAAGCCAGTGTCAAATTCTTTCTGCTATTCCATTTTATCACCTTTGAACAATAACAATAGAGTGAATTTTCTGTTATTAAAAACTATCTTGGAGACTGGCCTCATGTAAACTCAGCCTACCATCTCTAAGAGGCATTAAAATGCTTATAGGGAAGGAATCCGTAACTGCCTGACTACAGGTGTCTTGTCTTAATAAGTCACTATGAAAACTGACTACACAAAATATTAGAAAGTAGATTAAGAAAATTTATAATTAATCTGGCTCAAAAACAATGCTGAAAAGATATGGTTTGATTCTTATTGGCCTTCTCTGATGACATTTGAGTATGTTTTCAGCAATTAATTGCTACTTTTCTTTGATGATGCCGAGAGACAGAAAAAAATATTAAAATGTAGGTGCAAGTAGATAGGAACAAGGAAAGTGTGTAAATCAGGTGTCCAAGAGATAGTTCACATTCAAATGTATATGAAAATAAAGAACTTTAAAATTCTCTGCAAAATCAATCTTAATCTTGGAATATATAATACAGTATAAGAACAAACTTAATTTTGGAAGAAAACAGAAGAGAACAGAATCAACCAGATGTTCAGATAAATTGCTGAGGCCCCACAGCAGTTTCACTTATTGCCACCCTATCATCTTTTTTAGTACAATTTATCAAGAGCACAGTCAGACTGACAAATACATTTGCTCAAGACCGTCTCCATTATAATTCCATTAATATCTTTGGGCCCAGAGCCAGATAGAAACATCTGGTAAGGATTATGCTTTTTCAGATATAAGCTTGCAGGTGTTCAAATTAATTTTTAAGAAAATTGACCTATGAAATGTTATAACAAAAATGAAAAAAAAACAAGCCAAAAATAAAATCAGGAAGGATATAGAATATTTTTTTTGTATTTTAATACAATAAAATCAATATAGTCACATGCTAAAAAATAAATCTAAATAAAAGGATAAAAGAATATTTAAAATATTTTACACAATTCTTTGCACTCCCAGTCCTACTCTCAATTTAATTTCCCTTACAACTATTTGTGTATTTCAATAAAGTTTCCAAAATGTATATTCACAGTTCTATTTCTAGGGCTATAAAGTTTATTTAAATATTGGCTCCCTATATAAAAGATGAAAAAATTAGTTTATTTAATCTTGTTCTTCTTCCATCTAACCTTCTTATTTACGATATTAACTTAAATCTTCCAGTTAAAAATTTCACAGTTAAAAATAACGTACTTAAACCTACATTTCTTGATCCCTTTGCTCATTAGCTGTTAGGCAGTGTCTAATACCTCAACAATGCATAAAGAGAGGAAAGGAATGCCCTCTTTTTTTTCTCCAATACTATTCCTACTCACTGGCTGTTGATAGCTCTAATATTATTTTTACATTCTTACGTTTATAACATTTGAATTGTGCTCCATAATTATGATTAAGATATACAAACATTATTTATAGGAGAATAATAAAATTGAAAACCAAGTAAAATAAATTAAAATATAAATTTTCAACATTACATGTTGCACATTTAATAGTGATTGATTCTTAGAGAAGAAAATGTAAGCCTATCTCTAAACTCTTACCACTCAAAGAATAGCATTTCAGGTTTCAAGGTCATTGGATTCTCTTTTTTTCCTTTATGACATCAGTCAATAAAATACATGACACAGTTCTGTTTCCTTCATAATTGCATCATGATTTTCTTGTATAGTGTCTTGGGATAATATTTAAACATATTATTCTATATTTTTAAATTATGATTATTTGATTTGCTCATTGATCTCTGTTTATTGAACCTGATGTCTCCAGAGGAAGGGAAGAACTCATCTCAGAATAAAAGAATTAGTGTTTTAATTTTGACTTCAAAGATAGGCTCTTAAGCTTTTTCAGAAAAAACAGTTAGTTGTGAGAATAGTCATACCAAATATCCTTGGTTTATTGAGAGTAGAAAAGACTTAATAAATAAGAGAGAAATGGCAGCTCCAAAATAGGGCTCCTTTCCTAAACAGGGACTCAGGAGGATGCAGAAGTCCTCACACAACACAGTGGAAGACCCAGATTGGGAGGGTAAAGAGGGTGGACCACATAACGAGGAACCGCAAGAGGGAACAGGCTTTAGCAGCACTCTGTGGAAAATACCCAAGACCAGGTTTGACAAATTTTATCAGCAATGACAGAAGCAAACATCCAAAAAGCAAATGAGATGAGACTCGCAGTGAAGGCCATTGAGAATACATTGAAAATCAAGTGGATCTGAGTCATTAGGAAAACAAGAGACAAAAAAAATAAATAAATGAATATAGAATATTTAAACATATATCATGACTTGACCTTTGACATTAAAGAACAAGAGACAAAACCACCACAGAATACATTTTCTATTTAAGTATGCAGCATGTTGTTCATACACTAGGCCACAAAGTAATAGTATATTTCAAAAAATTAATATCTTACGGATTGCCTGAATGTAACAGCATTGAAGGATAAAGCAATACAAATAAGATATTAAAAAAACTCCAAATATTTAGAAACTGAACAACACACTTTAATCCATAAATTAGAGAAACTACAATAAAAAAGACAATATTTTGGATTGAATGATATGAAAATAAAAATATCAAAATTTATAGTATGCAGCTGGCAGGCTTCAAGTGGGAAATTAATAAATTAAATGCTTATATTAAAAAAGATGAAAGATTTATAAACAATTACTTTTCATCTTAAGAATCTAAAAAAAGAAAAAAGTAAGCTTAAAAGAATGAATTAAAAAGAGTAGTAATTAATGAAATAGAAAACAAAGAAAAATAATATACGAGATACATAAAGGCAAAGTTTATTAAAGGTTTAATGAAATCGATAAATCTCATCAAGACAGATCAGGATAAATAAAAGTAAAAAATTACAAGTTATCAAAAAGAGAAATGAAGATATCATTGTAACCATAACAAACATTGAAAAGATGATAGGGATTATTATGAATAATTTTATGTCAAGAAATTCGATACCTTAGATAAAGTAGACAAACTAATTAGTAAACAATTTACAAGAAGTAATAAAAATCTAGATAGCAATAGATTTATTAAAAAGTTTGAATTTATAGCAAGTTTTCCCATAAATAAAATTAAGGCTCTGATGTCTTCTCATTAAATTTCATCAAATACTTAAGAAAGGAAATATTTCAAGAAATATACAAAAATCTTTCAGCCTACTATGTATTTTTAGCAATGTCAAAGGATAAAAAAATTAAAAAATAAATTAGCTATTCTGATATTCAAGCGTCATTGGAGAATGAATTTTTGCTAAAAGAAACTGAAGGAAATCTAATAAGTTGGATATACTATTTTCATCAATTAGAAGCTGTATATAGATTCAACAAGATCCTAATCAAAATCTCTGCTGGTTTTTTGGTACACATGTACTATTCTAAAATTTCTATGGAATGAAAAGCATTAACACTAGGCAAAATGTTTAAAAAAAAAAAACAAATTTAGAGAACTCACTCTCTGATTTTAAAATTTATTAGATACTGTATTAAGATACTGGGTAAAATGGTAAACAAATAGAGATCAATGAAACAGAATACAGTCCACAAAGAGACCTATACATATATGATTAAGGAATTTTAGATGAAGGTTCCAGGGCAATTCATTGGAAAATGAAAGTCTTTCCAAAACTTCTACCGGAACAACTTGATGAATGATGTATGGGACAAAATAAAAAAAAAAAAAAAAAAATCTTCTCCCTAACACTATGCACAACAATTAATTTGAAATGTATATAAATCTAAATGTAAAAGCTTATATTGTAATACTTCTAGACAAAATATAGGAGATATCCTCCCCGCTTCGGGTAAGTAAAAATTTATTAGACAGTACACAAGCTTTAAATATTAAATTAAATAATGGTAAATTTGACAGCACTAAAATTTAAAACTCCCCACAAGTTCGTTGAGATAATTAAATGCTATAATAAATATAGAAATAGTTTAAAGAATATAAGCACTAAACAAATTTATTTGTCTTCAATGAATTGCCTGTTTATACACTTGCATTTATAGTTATTCCAACAGTAAACATTTATTAATATTTATTATGTACAAGTACTGAGCTAGGCTCTAGGAATAAAGAAATAAGCAAAACCCTACCTTCAAAGAATTTGTATCTAGTAATTTACATTGACAATTGAATATGAGAAGGGCTGTTTTGAGGGTAAAGAGAAGATGCTATAGTCATTCGTTGAAGGTTTCATAAGTCTGTCTCAACCCAGACATTTAATTGGAGTCCTAAAAGCTAAGGAGAAATTAACCAGGTGAAGAAACAGGGTGTGGTGATTGGGATGTGGGGAGAGGAGGGAGGTTGAAATGGAAAAAGAGACATTCCAGGCAGAAAGATCCAAAACACAGGCAAAGGTTTTGGGGTGAGAGAAAGATGGAGTATGTTACAGGGATCGAATGACCTACAGAGTGGCCGAGTGTGGAACTCAGAATGCTGTGGTGATGGGTGAAGGGAAAGGTGAGAAACAGAGCTGGATCCAACAGTGAGAATTTTAATTTTGTAAATTATATTTGGGAGATTAGATTTTACTCTGAGGTCAATGGAAAGATAGTGAAATGTTTTGCTTATTTGCTCTTATCAGGAAATGACTGGATGTACTAGAAATTCTTTAGCTCTAGTGTGTAGAATAGACTGAGTGTGTCGGCAGGGTTGTCATGAACTAAAATTAGAGTTGAAAAAACCTGTAAGAAAACTGAAAAAGTAGGCATAGGAGATAATCATAACTCGAAAGGAGCGGACTAGGTTCGAGAGAGATTTCGTAGAACTTGGTTTCCATATGTGGAGGGCGGGAAAGCAGGAAGAGTTAGGGATGTCCTCCATGATTCCATGGGTTCTGAGCTGCCCTCCCTTGCTGAGAAAGGGTCGAGAAGACAAGTGGTAAGAAGTGTCCGTGAGTTTGAACAATAGGGAGGTATGTGGTGGAGTTGTTGAAAGACTCCCCATGCTGCGATGGGGCAGAAGACGAATTTCAGTAGTTTAGGGAGTGACCAGGAGGGGAACAAGTCATACTAATTTTTAAATAAGTTTTTTTATAGACTTACTGAAGAGAAGTGGGGGGGAAAGTTATAGCTAAAAGAAACAAAAGGTCAAGGACAGAGGCTTTTGTTTTGTTTTGTTTGTTTTGTTTTATTCAGTTGAAAGAGATTTGAATATATTTAAATATATTGTAAGGAAGGCAGAAGAAAGAGAGAGACTAAAGTTACAAAGAGGAAGAGAATAATCCACATAGTGATTTTCTAGCGCGCGCGTGTGTGTGTGTGTGTGTGTGTGTGTGTGTGTGTGTGTATGTGTAATAAGAAATGAGGCCACCTACTGACAATCTTGGAAAGTAAATAATGCATTAACAGTAGCAAATTTTTAAAAAGTCTGTATAAAAAAAACGAAAGGCTAACTAGAAGCGTATAAATTTGCTGGCAGTCCTTGAGGTCTCAGTTCATGCTAGCCACCTGGCACATATGAGACATTGAACTACACGGCCGTGTATTTGGTTCAGCAATGTTCAAGAACACGAGCTAAAAAGAAAGAGGTTGGAGCTTTGCTTCACATTAGTGATTTTTCAAGTGAATGCAGCGGAGAATAGGGAAGAAAGCTGATATTATTGGCAAGGGTGATTTATGTGAAAGACCGTGGTACATAAGCTGGATACAGAATGAAACAAACACTGGGAAAGGCTGAGAGATAAAGAGCAAAGATGAGCGTGTCCAGCCCGCAGATTTCGATAAGGTGGTAGAATTCAGTTACTCAGTGAGAATCATTGATGAGGCACTAGGAAAGGCAGGAGATTCTGATTAGAGAATAGCAGGTTTAAACGTAAGATCTGAGAAGTTGAATCGTTCCTGGGAGTGGCAAGTTTGGTGAGGGCAGCACTGAAGTTGGGCGAACATAAAGTACGACTGCAACCAACAAGGTCAAGGTTTAGCCTTTGACCACCAGAGCGGACACGGAAATGACTCATAACAATAGCTTGAACAGGAATAGAGGGAAAGAGCCAAGTATTGGAGGATGAATAGAAGTAAAAAAAGGAAGAGGAATGATTCATCGAGGTTATTACAAGGAGACAGAACACCTGCAAGGCCAGGGGCACCCAGAAGAAAACGACCAGTTTCAGAATTACAAGTGCTTCTTCCTGGAGTGTGGGGAGTGGAGAGAACAGAGCTGCAGGAGTCTTGTATTCATGTTTTATTACAAGAAACTTGTGGAGGCACATTTATTTTCCAAAAGATAAATAATCAAATAGCTAGATGTTTACAAACAAATTTTGTCTAACCTTTGTGGATTTAAGTATCGGGTTATAGACAGCAGGCATGTGAAATGGCACTATCGTTATATCTGAATTGAAAAAGTCATAGAACACATTAAATAGTAGTCATTACAGTTTCTAAAATTTGCTCTCAGTCTCCAGAAAGCTTCTAGAACTAGAAATTTGATGAGGAGGTGATTTTAAAGATGTTTGCAGCAGGAAAAAAAAATAATAATAAAAAAGCTGCTAGTGGAGAGAGACAGAGTTGGTCCATAATTAATATGAACATCAATCTTTTTGAAATGTCAGGATGAAAGCCTATTCTTGCTGAAATAATTTGATTCACTGTCTCTTAAAATAGCATAAAAAGGAAGAGAAAGGGGGCATTGGCAAAGAAGAGGTTTACGAAAACAAGAGTGCCTGGTTTCTTTCCATGTTTCCCTTGATCTGCAAGGTCCTAGAGAAGGAGTCGTGGATGGTAGATGCTGGGCCAGTTGGCTCCTGGCCCCGCCCACCGGGTTTGAGTAGTAGAGACGCCCCAAAGAATGAGAAGTTCCTGCTTTGTACTACAACTTATACTGTAAACGAAGTCACATTCTGGAGCTACTTTAGCCTAATGTGTGTTCTTTCCTCATCGTGCATCCTAGAAACAGTCCTGGTAAAAGGCGACGATGTTTCTTTCATACAACACCGATAGGACCTATTACGTCATAAAGCGTTCCAATTCTCTTCTAAGCAGCAAGCGCGCACTTTAAACTTACCACTCCGTTCAGCCCCTACGCCAGCCCTATGCGATAGACATCGCCCCCGTTTTGGAGAGAGAAAAAAAGAGACTCAGAAAGGTTAAGGGTCAAATAATATATTTCAGATGTAAGCTGCTGTTCCTGTGACTGTTCCCCCTCTGATCTTTCTACCATGTCACACTGCCTTCTGAGACAAAGTGTGTCTCATCATTGGCACTTCCTTAAAAATGGTCTGGAAAGGACATGACAAATTGTACCCTGTCGCTGCTCGCAGCGGTGTTTGTTCCAGGTTGGTAGCTCCATGGTGATCAGGGCTCAGAGCCAAGACCCCAGGCAAGGATATCGGATCCAAGCCTTTGTTTACATCCGGACCTGGAAGCTCACATCTGTCACATGGTACCCCAGAGCAAAGCAGAGATTCCAGTCCTTTCCGGATGCTGGAAGAAACTCAGTCCCTCAGAGAAAGGGCCAGTGTGACCTGGTGATGATCTTCATACACGCATTCCACTCACCCAACATGCAGTTGCTGAGCACTGTCTATGGACTCTATCCTGTGATGGGCATTCAGAATATATAAATCAATAAAACAGTGTTCCTGCCCTCAGTGAGCTCACAGATCAGAGAGGGCAAAGCCACGGGGATAAATGATTTCAAGGGAGCAAGGCAAGGGCAAAGCCTGCATCGTGTAGCCTCCAAGGATGCGGGCAAAGGGAGAGATGCAAAGATGAGTCGTACATCATGGTATTCTCCATGGATACTACGGACTACACTGCATCTTACAGTCACTGCCTCTGGGGACATTCCGTTTTGGCAGATCCCGAAGAGAATCAGAGCCTTGAAGCTAATTCAGCTTTTCAGCCATAAGTCAACCCAAGACCAAAGAAAAAATAAACAAAATTTAAGGACTTGCTTTCTAAAACGTCTAATTGACTATTTTTGTAAGAAAAATGTGTCTCTACTAAAAATTGTGACTGTAAGACCAAAAATGTACTGGTTTGCTCACTGCTGGTTTCCAGACATCAGTCTTTTCTTTCCAGATTTCTGAAGGTGTTTTATCTGAAGACACATTTCATCAATTAGGAGTTGTGCTCACTCTGGACAATAGAAATCCTGGCAAATAAACTTAAGGTAGTCTGCCTTTTTTCACCACGCAAACACAAGGTCTGGCGGCGAGCTGTGGTTAGGGTTGGTTCAGAGGCTCAATCTGCTTTCTCCTTCCAGTCTGTGTTGAGAGCGGCCGCAGTTCCATAGCTACCACTGCGTGAGGAGAACTGAGCTGACCTGTGTCCTAGGCAGGAAGAAGGGGGCTAGTAGAGGAAAGTGGGTACCTACCAGATGAGGCTGCCTTTCTCTGAAGGAGCTTTCCTGGAAAGCCACCCGATAACTTCTGCTTGCATCTTGGTGGGTGTCACACGTGTTACATCTCTAAGACCAGACACTATTGCTGTGTCACTATCCCATCTGTAAGGGAAGCTGGAAATTTTATATATTTTTTTAATTGTTGTTCCTCCCCGCTTAGGGTTCTGTTAGTAAGAAAGATGGGAAGAATGATTATTGAGGGCACAAATTTTAGTCTCAGCCACAATCATCTACATTTATTTAGAAAATGGTGCTGCTGTGGTATTTTAAGAAAACTTTTATAAATCATTCTGTATTAATAAACTCTAACGCAGCAGGAAGAGAAACAAGTGAGTGTGTTCAGCTCCACTACCAGTAACAGAAATATTTATAGCCCCAAACACAAAGAGCTGCAAACAGGAAATGAAGGTATTGCGGATTCTTTTGTACCAACGGATTCAATTTACAAATTCGCATTTTTTAAAATTCTAGCCGTTGCATAATAACTTCATGTTAATATGTTTAAGCACTGGTTCTTAAATTATGTGTCTGTCTTATAAGAGAAATGCGAAGTGTCGAAAGGAAGAGTCATGTTTTTCTGCTTTGTATCGTGAGTGTTAGGAAGAGAGGAAAAATAACGTGAAGCAAAAATGCAACCCGATTTGAAGTTGGTATTCTTAGTTTAGCCATTCCAGCTAGCAAAGCAACTTACTGATTCAAAATAGTACCCTTCTTAAAAGCGGAAGCTGGTGTCTGTGTGTATGTATGTATAATGTATATACAGATATATAATGTGTACATATAACATATGCATATGTAGATATTTACATATGTGTATTTAACATCTCAAACACATGTTTTCTTCTGAAATGGGGCTTGCACATTTCACTTGTTTGTTTTACTGTTGCCCAAATCATTCCTTGGGGAGGATCTTCCCCTGCCATCAGAAGGAGACCTCGCACTGTCTCACCCAGGGAAAAACTAAATACTTCTCCTCGTTGCAAGAGATAAGTTGGCTGACCAACTTACAACAGTTGAAAATGGTTGACCAACTTGTTGAGTACCTTACTGTTTTTCGCTAGCACAGCAGTCTAACTCTGGATTTGCTATTTTCTGTCACTACTGTATTCTGGTCAAATATTGCTGGACAAATTAAAATATATTAGCAAATTAAATGGTATTTTCAGTTGAATAGCTATTTCATCATATGAGAAAACATTTATTAACATCTGTTATGATCAAGACCTCTGCCGGACCCTAGCAATACTGAAAGGGCATCATACCTCTGTGTCCTCAGTGTTGCAAGCAGGGGACAGGCGACTGTAATACTGTGCAATAAGCGCCATGATAGAAGCATGTGGTCTCAAAAGTGTTTATCTGAAATGTAAGTTGAGTAGTGAGTTTGAGAGGCAATATTTAGCCCAAACCAAACCCGATATTGTTATTTTACACTGGTGAATAAACATACAAATGTACATTCATTTTTTTTTTTTTTGTAAGAGTGTGAAATTCTAGCATTTCCTCAAGTGGATGACTTATTATCGTTTTCTAAAATAAACACTCTTTGTTGTGCCCTACTAGAATACTTATGTGATTTACATTCACACTCTTCTTAAAAGGCTTCAGATTCCTATTACTTCTTGGATATTAAAAACAAAAAAAGGATAGTGTTTCAAAGAGATATCTTTAATAAATCAACATCATCTGCTGTTTTCAGGAAGCTGAGAGCTAAAAATTATTTTAATTTTAAATAAAACAATACGAGTAAAAATATTGTATTCTGACTTTGGAAGAGTACCCATACCCTTTATACAATTGATATGTAGTGTGTGTGTGTGTGTGGTGAGACCTATGGGAAAATGGAGGTTTTCATTTTATTTTATTTTTTAATTCTTTAAAAAATATGGTATAAACGAGATGTAAAAGCTATCAACTGTCTTACTACCTCTTGTCTAGAAAAAACTGAAATATTTTCTAATGTCCTTGCAGATGCTTCGTCAGACTTTTCTATTTAGGCTACTCAGCTAGTTTTCAATATAAAGGGAGGCAGTATCTACGGTGGATACAAGTATAGGTTTTGAAGATGGATAAGAGCAGGCTTGAGCTGAATGATTTGGACAGAGTGTGCTCATCTGTAAAAGGAGGCCTTACCATTTATTTTATTATGGCATTGTGAGAGTTAAAATAATGTATGTGAAGCACCCATTCCTGTAATAAGTGCCTTATAATTAGGAGCTATCATTATTATTATCTAGCCATTTGAAAACACCTTCGCACTTAGTTATTCTCCTCACATTAATTTTAATTAATATCAGTAGAGATGGAGAAAAAGCAATTACTTTCAAGTATAAGGCAGAAACCATTAAAATAGGCCTCATTTCTACAATGCTATTTATTGGTTCATCTTAAAATGGCAAGTGATTTTTTTTTCTTGCCCAGAATATATGTAACTCAGAAAATAACATTTTCAATACTTAGAACTGCCAAGATAGTAAATGGTTGATTTAGGACTAAATAAATCAGTCAATATTTTCAAAATATTACATTTTCAAAATATTCGATTTGTTCTTGAGAAGAGAATTGAAACATTTATAAAATTGTTTTCTGTCAAGCTGTCTAAAGCATATTTTTTTTTGTTTTCTACTACATCTTTGTAGTAAAAATAGAGAATATTTATGAAAAAACTTAATGAGAATAAAGCATGACCAAAATAAAGAAAAACACAAACAATGGGAGTTCTAAAGAATACTTAAACAAATGAGCAAAAAAATTATATTCCTAAAAGGAAGTTAAATATCAAAAAAGTATCAATTCTCTGTAATTAAAATACACTAAGCTCAATGAAAATGCCAATAGTATTTTCTTACGAGCTATCTAGAAATTTGTAAAATTCTGCTAAACTACATATTTTGAAAGAAATAAGAAATTCTAAGATGTATTTTAAAATATAGCATTGAAATGATTATATTATAGGACTAATCTGTTGATCCTGATGGAGAATGATAATAGTCTACCAGTATCATTTCCTCCACCTAAGCTTTCTATGGAATTAAGGCAGTACAACAGATCAATGAAAAAGAGAAAGATTTATCCAATGATTGTAGGTGAGTAACAATTGAGATTTGAATTGATTTAACTTCATGTGACACCATTTGCTGATCTAAATTCTTAACAAATTAAAAAATAAAAATTAGAAAATAATTAAGAATATATCAGAAAATATAACAAAAGAAAATAGTATAACTTAAAAAAAAAAACTTAAGAAAAGAGAAAATAGCAATTTTTAAAACTGACTTAGAATTTGAACTCTGGGCCAACTCTGCTTCCCCAACCCAATTTTGTGGGATTGTTCTTTCTTATTCACATTTCTCCTACACACGAAGATGTGTCCTTTGTGTTTCTTATTTATATTCCTCTGTATATCTCTTAATGAATATTGGAGAGTCAGAGAGAAAATTCAGAAAGGGCAAAATGAGAAAATGATAACTTTATCTGTAGGAAGCACATCATTTTTTCACCGCAATTTATCAGAACCTAGCATTCTTCGTACAGAATAGGCATTCAGTCATATTTGCTGAATAAATGAATGATTGGATGCAAACAAGAACTCAAGTGGGAAGTCAAAAGAGCTTTATAAGATTCAAGAATAATAGAATAGTACAGCTGGGGAAAAATAAATGTTGAGAATTCACTTAAGTGTGACTTTCAGGTGAAGAAATCGAAGGCCAGAAGGATGAAATGATGTGCTCTAAATCACATAGTTTGTTAGGGGCAGAAGGTAAATAAATGAAATTAATATTTCCCTTTGATACTTTTTTATATCTTCCAGAACCCCCCAAATATAACTAAAGTTGTGATTGCAGACATGGTCATTTAAACACTTCATAAACTTAAGCAGAGAAAAAAGCTGAGATAAACACATTCTACCTATAGACCAGAAAGAACTGGGGCAGTTTTCTGAACTTTCTACCTTTGCTAGTTTTCAATATGAGGTCTGGAGGTGAAACTATAAGGTTAGTTGTTAGCACAGTAGGATAGGCGCTTAGCTCTCCTGGGTTCATGTCAAATGCTCTTTCCACTATAACCTTATACTAACCAGAACATTTCTTATTAAAACATAAAACTACTGGGGAGTGAAAACAGAACCCAACACCATAAAATTTTATGAATAAGTGGGGACTAGACTTATATTTAAATAAATTTACTAAAATTAATACTTCAGTAGAATATGTAAAACATAACATATTTAGTCGGTCAGCGTTTATTTGATTAGCATGTACTTATTCATCATCCACCATATGAAGACACAACACGAGGTGCAAGAAACATGAAGAACAGATCAGAAGTCATCTCTGCCCTCATGGAGTTTTCAAATGAAGGACTAAGGATCAATGGTGAGACTGAGGTAGCGCGGTCTACAACCTGGGGACCGAGCGACTTTAGAGTGCACAGTTGGAATATTCTCGTTACCTGAAAATAACTGAAGAATTGAGATTTTGTAGAAATAGAAGTCAAAAATAACTTCTGAGAGAAACTATGTTCATGGGACGAGCCTCTAGTTTATTCTTTAACAACACAAATCCAGAATGGTCTTTGACCTCTAGATTGACACCAGCCCTCATTTAAATATCCATTACGCTGTCTCCAATGACTTCCGTTAAATGGAATCAATCTGAAAACAAAATGAGATCTCCAGGGGAAACAAAGTAGAAAGTTTTAGGAATATTTGAGGAACAGCAAGTATTTCAAAGCCCACCAAATAAAGAGCCAAGTACCTATCCACATCCAGACTTTCAAAGAGCTTTCGGATCCATTATCTCATTAGAGCTCCGGGGTTTGGAATGTAACACATTTGCTATCACTCTGGGGTGGCGATGAGGGCAATGGCTTTCTCCCACTGACCTACTGAATCGGAAATTCTTCTGCACGAGACCTCACATAAAGTCAGTTGACTCTGCAATCTAGCAGCCCTAGTTCCTGGGAAACAAAAATAGCCCTGGGAAGAGAGCCAAATGTGGACGTCACCTGCTGGCGGCACTTAATTAAGATGAGTCCTAGGGGGGACCTGGAAATTCCCAGCCTGTCAGAATTCTTTTCCTTGAACTCTGTATTTTCCTAAACTGGATATGGAAGAAAGCAGGGCCATGAGGGACTGCACTGCAGTAGGAAGTGGAAAGCTGCATCGGTCTGAGATAGCAAGGTACCTGTATAGGAGGAAAAGGCCAGAAGCCAAGGTTGACAAGGATAAGCTCTGCCAGAAAGCCAAAGAACTTCGGAAGGATGAGCACCGCACTACCCAGAATCCCGTTGTGCGGTAAGAAGGACCGCTAAGGTTTTGAAGGGATACTGTGCTCCAGACACTGTGCTCACTGCTTTGTGCTTCTGTCTCTTTAGAGCCTCACAGCTCAGTGAGTTACCCTCTATGCTGCCCCTGACAATTTAACCCAAACTGATGTGTCCAGATACCGGTACAATTCCCGACCCCTAAATCTTAATGGAGTTGCTGTTTTTCCTTCATATTTAAATAAAATAACGTCTTCCTTTGTAAGCCCGTCTTTTCTACTTATGGGTCTTCTAAAAGTACAAATGAAATCTAAATGCCTCTCTTTTAAACCAGAGGAGGAATGTAATATTTACCCTAAGGGCACTTTTTACAAAAGGACTACTGTACAGAGTAAGTGCCTAGAAGTAACCTTGGAAGAAGGTCAAGGTCTCGGATAATACTCCTCTCTTCTTGCCCTGCTTGGTAATCATCAAAGATCTAATACCTGGTCTTCAAACAGCAGCCAGGAAAGAAAACTCCGAGACAAGAGCTGTGATGTCAGATGACAGATCTATGATTCCTGTCTTGGTCACTCTGTTTTTACAGTCCCCTCAGACATGTAAGGCTGCCTTATTTATCAGCCAGTCCAGGCCGGTGATAGCAATTGCTCATCCAGTCACTAAAATCAAGGAAGATATGGGAAAGTCAGCTACGAACAAAGGTTGGTATTGACTGTTAACACTGCAACGGTGTTTAGCATCACAGGAGACAGGAAAGAAAAAAGGGCGTTAAGAATAAAGTGTCACCAAATAACATATAAGGTCATAGGGGATAGTGACCTTCCGGTGCTCTTGCTTCAGCTTGTTCTCCGGATTGACTATTTCGACCATTTTCCTGATCACAAAGCCATCACTTGTTGGAACAAAGAGAAGGATGTGTGCCTGTTTACAACGACAGCATCACACCTGTGTGTGTCCATGCGTGCGTGCGTGTGTGTGTGTGTGTGTCTGCTGGGTGCACATCTGTGCATGTAACTGTATCTGTGCATGTACATACAAGTGCACAGCTATATACAAACATACACTAAGCACTAAGAACGAGTTCTGTGGGTCACCACCCTAACAGCCAGCTTTAACGACAGGAGCAGCTCAGACACACACCTGTTTGCCTCGTATTTACACTTGAGGTCCCTCACTCTGTATCCTAGTTTTATGACCCCCTCTGCCTCCTCTCTGCTTTAGGGGATCCAGAACATTCACCTCTTAGAACAGGGGCTTCGTTCTTCCTTTTTCCTCCCTCCAAACACTCTTCCCACCACTTGTTTTTTCAAAACCTGGAGAGGGTCGAGGGGAGCAGATGAGAATACCTGGATTTATAAGTCATAAACAGACTTCCTCTTGGTCTTCCCTGTGGGTTTTAAAAGCTAATTACCTGCTTCTCTAGAAGTCAAACCTGACCTTATTCATTTTGAACAACCCATATTCACAAGCCTCTATCTCACACAAAAGCTGCCCTGAAGCTCTTATGGTTCCTGGTACTTTTAATTAAGAATCCCAGTCTCTAACAAGGATATCCAGACTCAGCGGCATCTGCAAAAAGAGTGAGGAGTAGCAGCAAATTGTTCCAACCTGATCGCAGAGTAGAATTATTATTAATGGGGAATCATTGAATTTTGGTTCCAGTTAAGCCCGAAACATTAAATATTTATTTCTCTAATGTTTCTCTCTGTGGTAGTAAATTGACTGAAAATTACGATTTTTTTTTTCTTTTTTTAAAGAAGACATGATGAACCATTCGGCCACAGCCCAGCTCCTCAGCTCAAATTTCCTCTTCTATTGTTTATTTGCTATTTTAATATTCTAGGCTGTAGGAACAAAGTGACTCCTTCTAACTAAACATTTCTTTTCTCCTGTAAAATTTTCTGAGAATCCGAGCTTAGTGAATTATCATTCAGTGACACTTTTCTCAGTTTCAACTGCACTTTATACCAGTTTCGAAAAGTGATATTGATGTTTATCGGATGGCTCAGCTCATCGGTTATGAAGGTGAAATGGTTTTATTTTTTCCAAAAGCTCCTTCTCGACTTGCCGCGTCATGCCTTCCTGATGGACAGGAGCTCCTTTAATAACACCTTGGTCTTTCCAGGCACTTCAAGTTATTGGAGGACTCTTACTCTGGTACAGGAGATTTCATTTTAAGTGCCAATCCAAATCTTGATTAAAGCTCTTTTTTTCTCCTTCTCTAGCACAGGATGGAACTATGTCTTGAAGTGAGGTGCATGGTTTGGGGTGTGGAGAGGGGCGGACCCAGCTTCCAGACCTCCGGTTATCCCTCCTCTTCCTCTAGACGATGGTTTCCCAGATGTTACAGAAGCTGAGCAAAGACAGGACGAGGGCAGATATCTTTCTCTTACTTGATTAGACAGATCACAATTCTTTGCCTTTTAATCGTTGCTACTTCTCACGTTACTTCTGTGGCCATCATTGTGGCTTTCTTTTGGGTCAAATGAGTGAGCTTTTCAGAGGCTCTTTCCACTGTCTGTCCTCTCTCAGCCTCTCCTCAGTTCCCTCAAAGGGAGCCCATTTCTTGGCCTCTTGCTGTGAGAGCTCCTCACCCAGCAGGTAAACATCTTGGATGGGGCTATGGCTGTTCAACGCCAACTATTTTCCAGTCTTCAATAAGCTCTAAGGATTTATATATTCACTGCAAAACAAGTAGTGAGAATGCTTTTTGCTATGCTTCAGCCTCTTTCTCAGTCTCGTGGTCTCTTTCTCATTCTTTCTGGCTGCTCAGGCTAGACAAGGAGAAATATAGGCAAGGTCATCAGAAAAGCGTAATCAGAAAAGCGTAATCATCAGAAAAGGAGGTGAGTGGAATGACAGTGTCCCATCTCACAGGTCTCCACATCATTTCGAGTGATTCTTTTGAAATTCATCCCCTCCACTGGTTTGTAGAAAGAGAAGAGATTCTCTCTAAGGAAACAGCATCCCTCCAAAGGTAGGCTTTCTTTTTCTTTATTCAGCCCTATGTTGGTTGGGAAGTGGGCCTGTTACAGAGGTTGTGATAAATGGATCAATTCTGATGTCTGTAAGTCAATTCAACAGGAAGATGGCTGTCCCCAACTGGTGATGGCTAGGTGAACTTAAAATGAGATTAAGCACCTTTAAATTAAAATTAAGCACCTTTCATTCTTAATTAGGACCTTAACTATGAGTCTAATAAGATAGGAAAGAATAAAATCTCAATTCATATCATCTTGAAATTCGATTTTAACCTTACAGTTCTGTTCTCCTGCTGCTGAGCAGAATTCTGCTTAGAAAAGTGAAGCGCGAGCACATCTAAGCACAGCTGGCCTGTGTTTTCCTGACTTTTCCGCTTTTAATGGGAGACTTGGTGATTTCTTCAGTCCAAACCAGCCTTTCCTTGGACCCTAGTTTAGCACTGGTGTAACCTTCCTTAGTTTTCTTGGTATTTAAGTTGACTGACCTGAACTTGGACTCAGAGCTTTGCCCAGTGCTGACACCACAGCACCTCGTTCACACACACATGTATTCTTCTTGTCATCCTTGGTTCCTCCATGTCCTACCTGGGAATGGGACTGCTGGAGCGATGATAAATCCCCATAACTTCCTTTGGATGTTCAAGTCCATCCTCAAACGCCCTTACTTGCCCAGAATTTCTTTTTCATCAGGAAAAGAATCAGCAATCTTCCCTTTATGGACACATTGAGTGGAAGCCCTAGGCACTGCTGTCTGATTCTTCTACTTTCCTCCTGACCTTCTCCCACATCTCTGGCTGCTTCTACTGTGTGGTGATGAATAAGTCAGAAGTTTGCTTCTACTATACCATGGGTGCTGGTGCCTTAAACTATTCAGGACAGTATTCAAGCAACATGTCTTGACAAGAAGCTTCCAAGGAATTAAGCTATTTTTTTGCCAAAGGTTCCATGGCTATTAAGTGTCCAAGGCAGAACCTGAATCTAGGCAGTATGACTGCAAAACCTATCACATTTAACTGCTATGCACACGGCCTTTGAGCCCAGGTTGTTTGGGCCCAGGTTGCCGGTAAACAAAATGTGGTAAACAATGGTAAACAAAATCTAGGCTTCAGTGTGAGCAGAGAAGACTTTCTAGAAGCAGAGAGTCCTAGAGGTGCAGCAGGAAGCTTCATGCTCTCTAATATGCCATTGCCAAGAGCACCGGGTACCATAAAAGTTGGGTATAAAAGCAATGTAGTGCTTCAGAGGAGAGAGAAATGTTTTTCATCACATAGATCAAGTAGGGCTTAGAAACTTAGCATAATCGCATTTTCTTATGTCTTATGCATTGCTGGCTTCCTAGCTAGCACAGAACACAATGTCCAGCAAATAGCAGACACTCGATAATTGAAAAAATGAGAGCATGATTAAATAAATGAATTAATTAATGATGAACTTAAGAGAGTTATATTTATGGATGTGATATGGAAATATATTTCTTCTGCACACTTCTTCATTCTCCCTAGGCGTAATCACTCTGCATTACAGCTATTCATAAAGGAATTTTTGATTATGCTCCTTTCCCTAACCTACTTTGATTTGAAGTCTTATTTCTAGATGTAGATGTACAACAGTAAAGGTGGCAGAGGAGGAAAATAGTGGGCCTTGGAATCAAAAACGCTTGGGCTTGACTCTTGCTAAATGATACTGGACGAAATACTTAAGTCTCTATTTCTTCATTTGTAAAAAAGGATGATAATAGTTGTTAAAAGTAATTTTCCCTAAAATAAATATATATTTACTCCATGTTTACCTAACAAAAGGCAAGGATTAGATGTGTAATATCGCTTTTGAGTCTATGTTCCTAAATTTAGGAGAAGATGCAACACCCAAAGGCAAAATCTGGCCCCTGCCATAGTAGAAAACCAGCATTTGCTCGGCATAAAGGCAAACTGGTTTAAGTATGGATTTTTAGAATTAACCTTTCATTCTCAAAGTGTGGTTCTGAATAGAATGATGCTGTGGGCTCATCCAATTAAAGCCACTACTTTCTATGGCAGAGCCCATTTGAAAACTTGATGATCCAAAGGCATTTCACATTAGAAAACGCCTGGGTTGTGGAGTAACCTCTGTGTAACGACCAATCCTGACAGCTGTACACTGGGCCCTTCCTGGTCAGGAAATGATGACTCTGCCACAGTGTTGCTTGTGAAAAAGAAATTCTGATTGAATTAGCCATAGAGCTGTCATTTCCCTGAAACTGTTGTAATAATGCAATGACGACAAAAAACAAAAAACAAACAAAAAAACCCCCACCAATATCTATCATCTTTTAAACACCCTTCTTGGTGCAAAATGCTATAAAATGTACTTTGTTAATAACCCCATTTCAACATCTGAATGCCTTGTAAGATAAGAATTACCATCTGCCTTTTAGGACTAAAAAATTTGAGTCTTGGAAAAATTAAATAATCTGCTGAGGTCATCTACTACTAAGTGCCTGGGCTAGGATTTGTGTCCACGGCTATTTGATTTGAAGTCATTTTCTGATCATACCTATGACAGCTCAGGACCTACTCTCACCAACCTACAGGCCTCGAAACTTATTAACAAATGCAGTTGGCTGCTACCTGTCTTCCCCAACTGAACCCTGTTTCCCTTGCCTACCTGTGAGCTGTTTATGCATTGCGATGTTATCCTCTTGCAATATTATTCTTCTATTCTGAAGTCGACCCTTAAAATCATTACACATTTCTATTTCTATTCTCACAGTACAATTTCTCAGATTATATGATCTGGATGAGTCTAAGAGATCATTTCTTCTGTTCCTTCCAGTAAGGAATGAGCTCAGAGATAGCTAAATATCCTGCTTCCCAATTGTGACAAGGATATAATGTTTGAGCTCTCATTCATAAAAGTGAAGTCTTTTACCTACATGGCTGGATTTTTTTCAAGGATCTTGGAAAAGATCTGCAGTACAAAAACATTTCAATCTAGTTAAAGGTTTGCCAATTGTGTTACTCTTTTCAAAGAAACAACTTTTTGTTTCATTTAACTTCATTTCTATTTTTTCTATTCTTCATTTTATTAATTTCTTCTCTAATCTTTGCTATTTCCTTGTGCTTGCTTTAGATGTGGTTTGCTCTTATTTTTCTAGGATCTTATAATGTAAGGTTAGGTTATTGATTTGGGATTTTTAAAAAATATAAATATTTATAGTTATAAATTTCCCTCTAAGTATTCCTTTAGCTGCATCTCATTATGTTAGCTGAGCTTTTTTTGTTTGTTTTTATTTATCTCAAAGAATTTTCTAACTTCTTTTGTGATATCTTTTTTGATAAATTTAGGAGTATATTATTTAATATATACATATTTGTAAATTTTTCAAATTTTCCTGTTTTTGACCTCTAATTCCATTTCATAGAACACACTGTGTATTAAGTAATATGAAACATATTAAGTCCTTTTTAAGACTGAGTATATGTCTATCCTGGAGAAAATATATTCGTTGTTGTAGGGATACTGTTAGGTCTAGTCGGTTTGTAATGTTTTTCAAGTCTGCTATTTCCTTGTGGAACTTCTGCTTAGTTCTTCCATCCATTATTGAGAGTGGGGTATTGAAGTCTCCAACTATTTGTCTATTGCTATATCATTCACATACTGTAAAAATCGGTACATAAATTTTTACATACAATTCAGTGGCTTTTAGTATAATTAAAAGATTGTACAACCATTACAACTAACTAATTCCAAAATATTTTCATCACCCCAAAAGGAAACCCCATACACACACCCCATTCACTCTGAGGACCGCCTTCCTGGTACAGAGGCCAGGTTGACATGGATCATGACTAAGAGCAGAGCCGGGGTCATCACGGATGCATTTCAGGATCACTTCCTTCTGGTCCAAGTTACTTCTTTTCAAAATTCCTAAGATGCTGAGAAGAAAAGTGCTTCAGGGATAAAATATAGTCCATTTCTTAAAATTCAGAAGTAAATTGGAATTTGTGTTGAAAGTCAGGGTTCATGTTGAGGAGCTTCCACTTAGCACTCTGACCATATAACATGTCGCTTCCTCTCAATTTTCTTCTATGTAAAAGAGAATATATATGCAGATCAAATGAAGCATTGCATTTTTAAGTAAAGGTCTATATAGATGTGAATCTTCTTTAACTCCAAGGGGACCGCCTGCTCTTTGCCCTGATCTTCAGATCTACTAGAGAAAATAGTGAGTCCAAGAAGGCAACCTTTTGTAGACTGACCGTCTGGATGAAAAACAATTGATTCTCTTTCATAGGCTCCTCAGAGGATAGTCTCAGTATCACCAAGGTTACATTTCTTTATGGATATTTACCAGACTGTCCAATCCTTCAGCCACCACAGCTCCCAGGATCTGGTCACCAAGCACATCTTCCTCAGAAATCCTAGCTGCCATAGAAGATCTTCTGACCCTTGCGGTGCCTGTCACAAGCTGATTCAAAGATGCTAGCACTTGAGTGATCAGCATAGCCATCATGAGAAAAGAATCCTGGGTACCATGACAACATCTCTTGTGCTGTGGCTTTGGCTGTAGCTCTGGTGGCAAAGGAGAAGAGCTGGGCAACATTTTCTACTAAATTATGTTGCTGGGAACTGAAATTCTATAACCAATCTCCAACCTTCACTTTTCTGAGAAAATTCTTTCCCAGGTATTATCTTTCCTCATCGGCCTTATTTTTCAATCTTGGGCTATCCTTAGTGGCTAAACTTCTAATTTTCTAGATATAAAGCTACCCTTGCTAGAAAATATTCTAAATGCTTAATATTTTTTGGTTCTCTGTGGTAGAGCCAAGTTTTGTTTTCTATAAAGAGAAAACCAAGAGAAAATAAGCATCTTACTCAAGGCCACTAGCTAAATTATGTCCCGTGTAAGATCGAGAGCAATGGTTTTCATTGGGCCACACATTTGAATCATCTCTGGGCATAGAACTGGGAATCCATATTTTTTTAAAGTTCCCAATGTGATTCTAATGTGCACCCAAGGATTGAGACCATTGATTTAGACGAATGCTTCTCATACTTTAATGTGCAAAGACATTCCCTGAGGATTATATTAAAATGAGGATTCTGATTCAGTAGGAATCAGCCCCAGGGGATGTCACTGCTATTTTCAATGGGCCATACTTTGAATGGCAAGGATCAAAAGAGCAGAAGTTCTCAAATTCTGTTGCACATTGGAATCAATTGGAGGAGCTTTTGAAATGCTAGACATCTGGGCTACACCTCACAGCAACTAAATCAGACTCTCTGGGGATGGGGAGAAGACATTACTCTGTGATTCCATTGTGCAGCACATTTGTGAAACAGTGATTAAGGATTCCAGATCTCACTGATCCCATATCTAATTTCATCCAGAGGGTGGAAGGGATGAGCCACAGAGAGAATCTAATGCAGACCGCAAGTTTGTTTCACAAGCAAAGTCAAGTCATACCAGGTATGAGAGGATGACATAAACACATCACATATTTAGCTTGGAGGAGAGCAGGGGAGACATTGGTTTTAAATCTCTGCCTTTAAATATTTAGGGATGGTTGGGAGGAAGAGGCAGCAGACTTGGGCTCCATAATTTCAAAAGCTAGGTCTCAGATCAGTGAGAGATGGTTCAGGGAGATGAGCTTAAACTCAGTATACAGAAATTCTGTGTACAAATTAACTGTCCAACAATAGAAGGTTTGCCCTATAAAGTTTCACCTACTCCTACATAAGGTCAAAGACTGGGCAGGGAAGAACCCATCATTATTCCCTTTATCTCGTCCCACCAACCCC